>NC_141138.1:33861692-34184404 GCF_053477565.2 Lygodium microphyllum | reverse complement strand
AACACTTACAGCAATTCAGAGATCCATCTCTACATATGGGGTTCCAGACATGTCAATCTCACACTGAATACATCATGTACTGCAAGTACAAGTGTAGAATATTCTACTTGCAAATTTTAGTCAGCCAAGACTAGCCAATCACAATGTATTTCAGTCCACAAAACTCCTCAAAGTGCCACATGCATATGCCACCATACATGGGAGTCAATACATGAACCTGACAGCATCCAAGAGTGTCATGTGTTCCAAGATGCAGTGGCATACAAAGTATTTACTGTTCATTCACTATTCATTGACATTCAAGACCATGTCAAACCATTTGCTTCAGCTCCAAACATTTGCATCAACTCCCTTCTCATTGCTCAATGCATTTGATAGAAAAAACTCAAGTCATCAAGTACCTGGAGCTAACCAGAGACATCTAATTCTCTTCAAGAATCAAGAGATACATGCTGCCCACAAATTTGACCATTTTCAACCAAGTAAAATGCTTCAGATCTGAGTGCATTTGATTAGTAATCTTTAGCTCCAAGACATTCAAACCAATACATATGACTTCTAGTGTATGGCCAAGCTTCAATTGTAGCCAAACTACATGTCATATAGCTTTGGTGCATCAACAAGAGTCATGTATGTGTTGTCTTGTCACTATTCACAATAGGCCTGGACTATTTTCAGATATGCATTCAATTGTCACAGCTCATAGATAAGCTTATCCACAATTTGTAGCATCCAAATAGCATTAACTACCTTCCAAGGAGTAGATGCATGCTCAATATAACTCATATGATGCTTTGTGCCTCAGTATGCAGTCAATGCCTTCAGCCTAATCAGCAAGCACAAACACACTGTTTGCTAAATCTGTTTACAGCAGCTGATCGTGGTCTTGATGATGGAAAATGCACATTTTATGATGCTCAATAAGGCCTCCCAAAGGCTCCAACAAAGTCACAAATGCTTCTTGACCAATGACAAGTAGAATACCACAATGTGTACCTTGTATCATAGACAATGGCAATCAATGGCAGACAGCCCTTTCAGTGTACAAACACTAGCACTTCATTCTTTAGGTCTTCTTCCCGCATGCACTCCACAAAGCCCAGTCATGGGTGCTCTGATACCAAGTTTAAAGTTAGAGAAGGGTTGGAGCTAACACAGTGAGGAGCTAAGAGCACTCACACATATCTTACATTATCATTAACACATAACTGAAATGACTATTTACAACCTAAGGTCTCAAGGACCATTCACACCAAACAAATAAGTCCTAAGCACCAACTTATTTGATGTCAGCATCATGTAGTATAGCTAGACAACTCAAGGTTCAGGGACAGTCATACCAAAGATAGAAAGATGAGCTTAAAGTCTAACAGAGATGGCAAGCTTAACACGTGCAGACATTGATGATGGACTGCCTGGCTAGATGGGTCCGCACGTCTACACTTAGCATCTTGGTGATCATTATGATACTCACATGGCCACTGACTTATCACTTATTATATTTAGTTTGTTATACCTACCTACAACTAGCAAAGATATAGCATTAGTGGATTAGTGTAGTCTATTATGTATTGTTTGACTTAGTAGGCCACTTTCCTTTATGTTGTATCTTATCTATACTATGTGTACATTGTATAGTGTGTGGAAGAAGAAGAAGAAGAAATCAGCAAGAAAATGTTTTTGTCCTCCATCTCTCTTCTTGTGTTCTTGAGTGAGCTTCCTCTCGTGTATACAATGTGTGTTTAGCACAACAGCTCAAGCAAGTCCCCCCACCATGCGACTCTTGACATTTTCAAGATACATATCCAAGGCAATGATGCCAAAGAGATACATGTGGAACTAGATTCACAGCCAAAACATGGTTAACTCACCTAGATACAAGCAAAGGTTAGAGGATACTAGACTTAGCACCACCTGTAATAACAATATTCCCACGAAAAATCTAATATGAGAAATTACCAAAAGAGATAATATAACCTACATCATCCAAGGTGTCAATAGAGATAAGGCTCTTCACAAGAGTTGGTATATGATGTACATCATGAAGAATGAACATGCTACTTGAACCAAAATATAGCTAAAGATCACTAATATCAACTATCTCTAATGTTAGGTCTTACACCCAAACATACAAATCCAATCATCCTGCGATAGGATTGAAACCACCCTTTATGAGAGGTCACATGAAAGGAATCCCCTAAATCTATCAAGCAACACTGAGCATATCCTAACAAATTATCAGTTAGTTATGAAACGTCTAAAGAAGAAGCTACCAAGATAAGATCATCATATATATATCAAGCTGCACTACATTAATCTCCTCAATCTCAACACTAGACTTGCCAGACACAATGTTGCGATCATCATTCTTATCCTTCACTTTACCCTTTTTCTTTGTCTTGCACTTGTCTTTGTGCATTTATGGCACTATGATCGAATATGACCTTCTGTTCCACAATAATGATAAGTAAGACCGGACTTACAACCACGAGACTTACTGCAAGACTATCCACATGTCCTAGATTGAGACCTGTCAAGCGTCTCTACCACAACCATTCTCATCTTACCAATTTCTCATAGTCAATGCATATGACATACTAGAAGCATCCACATTCTTTCCATCTACCTCTTTTGTCAAGAGAACACTCTCAACATCCTACAATTTCAGCCCATCCTTAGCACAGAGAGCTGTACAAAAAGTGTTCCAAGACTGATGTAGAGTACCAAGCAGAAATAAAGGATGCAAACTATCCTTAAACTCAATATCTTGCCAAGCTAAATGGAGTGAAACTCATTCAAGTGTGCACATATAAAAGTCCCTTCATACAAAGGTCCATCAACTGTTTTAACTAATGCATTTAAGATGCAAGACTCTACTTGTCATAAAGATTCTTAATCTATGTCCAAATCTAGTCTGATTTCCAATTACAATATTGTAGTAAACGTACTTAGAGAGTGATAAAATGATTGTGGACTTGCAAAGCTTATCTAGTTCATTCCAATCCTCCGCTGTAATGTTTTTGGATTTGTGTAATGTGCCCGCCTGTCCAAGCACGTTTTAGCAATCCATTGAGAAATGAATATAAGCGTCGCCGCCCGGCACTCCTAGGGAATGTTCCAAGGTTTGTCGCTTAGGATTTCCCAAGTCCGCCTCGCAATGGAACGTTCACAGCCAAACCCGCTAGGATCGACCTAAAATCTGGGTTTCTAGGGCCAAGGTCTCCTACTGGCATTCTAGCATTAGATTTTGGACATCCTACTTTACGCAAAGATACCCAATCCAAAGCAGATCCATACCGCACTTTGTTCAAGAGAATGGGAAATGAGAGGGATGTGCTACTCAACCTCTCTACCCATAGGGCCTAGTCCCATTCCAGTCCCCTAAAACGGCATGAACCGGGTTCTAACCTAACAATACCTAAAGGTCAAACAACGATAATAGCTTATGAGAAGCTTCCCAGTTCTCTGGGACCACCCTGCCTTAGGATGGACCCATCGAGGATTCCGCCCATCCGCTTCCCTTGGTAGCTTTAGTTTTCTAATTAGGTCCTACCACATTTATGTGTGACATTTAAAATCAACTTCATTAATCAAGCCTTTTAGGGAACAGGGTTTGTTCCCGTAATTTACAGCACAGACATGAAAACAAAACAAGCAATTCTTTTGACAAACAAGTTCCTTAACTTATCTTCAAGTTAATCTTTGTCTCCTGCCCATACACGAGAATTATGTGTCCTTTCTGTCCAAAAGAAGTACCCGGTCCAAATCACATGACACCATAATTTCCATCTAGTATCTATAATAGGATCTTCCAATGCCACAAACATTGGGCTCACGGCAGTCTACACCTTTGTTCCTCCGGATTTGGTAAGAGGTGTCCAGAGCTCCACTCACCCCAAGCGACCTAGGAGTGAGACACACTTTCCATGGTTGGCCTTTTTACCACTCAACCTTCGGCCCATGAATCGAGTAGTGCCCTCTTGGGGTAACAATCTTAGAGATGATCCACCCGTGCAAATATCCTTCCTTAATTAATCCAATTAAGAATCAAGCGCAATCAAGGCAATCAACCTAATATCATCTTACAAGAAGAACATTCCTTTATTCCCATGGCAACTTGTCATTACAGACCCTCCCATGCATTTACCATCAAATACAAGCACTTGGAATAATCATCCAATTCACATCCTAACAGTCAATTTAATGCAAGAGCATTCATGACATTATTTGATCAATCCAACAAACAATGGTACTCCTTTCCAAACATTGCAAGAATAGTCGTGATAATCCTTCCCTTACATACTCGCTCTCCCCCTTGGGATCTAAGTGGTTCCATGCAAAATTTACCTAATGCATTGTCTAAGTCACATGCCGAGGTCTCATACAACAATGCAAGAATGTAAATTCTATTGAGCACTTACTTTGATCGACAACCCGACCTTTTTCCCAACAAGTACAAAAGTATTGGTCTTTCCTTTGACTTAGGGTTTCCTAGTTTTTGATCTCTTCGCTCGCCCTAAGGTTGTTGTGGCATCTAGCCTAGCCTCGAATAGGATTGATAAACATATTCACTATCAGACAGATCTCAAGCATCATAGTTATAGTCCTAATGAATGTTGTTTGTACTAGCTACGCATAAATTCAAGATCCCCATGAACTAATAGATCGTGATATTAGCAAGACCTTAATGCCAAATCAATTTGTGTACCATCGATGCATGTGTCATATAATCTTTTCCATGCATGTACTACCTACGTGCATCTACAAGTCTTAATAATATTGTCCTAGAGGTAAAGAATACTCGAGGACTTATCGATGCTTAGCACTTTAGAAATATTATATGCCGCTTATGATATGCATGGATTTGTCACATAGCAACTAGGGCAATCAAATTCCCTTAATACAACCACTTTGCAAACTTCATCCTTGAATTTTTGAGATGGACTTTATCCTTTTAGTTAACCTATTCGTGCATGGCATAGTACGGCCTAATGCACATCATATGGAAATCAAAGCAAGAAGTCCTTTAATTCAGAAATATAATACTTACGTCCGGTAGTACCACAGTGGGATTGGTAGTGATGCCCTCACCCAAGGCTTCGTTGCTCATTGTGGGGTTCCCATCCGTGCGTGTCATTTTCTGCTTGGGGGCCATCCTCGATCTTTGCAAATCGCACAAGACTCCCTTACCTTGTGTGCTTGATGAGTGGGTCAATTGGGGAGAGAATTAGGCTTCGAGGTGGATGACAACCTCACGGTAAGGGTACGAGGAATAGATAAATGTGTGTGGCCACCCTCTTAGGAGGGGAAAGGGAGGATATTCCCATAACCTTCCCTCTCTCTCTCCCTCTCTCTTCTTCTTCTTCTTCTTCTTCTTCTTCTTCTTCTTCTTCTTCTTCTTCTTCTTCTTCTTCTTCTTCTTCTTCTCTTCCTCTCCTCCTCTTCTTCTCCTCCTCTCCTTCTCCTCCCTCTCTCTCTCCCTCAGGCTAGCAACAAGGCAGTCTCTCTCTTTATCTTGTGATAGAAAAAGGGGGAAAAGGAGTAAGGCGGTGCTCCCTTAAACGCTTAGGGACGGGGGTATGAAATCTCCCTCTAAGAGAATCTTCTCTCTCTCTCTCTCTCTCTCTCTCTCTCTCTCTCTCTCTCTCTCTCTCTCTCTCTCTCTCTCTCTCTCTCTCTCTCTCTCTCTCTCTCTCTCTCTCTCTCTCTCTCTCTCTCTCTCTCTCTCTCTCTCTCGGGGGCAAAAGGGGGGTGGCAAGAGGTCATCTCCCATTTTTGTCTAAGGGGGAGAAAATAATGTGCTCTGCCTTCAAGGCTTCCCTCCTCTTATTTGTGATTTGTGGGGGGGGGGGGGGGGGGGGTGTGAAGGTGGAGGAGTGGACTTTCTCCACCCACCACCTGTCGTGGCAAGTCAAGAGGGGGGGAACAGGTAATAGGCACATGGCCTCTCACCATTGTCATTAGTGTCACCTTCTTCCACTTCCCTTTGCATCCTTGTCCGCTTCTTCTCCCACCATCGTCAGCTACCATCCACTGCCATCAACTTCCGTCCTCCTCCTCTTCTCCCCCCCCCCCCACCATATGTTTGGCAGTGGCTGGGGGGATAATTTAAGAAAAAATTGCATTATCCTAAATAGAAGGGGGGGTTATGTGGAGAGGGGTGGAATGTTACAATTTGGCATCCCCATTTTTAAGTGGTCTAACCTGCAATTTCTACACTAAAACTTTCTATATCTAGGTCTTCCACCAATAGCTATAATTGGTCCCATCCACTTTCTTAGTAGGGGTAATTGTGCATGTGCCCAGCCACCCATAGATTACTACACTAATAATATCCACACACTTGTATACTGCAAGTGGCAAGTGACCATCAATGTCACTTCATTCTTTATTCTTTTAGTGACATTTGAATAAAGGGAAGGTCGGACACACATTGTGATTGTTGGAGTTCCCACATCTTGTGTCTCTCTTTCTCTTACTCCTTTGACCATAGCTCTTGATTCTACTCACATGCTTTCACTCTAGGATAACTACCTTCAACTGATATTAGAGCCAACCATTTGAGGAGCTCCTTCATTCTTTGCTTCAACGTGGATTCAAAGCTTCAACTCAAGGTTTCATAGTAGCTATTGTTTCTTTCTCTTGAGGTATGCATTGAGTCTTTCCTTTTTTTAGCTTGTTCCATCTTACTCCATGCTTGTTGAGGAGCTTCCCAAGGCTTAATTGAGCCTTATTGAGTGCTTATTGAGCTAAGGAGCAAACATTTTATCCATTTTTGATGAGTAGATACAAAGCATGCTCTAGAAGTCGTGGACAACTATTTGGTAGCTTGATAGCATTGTCATATTTTGGCTATAACTTTTGCATAGAATATCAAATTTAGGCATTCTATAGCTAGAAAAAAAGAGCACAATGAGATCTAAAAATTCATAGATTTGATTCTATGCAATTTTCTATTCTCTATTTCACATAGAACAAAAGTATTCTGGTTTGGACAACAAATAGTAAATTTCATAATGTATGCATGATTGATGCTTTAGGGATGCTACTTTGGCACCCAAATGGTATGGGTGTGCTTTTGCATTGATTTGAGCATGCATTTGTCTCAATTTTCTTAGAGATTCCATTATTGTAATAATAGTATTGAATGTCATTTATCTGAAAAAAGCCTATGCCTCTTGTCACTTGATGCTTCCATGGCTTGGTATTGATGCCTAAATGTTTGATTAACACTTGGGATACTTGACATATTGCTCAGTTGATTTTGCATCTGGTAGTTCTCTTTGTTTAGCTTTGAGACCTACCTTGTGTTTGATGTCTATGCCTATTGTATGTATGGTTTCTGACACATTATAGTTGCGACAGTCTAGTGCTTGTTGTTTTTAGCTTCTTCCTAATTGGTTGCTCATAGTTTATTGTCGGCATATTGCTGCAATTTATTACAGCAACCTCTCATTTCAGTTCTATGCATTCTATTTGATACAATCTTCTAGACTTGATAGTCTTTTGCTTATAGTTTATGGACAACTCATTACTTTGATATATTCTCTATCTCCCGCTTGATTTAGCAATAGTTTTGGGACTAATTTGCAGGGTATTATAATAGCCCATCTTGTCCTTCTATGTACTTGCTTGGTCTCATTATGGCTAGTGGTTCTTGCGATAGTGCTATCTTCAATATTGAGAAACTAGATGGGACCAAATATAGCTATTGGAAGACCTAGATATGGCAAGTTTTAGTGTAAATTTTGCAATTAATCGGCTACTCAAAAATGGGGGTGCAAAACCTAAAAACATTGCTACCGAGGATTGGGATAAACTAGATGAGTTATGCAAGTGCTCGATCATTTTATCACTCTCTAAGAAGGTTTACTACAATGTTGTAACTAGAAATCAAACTACATATGGCCGTTGGACATAGATTGAGAATCTCTATAACAAGCAAAGTCCTCTATCTCAAATGTACTGGCTAAAACAATTGATGGGTCTTTGCATAAATAAAGGGACTTCTATGTCTACACACTTGAATGAGTTTCACTCCATCATTAGCCATTTAGCTTTGTAGGATATTGAGTTCAAGGATACTTGGCATCCTTTATTTCTTCTTGGTACTCTACCTAAGTTGTGGGATGCTTTTTATAAGGCTGTATATGCTAAAAATGGGCTGAAATTTTAGGATGTTGAGAGTGCCCTCTTAACAAAAGAGGTGAACAAAAAGAATGTGGATGCTTCCTACACCAGATGCATTGACTGTGAGAGGCTGGCAAGAAGGAAATGACTGTGGTAGGACTCTAATAGGTCTCAATCTAGGACACATGGATAGTCTCACAATAAGTCCCCTGGCTATAAGTCCAGTCTTACTTATCATTATTGTGGAAAAGTAGATCATATTTAGCCATAATGCCATAAAATTCATGAAGACATGAGCAAGGAAAAAGGGAAAGGGTAAAGTATAGGACAAGAATGATGATCACAACATTGTCCCTAGCAAGTCTAGTGTCAAGATTGAGGAGATTAATGTGGTATATCCTGGCATATATGATGATCTTATCTTAATAGCTTCTTCTTTGGATGCTTCATAGCTAACTTATGCTTTGTCAAGATATACTGAGTGTTGGTTGATAGATTTAGGGGCTGCATTTCATGTGACCCTTTGTAAAGGGTGGTTTCACTCCTATCATAGTATGACTCAATTTGTCCATTTGGATAATGACTTAGCATTAGAGATAGTTGGTATTAGTGATATGCAGCTACATTTTGGTTCAGACAGCATGTTCACTCTTTTCATGATGTATGTCATGTATCGACTCTCACGAAGAGTCTTATCTCTACTAGCACTTGGATTATGCAAGTCATGTTATCTCGTTTGGTGATTCCTTATGGAAGATTTCCCATGGGAATCTTTTTATTACGTGCGGTACTAAGTCTAGTACCCTCTAGTCTTTACTTGTATTCAAATCAGTTGACCATATTGTAGCTATGGCTATGGCTATAGTTCCACATGTATCTATTTGGCATCATCGCCTTAAGTACATGTCTTTGAAAGGAATAAAAATTCTTACAAGTTTGCAGTATCTTTTACCCCTAGACTATAAGTTTTTTAAGTCTTCTTATCATTGTTTATATGGCAAGCAGACACATGGTGCCCATAAAAAGTCTGGCATGAAGTGTACGGTGTGCCTTTGGCTTTTGTTCATTCAGATATATATGGTCCCATAACCTATCAATCGCTAGGTGGTGCAAAGTACTTTGTCACATTCATTAATGATAACTGACATAAGGTTTGGGCTTTTGCCCTATTAAGTAAAAATTAGATATCTTGTCTACATTTCAGTGTTGGCTTGCTCTTGTTAAGAACCAATGGTTGTTAAGAACCAGTCTTGGTATAGGCTGAAATACCTAAGATTTGATCATGGGGGTGAGTATGTCTCAAAAGCTTTTGAATAGTTTTGTGATGAGCACGGTATTAAGCATCAATTGACCACTCCTTACACACCTCCCTAGAATGGTGTTGCCGAATGCATGAATATGAGGATTTAGGAGAGAGTCCATAGTATGCTTAGCCATGCAAGCTAACCCCAGCACTTTTGGCTGAGGGAGTTACTACTCTCATACATTTGATTAACATGTCCCCTTGCACTGCTATTGATTGCCAAGATGTAGAGGAGGTATGGATTGGATCCATCATGTGCTCATTTGTGTGTCTTTAGTTATGAGGCATTTTGCCATGTTCCCAAGGACAAAAGCCCAATAAGTTAGATCCTAAGTTTGTGAAATGCATCTTTCTTGGTTATGGGGATAAGGTTAGATGGGCTATTGTTTATGGGATCTACAAGCTTGCATGGTTTTCCACAGCCATGATGTCATTTTCCATGAGGAAAAGATGCATAAGAAGCCTGGATTAGGTTGTTGATGTATGTAGAGTGATCTTTTAGGAGCAAACTCCTACTCCCATATAGCCAGCTAGACATCCTATAATGGTAGTTGATGCTCCAATGGCCCAAGACCCACCTATTGTGCAAAACCAGCCTACTTTGAGATGCTCTACTAGAGCTAGTGGACATTAGCTTGAGTGCTTTATGCCCTCCATGGATTATTTTATGTTGATAGATGTAGTTGAGCCTCTCTCTTATGACGAGGACATGCATAGAGATAACAGTCACTCATGGGATAGGACTATGCTGTTAGAGTTTGACTCCTTATAGATTAACCGTACATAGGATTTGGTTCCTTTGCCTAGTGGCAAGAAGGCACTGCCATGTAAGTGATTATACAAGCTAGAAAATATTCTTGGATGCCCCAAGCCCACTTATAAGGCCAGATTGGTAGCTAAGGGTTTCAGGCAAGAATATGGTGTTGACTTTGATGAAGTCTTTTCTCCTATGGTCAAAATGATGACCCTATGCTTAGTACTAGCTTTGGTTGCTTAGCTCGATTTGGACCTTTATCAAATGGATATAAAGATGGCTTTTTTACATGGCAACTTACATGATGAGATCTATATGAAACAACCTAATGGTTTTAAAGAAAAAGGTAGGGAAGACCTAGTGTACAAGTTGAGTAAGAGCCTTTATGGAATTAAGTAGGCACCCAGGGAATGGTATCATTAGTTTGCTATTTTTTCTCTCTTACGTAAGGGGTATGAGTGCCAAGAAGATGCCAACGAGTAGCAATTATGGTGGCAGTTACAGTGGAAGTTATGGTTTCTTGCAAGTTAGATGCTGAATGGTAATTCGCTCTAGAGACTTCACAATAGCCTATTCATTTGTATTTCACAAGGTTGCCAGTGCGACAGTGAAGGGTGTAGGAGCAAGAGAATGTCCAATGTGCAGAAGGGCATGCAAGAGGTGAATGTAGTGGAATGCAAAGCAGCAGTTCTAAATATGAGTTGGATCTAGATACAAAAGAGTTAGAGGATATAGAAGACTATGGTGGATGGATTGTTCAATGAGCTTGAGGATCATAGGCAATGAGATCTGGGTTTTTAGGGGGGTTTGTATTGAAGCAAGTGTTTTTGGCTAGGAGAAGATTGGAATTTGACCCTTTGGGAAGAGATGCACCAATACAACCAGTATCATTAATAGCAGCAATAGAGCAGTTATCTCCAAATATGCTTAGGAATATGGTGGCGGGTAGAGCAGATTTATGCATCAAATTCGAGACCTTTTCATGGAAGTCTAAACAAGACCCTGATTGCCACATAGCTCAATTTGAAACAAGATGGCATGCCAGAGGATTTGATGGAGTATATGATGCACAAGCCAAGATGCAACAATTCCAAGTGACACTTGAGGGGAAAGCCATGCAATGGTTTAGTAACTTTAATGTGGATCATTTTGCAGATTATATTGCATTGAGGAATGCAATTCTGAAGAGGTTTTAGAAGGAGAAAACTCCCAATGATGTGCTTGCTAAGATTAATAAGATCAAGTAGAAGAAGATGTTGGTGGAAGATTACACATAGAAATTTAATCAGTCTACAAATGAAATGTTGGCCAAATATTATATGAAGGGATTGCAAAAAGAATTGCGAAATGCGGTTGCAAGTGTAGATGTAGGAGCACGATTGGATGCATTGGTAGAAACTGATCCAAGAGCAGAGCAAAGGTTTGGAGTGTCAAATCCGAGTACTTCCAAGAAGAGTTCTCGAGAGAGGAAGAAGAAGAAGACAAAGGGGAAGAAGAAAAAGTCTGTAGATGACAGTAGTGATGATGATTCCAATGTAGATTCAAATACAGATTTGAATTCCAATTCAGAGACTAGTAGCAATTTAGATTCAAATTCCGATTCCAATTCAGAATCAAAGTCAAAAAAAGAGGATATGAAGAGGAAGAATAAGAAGAAGTTTAAAAAGAAGTCCAAAGCCAAGATAAAGGGAGAATCTGTTGAAAAGATGGTGGAGAAGAAGTTGAAAGAAATGGGTGTTAAACAAGTAGGAAGTAAGAAGGTTCATTGTGATATTTGTGACAAGGATGGTCACATGACAACTAATTGTTGATACAATCAAACTTTTAGAGGACTAATTCCAGATAGGATTTAGCAAAAGATTCAGCAAAATATGGCACAGGCAAGTGGAGTATTTCCGAAAGCTATAGGATAGCAAAAGATGTTTAATAATCAAGGATGGCAGAAACAACAACAATAATTTTCTGGATGGCGACAACCTTTTAATCAAAATAGATCATTTAGGGGAAATTTCAACCAAGGATACCGACCGGGGTTTGAAGCAGTCTAAGAAGGCTAAGAATTTTGAATTGTCATCTAGAGCATTGTTTGAAGAATTGTTGAATACTCCTATGCATTTTACATTGGATCAGCTACTCTCATTGTGGTGCCAATTTTTAGGGACAAATTTTATTCTGCCGCACAAGGATGGAAAATTTTCCAAATATTCAGAATGCATTAAAGGAGTGTGTTGGAAGTTATCATATCAGTCCTAATGATCATGTTGATTTTACTATACCAGCTATTAAGCTTGAGTTTGATGGGCATGCATTCTCAAATGTTTTGTTAGACAGTAGATCTAGAGTAAACATTTTGTTAGGATATGAATTTTTTAAGATGGCAGGTGGGAATTTAGAGCCTGCACCATTTCAAGTAAGGATGGCAGATCAACGGAGAGTGCAGCCAATTAGGATGCTAAGAAGACAAACTCTTAAAGTGCATGGGAAGCTATTTCAAGCAAACTTTGTTGTCTTGAGGATGCAAGATGCAGGTAATGCATATTCAATGCTATTAGGAAGGTCATGGTTTAAGACAGTAAGGCTCAAGCAAGATTGGAAGAAGAATGAAGTGATTCTAAAGAAAGGAAAGAATTTGGTAAGAAGTCCAATGAGATCAAAGAAGAAGTTGTCAATGTCATTGAAGCCCATGATGGCTCAAACCATCAATTTAGCTGAAGAGGTTGAAGATGATGAAGAGCCATATTTTTTGGAAGCCAATCCCACTGTTGTACCAGTGTTTGAAGTAGAAGGCTCCGCCTGGCACTCGTAGGGAATGACACAGGGTTTGCAATCTAGATCTTCCCGAATCTGCCTCGAGTGGAAGTGTCCAGTCGTTTCCACTTGGGATCGACCTGAGTTCAGGGTTCCTTTCCTACCAGCAAAGTCTCAACCTTTCTGCCGAACGGCATAGACCCATTCCTTTGTCCTAAAACAAAATAAACCAAAGATTCTACATCCACTGATACTAGGTCTTTATTATCTCAACATTTAAGAAAAGTTCCAAGCTAACTGGGACCACCCTTCCATAGGACGGACCTAAGTCACGTCCACCGCACTTTCCTCAGTTTGCTTTAGTTATCTAATTACCTAACACATTATGTTTTGACATGCAAAATCAGCTTCCTTAATTAAACAAATTAATCATGGGTTCCTTTACGTAACTTAGGCACTGACACAAAAACAATGCCAAGCAAGTTCCTTTTCCTTTAATAACTGTTCTTTATAAAAAAAAGATCCTGGAGTACATCCAATATAACGCTCGAAGGCTACCCCAACAATCTACAGGATTGCTGCTTCAAGTTCCACCCGTTGACTAGTACATGAGCCTCGAGATCCCATCTTGAGTCACGTCGGTCCCTTGCGCGAGATCCGGAGGAAAGGGATTTATAGCCAGAGCCTCCCCTAGCACCCAAGCATCCTCCTGCTCCAAGCAGTACCCACGGAGAGACCTCTCACGGCAGGTTGGGTTCATATACCCAGCACAGCTAAAAACCCCCTTGGATAGGGCTTGGCACGCAATCGAAGGTAACTGATCCTACCTCTCCCTTCAGGCTTTCAACCTAGAGCATTAAATTTTTTTCCTTGAATTAGTTCCTTGAGCAAAGAGATCAAATAATGTACCTAAGTACAAGCACAAACATTTCGGAGGTCGTTTGTGTGACCAACTACTAAGGTGTGACTCCTATTTCTTGGATGCTCCCAGCACCCGATCTTGGGTCTTTCCGCGACTTGGTGAGATTCCAATAATTTCAACAAGAGCAAATGGTCTTGGTAAGTTGGCTTATACTTACCCCTTTTCCTTCAATTTTTTTTTCCTTAGGGTATCTTAGTCCCTAACTCAAGCATTAGCTAGTCAGTCAAGGCAATGGACATGCCTTATTCGCAACCCAACCTGGGGTCTTTTAATCTCTAATTCTAGCCAAGCTCAGTTAACACACATGGCAACCATGATTTCTCATTTAAACTTTCAAGATGCGGTTTAGATGCATGCGATCCTTCCAATTCTCTTAGTACAGTTCTATGGAGGATTTCCCAACCATCATGCACATTGTGTGTTTAGTATAGTTGTCCCCTAAACGGCTTTTATCTCTCTTTATTCTTGGCAAAGAGTACTTATCTCTAAATGACCCCAGATCACATGTGGCTTGCGTCTATGGAAGTCTAGGGTTTTTCCCTAACGATGAAGTGTATCTTATGAACAGAAATTAACATTTCATGTGTTTCTTTTAACCATGATTGCATTGAACTGGTTAAAAAGCTATCATTTTATGTGAAATAAGGCAATAACCCTATCATTTTATGTGTGTAGAAGCTATCATTTCATGTGAGGTAAGGTGATAACCTTATCATTTTATGCGAGTAAAATCTTATGTGAATTCAACCCTACCGTTGCATGCAACTTAATTCTTAGTATAAACAAAACCTTATGCACAACATTAATCCTTCCATCCCTTTCGCGAGAAATGTTCCTAAATTAGATTTCTTTTAACGTTTAGAAACTGGGCTTGATTCGTGTGTGCTAGTCGTTCCGCTCGCCCCTCTAGCATTACCAGTAGCTTGGGCGCTTATGCTTCCCACGACTTTCTTCTTGGGAGCCATTCGCCTCGTGGGGGTTGGGTAGTCTCCTTGACGGGTTTTGGGTTGATACGTTTGGTTGGGAAACCCCACTGAATGGGGTTTGTTGTCGAGAGAGTGGTTTGGGTGACTTGTAGCGGCTACTCTCTTTCTCTCTCTTCTTCTTCTTTTCCTCCTCTCCTCCTTCTTTCTCTCTCCCTCTTTTCTTCTTCTTTGTTTTTCTTACTCCCCTACTCTCTCTCCCTCTCCTTCTCTTCTACTACTTCTCTCTTATTCCTCTACTCCCTCTCTCTCTCCTTCTTCCTCTCTTCTTCTCCTTCTCCCACTTCTCTCCTTCTACTCCTCCCTCTTTTCCTTCTCTACTACTTCTCTCCTCTCTCCCTCTACCTCTTCTTCTTCTTCCTCTACCTCTCTCCTTCCCCCTCTTCTTCTCCTCTCCTCCTTCTCTCCCTCTTCTTCCTCTTCCTCTACCTCTCTTCCTCCTCCTTCTCTCCCTCTGCTTCCTCTTCCTCCACCTCTCTTCTACTCCTTCTCTTCTTCTACTATTCTCCCTCTTCTTTTCATATTTTTTTTCTTCTCACTCCTTCTCTCCCTCTCCTCACTCCTTCTTATCCTCTCCTTCTCCTTCTCTTTCTCTCCTCCCTTCTCTTACTCCTTCTTTTCACCTCCTCCTTCTCTCTCCCTCCTCCCTTCTCTCTCCCAATCCTCCTTCTCTCTCCCAATCCTTCTTCTTTTCACACTTCATCCTTCTCTCTCCCTCCTCCCTTCTCTCTCCCAATCCTTCTTCTTTTCACACTTCCTCCTTCTCTCTCCCTCTTCCCTTCTCTCTCCCAATCCTTCTTCTTTTCACACTTCCTCCTTCTCTCTCCCTCTTCCCTTCTCTTCTCTCTCTCTCCCTCCTTCTTCCTCTTCCCTCACCCTCTTCTTCTTATCCTCTCCTTCTTCCTTTTCTCCCCATGGCATGAAGCAACCGGGCGGAGGGGGAGCGGCTTGTCTGGGGCCCAGAACGTCGGCTTGTTTGGGGGCCCAGGGAGGGAGGCCGTTTATTTGGAGGGCCTAGGGAGGGTCCTGTGATGCTAGTCAACCAGGGGGTTCACATAAGGAGGGGCCGTACCTCCAACGGCTGCTAGTCAATGGGGGGGAGGAAATGGGCCAAGTCATGGTAGCAACTGTCATTGCAACACGTCGGGGCGGGCGGAGGGGTCTGCGTATGGAAGATCTCAGGGGTGGTGCAGCGTCGATGTCCCGGTGATGTGGGGTGGCTTCGGCCGAGAGCCCAAGGGGGTGAACTTCCAGTTGGAGGGCCTTGGGCAACGACTAACGGGGGAGGGTGGCGACGTCTCCAGCCTCTTGTCTTCCTTCAGGGAAGGGGAGAGGAGGGGAGGAGATAGGTGGCATGGCTACCCCTCCACCTAGATGTTGCATGCCTCCCCTCCCAATCCACCACTCCCACTCTCTCTTCCCCCCTCCCCGAACTGCTGTCGGCGAGGAGAGAGGGGGGAGGAAAAAAATTTTGAGTTTAATGAAAGAAAAAAGAATTTCCTTTTCTTTTAGTATTTAATGGGAGGGTTCCTATGGCCCATTACATTCTCTCCTCCTTAGAGGAATCCAGATGTCCTCATCTCGAGAGGACCTAGGGGCATTGTTGGTTGAGAGTATCTTCGTCCATCCAGGTGGCATCCTCTTTGGGATAATCTTTCCACTGGACGAGGTATTATTTCAAGGTCCTTGACCTCAAATGCCTTTCCTTGACATCTAGGACTCTATCAGGCCGTAGCTTAAGGACTCCTTGGTTAGGCATTACAACTTGTTGATCATCAAGTACATGATTTGGATTAGGTAGATACTTTTTCAATAGGCTAACATGGAATACATTATGAACTTTTAGGGTTGCGGGCAGCTGTAGTCTGTAAGCATTAGGTCCTAGGCACTTAGTGATCTTATAAGGTCCACAATACCTTGGACTTAGCTTCTTGTATTCCCCCAAGGATAGTGAACTCTTTTTAGGGCATACACCGATGAAGACCATATCACCCTCAATGAAGGATCTGTTGAGATATCGAGCTCCACTCGTGATGTGCCAGGGTGACCGTTGTGCATTTATGTCACCGACATGTTAGTTGCAGATGCGGTTGGTACATCGCCCATGAATAATAGCTACATGATAGCTATCCTTATCTACTCTAGTTCGTGGCTTAGTTAGTATGCCACCTTAGTTAGTTGAGTTTGGTTTGAGACCCATATATAGGGTTCTTCTATTTCTTTGTACTTGAGTTCTTTTGGCTTACACAACTAAGAAGAGGAAAACTATTTTCAGCCTCCACCCTTGTGTGTATTCCCCCATTGTACAAGCAAGAAAGCTTTAAGTGAGACTCCTTCCTTCTCTCCCACAATCTTGACATGGTATCAGGGCCTTGTTCGTGGTAAGGAGCTCAAGAAAGCAAGCCAAGCTCGCGGTGTTCTGGTAAGAGGAGCAGTGTTGCTTTCATTTTCTGTTTTGGGAGCAGATATCTGCAGGTAGCACAGCTGGAAATTGCAAGAGTGCATTGTCTCAGGTTGAGATGCCCTTCGCGGTGAAGCAAGAGGGTAGTATATGCTGCGGGTGAGGCTTTAGCCCTTGGCGACCCTGTTTTTTTTATTTGAGGCCATTTCGGGGCCTGTTTTGGAGGCGGAAGTTTTCTGCACGCACTCAGGAAAAGGCCCAGTTTTATGCTGTGCGACCACTGTTCTACAGGTCGATGAAAAGTTACTGTAGAAATTGCATTGTATGCCTGTGCGCAGAGACATTGGGAGTTACAGAATCATCACTGTTGCCTGTTGATGCAAAATCGTCACTAGGAAGTGACTGTGTGGTCAAATACCACTTTCGTCAGTTTTGCAAATTTGCCCTTGTGAGGCTGAAGCTGTGTTCTTTGCAGTGACAGAATTTTTTGCAGTGTTCTGTAATGGCGTCTGATTCTCTTTCACAAATTGTCACTAAAAAGCTTGACAATAACAACTTCCAAGCATGGAAGTTTAGAATGACAAATTTCCTTATGGGAAAAGGATACTGGGAATTTGTTGCAGGAAATGAAGAAGAACCAGTTCTTCCTGATGTTCCCAATCAACAGCAAATGCAGGCATTCAAAACATGGAATGAAAGAGCCAGGAAAGTTATGTACTGGCTGTCTATCAGTATTTCAGACTCTATGATTGTGCATATTCAGGATGCAAGTACGCCAAGGGAGGCATGGGATACTTTGTCAAAAATGTATAGCACAAATACGCAAGCCAGGAAAATGCAGCTCAAGCAAGAGTTGCATAATGTGCAAAGAGAAAGTATGAGCATCAATGACTACCACATGAAGGTGAAGAAGATTGCAGATGCACTTGCTTCCATTGGGTCGCCAGTGGAAGATGATGATTTAGTTTATGTGACCTTGAATGGTCTAGGAAAGGATTATGCACAGTTTCGGACATCCATTTCAGTTCGTGAAAGATTTCCTGATTTTGAGGAGTTGATTGCTCTTCTAATTTCTGAGGAGCAAAGAAATGGTGGTGCATCTTCTTCAGGAGGAACTTCAAAAGAAACTGTCTTCTACTCAAATTCTGGAATAGGTAGAGGCAGAGGTAGAGGAGGCCGATTTGGAGGCCGTGGTAGAAATCAGAATATGCAGCAAACTCAAGAAAACCAGTCCTATTGAGGAGGACGTGGTAACTCTAGAGGCAGAGGAGGCCAAAGAGGTCGTGGTGGATGGCAAAGAGGCCAAAATGCAAACAGTAATGTTGAATGCTACTATTGTGGTAAAATGGGTCATATGGCTAAAGACTGCTATAAAAAGCAGAATAACATCATGAATGGAAAACTGCAACAAGGGAATTATGCTTCTTCTAGTAGACAGGGTGATGACAGAAATGAGCATTTGTTTATGGTGCAGCACATGAATAATTATGTGACAAGTGCAGAAGAAAGCAACGATGTATGGTATGTTGACTCAAGTGCATCAAACCACATGACAGGTCATGCAGAATGGATGGAGGATGCAAGGAAAATGGAAAAACTAGGATTTGTGGAGACTGGTGATGATACTGCACATCCTATTGTGCAGATTGGAAAAATTCCTTTGTCTATGCAAGATGGGAAAAAGAAATACCTGTCTGATGTATTTCATGTCCCGAATATCACCAAGAATCTGGTTTCTGTTGGTCAAATGGTTGAGCAGGGCTTGCAGGTCAGATTTAATCCTCATGGATGCTTTGTTGAGGATATGCAAAATAAAGGTCGCTTGATAGCAAAAGGAAAGAAGAAGGGCTGAATGTTTATGTTGGATGCAGACATGCCTGAATTGAGTGCAACAATGTTTGCACATGGGACCGGTGTAGTTGCAGATATTGATATCTGGCATAAACGCATTGGTCATGTTAATGTACAGCGACTTAAATCAATGCAGGCCCAAAATATTGTTGCAGGATTGCCTAAATTCAAGGTTGCAGAAATGCATAAGGTATGTGAAGCCTGTCAATTTGGAAAACAGGCAAGGAAACCATTTCCTACACATGTTCAAGAGAGTGAGAAGCCATTGGAATTAATCCACTCTGATGTGTGGACTACTAAAGCTGCATCTCTTGGAGGCTGTCATTATTTTGTCACTTTTATTGATGACTATAGTAGAAAAGTTTTGGTGTATTTTATGAAAAAGAAAAGTGAAGTTTTTGGGCATTTCAAAACTCTTAAACCTATGGTTGAAAAAGAAACAGGTCTACAAATAAAATGCCTAAGGTCAGATGGAGGGGGAGAGTACCTCTCAAATGAGTTTGCAAGGTTCCTGCAGGAGCATGGCATAAAACAGCAATATTCATGCAGTCATACCCCACAACAAAATGGAATTGTAGAAAGGAAAAACATGCATATTGGAGAGGTATCTCGTGCCATGCTCAACGAAAAAGACTTGCCAGATTTTTACTGGGCTGAGGCAGTTGCTACAGCAGTCTACATAATGAACAGGACTCCCACTGCAGCAATACATGGGATAACTCCAGAGGAGAGGTATACTGGTAGGAAACCAGATATTTCTCATTTGAAAATTTTTGGTTGCATTGCCTATGTACATGTGCCAGATGAGTTGAGATCCAAGTTGGATCCAAAAGCTGAGAAGTGTATCTTTATTGGTTACTCTCTGCAGCAAAAAGGGTATAGATGCTATAACCCTTCTACTCGTAAGTTTACAGTGAGCAGAGATGTTTTTTTTTATGAGATGAGTAGCTGGTATAAACCGGTAAATGTGATTGATGATGTAGATGCACAAAATGGTAATGCTGCACAGAATTCACAGCAGCAGTCACAGAATATTAGTGGACCTGGAGCGTCCTCTAGCAGTGGTTCACATTCCTCGCCATGGACAGGCAGATTGAGATCAAGAGAATCTTCTCAAAGCAATGCAGATAGTGGTATGCAGGTATCACGAAAAGAAAAAGAGAAGGTTGATTAGCCCATGCTTGATGTGAATGCAGGTCACTCTTATGTGGATGGTGAATCCAGTGGCTCAGAGCAGAGCATTGATGATGAGTTGGGTATTCCTTCTATTGTTACACCTAGAGTAAGGAAGACCACGGATGTTTTGAGAGCACCTGGGAGTGAACCTATTTTGTGCAGGTCTACGAGAGCTAGGTATCCTGTGGATAGGCTGAAATATGATGGATTTACAGCCATTCACTATGCATATATGGTCAAAGTGATACAAGAACCAGAACCCACTTCTTTTGAGCAAGCCATGGAAAAAGAAAAATGGGAGAAAGCCATGGATGAAGAAATGGATGCCTTAGAAGCAAATGCTACATGGGAGTTAGTACATTTGCCTAAAGGTAAGAATGCAATTGGCTGTAAGTGGGTTTATAAGGTGAAGCACAATGTAGATGGTTCTGTGAACAGATACAAGGCAAGATTAGTAGTTAAGGGGTATGCACAAACATATGGCATTGACTATGAAGAAACATTCAGTCCGGTTGCAAGGATGGCAACCGTAAGAGCAGTCATTGCTATGGCTGCATCAAAGGGATGGTCTTTACATCAGATGGATGTAAAGAATGCCTTCTTGCATGGTGATTTGCAAGAAGAGGTCTATATGGAGCAGCCACTAGGTTATGTGCATGCTGTTCATCCTGAGTTTGTTTGCAGGTTGAAGAAAGCCTTGTATGGCTTGAAGCAAGCACCTAGAGCATGGTCCGACAAGATAGGACAGTATCTTGTCACTATTGGATTTCATATTTCCAAGGCAGATTTCTCACTTTATGCGAGAAAAACAGAGAAAGGTATTATGCTACTTGTCATTTATGTTGATGATTTGATTATGACAGGTGACAGTGATGAAGATATCCTTCATGTGAAAATGCTATTCAAGCAGAAGTTTGAGATGAAGGATTTGGGAGAGCTGCGTTATTTCTTGGGCATTGAGGTGATTAGATCACCAAGTGGGATACAGCTCTTGCAGAGGCAGTATGGATTGGACATGCTATTCAAATATGGGATGACAGGCTGTAAGCCTATTTCAGTTCCTTTGGAGCAGAATGTGAAGCTGAGCGCAGATGCAGGTGAGCTTCTAGAAGACCCTACTATGTACAGACGCATAGTAGGAAGCTTGATTTATATGACTATTACCAGGCCAGATTTGAGCTATGTTGTTGGATTGGTAAGTCAGTTTATGCAGGCTCCAAGGAAACCGCATTTGGATGCGGCTAAATGCATAGTCAGGTATGTGAAGTCTACATTGCAGTATGGACTATTTTATGAGACTGGGATTCAGATACAGCTGCATGGATACACTGATGCTGATTGGGCTGGTAGTATTTCTGATAGACGATCTACTAGTGGATATATGTTCTCTTTTGGGAGTGCTGCAGTCACTTGGAGCAGCAAGAAACAACCTACAGCTGCCTTGTCAAGCACAGAGGCCGAGTACAGGGGTGCAGCAATGGCTGCATGTGAGGTAGCTTGGTTGCATAAGCTACTTTATGATATGCATCAGCCTACAGATGGACCAGTTGTCATTTATTGTGACAACATGAGCAGTATACACTTGGCAAATAACCCAGTCTATCATGCTAGAACAAAGCACATTGAGGTGCATTATCACTATGTGCGGGAGAGGGTTTTACTAGGTCTTATTGATCTAGTTTATGTCAGCACAGAGGATCAGGTAGCTGACATATTCACGAAGGCATTGGGCGCAGAGAAGCTGTGCAAGTTCAGAGACCTGCTTGGTGTGCAAGAATTGGGATTGAGCTCGAGGGGGAGTGTTGAGATATCGAGCTCCACTCGTGATATGCCAGGGTGACCGTTGTGCATTTATGTCACCGACGTGTTAGTTGCAGATGCGGTTGGTACACCGCCCATGAATAATAGCTACATGATAGCTATCCTTATCTACTCTAGTTCATGGCTCAGTTAGTATGCCACCTTAGTTAGTTGAGTTTGGTTTGAGACCCATATATAGGGTTCTTCTATTTCTTTGTACTTGAGTTCTTTTGGCTTACACAACTAAGAAGAGGAAAACTGTTTTCAGCCTCCACCCTTGTGTGTATTCCCCCATTGTGCAAGCAAGAAAGCTTCAAGTGAGACTCCTTCCTTCTCTCCCACAATCTTGACAGGATCTGTCTTGCCATTTCAAGTCCGCGTAAGCTTTCTATCTATCCTTGGCGGCTTGGATGTCTTGTCTTATTGATTTGATTTGGTCATTCATGTCTTCCAGCATCTGCTTTGAAGCTTCAACCCTCAAGGTTGGATCCGAGAAGCTCAAAGGAGTACGACAATCGTGCCCATACAATGCTTGGAAAGGGGTCATCTTTGTTGGTAAGAAGCATTGTAGGCAAATTCAACCAATGGAAAATATTGAATCCACTTTTTGGGTTCACGACAACAATGTGTCCTAAGCATATCTTCAATGACTTGGTTGACTCGTTCTCTTTGACCATTGCTTTGGAGATGGTAAGCTGTACTGAAACAGAGTTGAGTCCCAATGGCCTCGAAGATAGCCCTCCAAAAGTGTGATGTGAAGAGAGAGTCATGATCACTAATGATTCTTCTAGGTAACCCATGTAGTTTGAATATTTCCTTCATGAATAATCTAGCAATGTCTGAGGCTTTATAGTTTGTCTTGACAGGGATAAGATGTGCAATCTTGGTGAGCATATCTACTACAACCATAATAGAGTTTTATCCTCCCTGAACTTGGGGTAGGCCAACAACAAAGTCCATACTAATGAATTCCCATTTCATTTGGGGAATGTCAAGTGGTTGCAATTTCCCAGGCATTTTGACATGTTCCGCCTTAATGCGTTGACAACACAAACATTCCGTCACATGTTTGAGAATGTCATCTTTGAGCCTATCCCAATAACAGCTCTTCCTGACCGCATTAAGGGTCTTGGCTTAGCCAGGATGTCCTAAGAAAGGGGAGTCATGGGCTTTCCAAAGTATCTTCTGCTTGAGAGATTGGTTAGCAAGGATACATAATCTTGTCCTAAAGTAGACAAGTCCACTACTGACAGAGAATTCTTGATACTTCATCTTTAGCTTTGAGTCTTAATCTTTGATGTGGATCTCCCTTAGCAATTTCTGATAGACTGGGTCATGACATGCCTCTTCTCTAGCTAGCTCAAGAATTGGGTTGTTTGGCATTGATACCTTTGTGACTAGAATATTGTTGTTGATGGATCTTGCAAAATTAAAGAATTCAGAAATGCCTTGTGACTGAGTGCATTGGCAACTACATTCTCCTTTCTAGGTCAGTATTTGATTTCAAAATCATATTCTTCTAGCACTTTGATCCATTAACGTTGCCTCATATTGAGTCACTCTGGGTGAAGATCCATTTAAGACTCTTGTGGTCCATCACTAAGGCAAATTTGTTACCCAGCAAGTAATGTCTCCAAAGTTTGAGAGCATGGATGACAGCCAACAGCTCCAGATCATGGGTAGCATAATTCCTTTCATGGCTCTTCCATTTCCTTGAAGAGTATGCTACGGGATGACCTTCTTGTATAAGCACACATCCTAAGTCAAGTGCGCTAGTATCAGTTACCACTTCAAACTCCTTACTAAGATATGGAAGTTTCAGGATGGGTGCTGATACCAAGCTTTGCTTTAGTTTGTCAAAGCTAGTATGTTCAACAGGTGACCATACAATTGCTACTTGCTTCTTTAGTAGATTAGTCAGAGGCGCTGCAATCAAAGCATAGTTTTTGATAAAGATCTTGTACCATCCTATCAATCCAAGAAAACTACGTATTTCTTTGATAGAAGTTGGTATTGGCCATTCCAGAATGTCTTTGACCTTGGTCGGATCCACTGAAATTCCTTCCGCTGATACAATGAATCCTAGATATTCAATCTGTCGCTTGAAAAATGCACACTTCTTCTTCTTGGCATAAATCTTGTGTGCTCTCATTGTTTCAAGAACAATGCGAAGCTGGGGTTCATGATCTTTTTCCTACTTAGAGTAGACTAGGGTATCGTCAAGGAAGGTGAGTGCGAAGTCATCAAGATAGGGCCTAAAGATATCCTACATTAACCTGTTGAAGGTAACATGAGCATTTGTCAGCTTGAATGACATCACTAGGAATTCAAAGTGTCCATACCTTGTGCTGAATGCAGTCTTCGGGATATCTTCTTCCTTGATCCTTATCTGACAATATCCAGACCTGAGATCTATCTTAGAGAATATCTTTGCACCTTGAAGATGGTCAAGTAGTTCATCTATTCTTGGAATGGGGTATTTGTTTTTAATGGTCGATTGATTCAACCCTCTATAGTCAATGCATAGTCGAAGTGTTCCATCTTTCAGTTCAATAGCTTCCGGGATGGACATCCTATACAGTCTCTTTGTGACAGGTGCAGCTCCTGGTGCCAGCTTGATTTCATGGTCGACTTCCCTTTGAGGAGGAAGTTCTATCAAGTCTTCAGGAAATACGTCTGCATATTCCTTTAACCATGAAGGTTCTTCCCCAGATTCCTAATTCTGATCTAACTTATTCAGTTTAATCAGATAGACGGGTAGACCCTTTCTAACTCCTTTTATTATCCGTGTTGCTTTTGCCAGCTAAATTTTTGGCTTACCAACCTCTCCTTGAGTTGTAACTAGTTTTCCTTCAAAATTTCGAAAGGAGACTTGGCTCTTTCCACAATGGATGTGGGCATCATTGGGTATTAGCCAATCCATTCCGAGCAAACATTCGTGGATACCTAGGTTCATTACCGTGAATCTCATCGAAATCGGGTTCCCACCCAGTAGAAATTTCACCTTAGCAATTTGCCTAGTACAAGAGACCTCACGACCATTTGCCAATTCCACAAGTAAAGTAGGTGCATCTATTGTGGCTATCCCTAGTCTTTTTGCACAAATCGGTGAAATAAAGGAATGTGTACTGCCATAATCGATTAAGGTTTTGAAGCTTTTACCTTCATAATTCGATGGAGTTTGGATCACCGAGAATTGGCGATTCGGACCCTTCTTGTGAAGAGCGGCGTGAACCATTGCCCTCTCAATGTCAGCATCCATGGATGGATCTTCTTCGTCACCCAGCTCCTTGTTGGAAATACTGGAGGTTCTCCCTCTGGCCATGACAGTGGTTCCTTGGCCATGGGTAGCTCCTCAGAATGGCCCTTGGCGATGTCCTCTGCTAAGCTTGGGACACTGCCTCTTGAAGTGTCCGGGCCCATTGCAATGGAAGCAATGTAGATTGCAGTCATTGCCTCGTGTAGGAACAAAGTTGTTGACAGCATTGGTCCTCGCTTTCTTCCTTTGTCCCTAATTTTGACCTTGCTCTCTCTTAGACTAAGCCCTATATATCCCCTTGTTCTGATCCTTGTAAGGCCAAGTCCTATTGTTCCTTGGCTTGGTCTGCACCTCCTGTATTATTGGTGCAGCTCGAATGAGTGCATCTTGTAGGTCTGTTGGGTGCATTGATTCCAAGCAGGTGTTTATGGCTGGATTAAACCCAGCGCAAAACTTTGACACATGTTGTGTCATATCCATTTGTGGTGTGTACTTAAGAGAGAGACAAACTTTGAATAATATGCATCAAGGGATAGTCCAAGCTACTTCAATTCATAGAATTCATTCATCTTCTGTGTGTGGTAGGCAGGTGGCAGATACCTCCCTCGCACAGCTTCCTTAAGCTTTTCCCAAGTGATTGTCCCTTCCGAGATCCCTTGGTCTCTGCACCACTATTTCCACCAAAGTCTTTCTTCACCTATAAGCTTAATTTTGGCGAGCATAGCTTGGTTAGCAGGTGCAGTTCCTGCTGCCTCAAAATAGTCCTCCATGGATTCAATCCAGATCTTGGTGTCAGTTTGAACAGTCCTTCCCTAGCCATCAAATTCAGGTGGCTTGATTTGTTTGAGAAGGAACTTCTTCTCTTGAATCACAACTATACTTAGTGCAGGGGTCAGACTTGGAACCTGCACTTGGGGTTGCGCCTGGGCAATAAGATCCTTTATGTTAAAAACTTATCAAACATTTCTCATATTACGTTAATATGATGAGCGCAGCTTTTAGCCAAGTGACCTAATCTCTTAACTCCTTTGCCAACATTTACAATCAAGATAGACAATAGTAAGAATTCTTATTCATTCATAAGGGTATAGCCCTTTGAGTACATTTATTTTGGGAAAGTAGAACAAGCTAATTAGTACATCAGTCTAGGGAAAATAAGATTGTGTTACAATCCGCTACAGGGATTGAATAATAATATGGAGAGGGGTCATGGATTTTCAAGAAACGATAAGTCATAGGAAGCTTGGGGTATCCCTTCCTTTGATACCCTTTCTTCTCATAGAACCCTAGCACTTTGATTCTATCGGCAAGGATCACCCGAGTCACTTCTTCATACACATATTTGTTCTGCTTGACTTGTCGACCACCAACATGCAGAGTTGCATTTGTGTGAGCTTCGACAAAGATGGACATTTTCACGATCTTTAAATCCTCCATCCACTTGATTCTCTTCAAGTTGGTCTGAAGGTATGCAAGTCGGTGGGCTGCTATGTAATATATTCCTGATTCTCCCGTCCATCTCCATTTCGCATACAGGGGTGAAGGATTGTAGATGTGGTCTAGAATATTCATCATGCCTCTGTCGATAATCTGAAGCATGCATTGCAGTCATAAACATAACCTGGAACACCAAGAATTTGTTCCATGCTTCGTGACTCTACAGTCCAGCATCCATAAGTGAGTAAGGAAATGTTCTCAACAGCAAACTGCTCTATTCCCCTCCACTTCCCCTTTCTGACCCCTTAATCCCTTTACTTTCCTCCATTAAGTTCCTTTGTAAATATTAGATTACGTTGGCTCGCTCTGATACCAACTATAACGTGCATGTTTGTCCACTTGCGAGACACGTCTTAACATCCCATTGGGAGGAGGGTCTAGAAGGCTCCGCCTGGCACTCACAGGGAATGACACAGGGTTTGCGATCTAGGTCTTCCCGAGTCTGCCCCGAGTGGAAGTGTCCAGCCATTTCCACTTGGAATCGACTTGAGGTCGGAGTTCCTTTCCTACTAGCAAAGTCTCAACCTTTCTATCGAATGGCATAGACCCATTCCTTTGTCTTAAAATAGAATAAACCGAAGATTCTACATCCAGTGATATTAGGTCTTTACTATCTCAACATTTGAGAAAAGTTCCCAGCTAACCGGGACCACCCTTCCATAGGACGGACCTAGGTCACGTCCACCGCACTTTCCTCAGTTTGCTTTAGTTATCTAATTACCTAACACATTACATTTTGACATGCAAAATCAGCTTCCTTAATTAAACAAATTAATCACGGGTTCCTTCACGTAACTTAGGCACTGACACAAAAAAAATGTCAAGCAAGTTCCTTTTCCTTTAATAACTGCTCCTTATAAAAAAAAATATCCTGGAGTACATCCAATATAACACCCGAAGGCTAGCCCAGCAATCTACAGGATTGCTGCTCCAAGTTTCGTCCCTTGACTAGTACACGGGCCTCGAGATCCCATCTCGAGTCACGTCGGTCCCTTGCGCGAGACCCAGAGGCAAGGCATTTATAGCTAGAGCCTCCCTTGGCACCCAAGCGTCCTCCCACTCCAAGTAGTACCCACGGAGAGACCTCTCGCAACGGGTTAGGTCCATATAACCGGCATGGCTAACAACCCCCTTGGATAGGGCCAGGTAGGCAGTCGGAGGTAACTGATCCTGCCTCTCCCTCCAAGCTTTCAACCTGGAGCATTAAATTTTTTTCCTTAAATTAGTTCCTTGAGCAAAGAGATCAAATAATGTACCTAAGTACAAGCACAAAACATTTCGAAGGTCGTTTGTGTGACTGACTGTTAAGGTGTGACTCCTTTTTCTCGGATGCTCCCAACACTCGATCTTGGGTCTTTTCGCGGCTTGGTGAGATTCCAATAATTTTAACAAGAGCAAATGGTCTTGGTAAGTTGGCTTATACTTGCCCCTTTTCCTTCAATTTTTTTTTCCTTAGGGTATCTTAGTCCCTAACTCAAGCATTAGCTGGTCAGTCAAGGCAATGGACATGCCTTATTCGCAACCCAACCTAGGGTCTTTTAATCTCTAATTCTAGCCATGCTCAGTTAACACACATGGCAACCATGATTTCTCATTTAAACTTTCAAGATGCGGTTTAAATGCATGCGATCCTTCCAATTCTTTTAGTGTGGTTCTATGCAGGATTTCCCAACCATCATGCACGTTGTGCGTTTAGTATAGTTGTCTCCTAGGGGCTTTTATCTCTCTTTATTCTTGGCAAAGAGTACTTATCTCTAAATGACCCCAGATCACATGTGACTTGCATCTATGGAAGTCTAGGGTTTTTCCCTAACAATGCAAGTGTATCTTATGAATAGAATTTAGCATTTCATGTGTTTCTTTTAACCATGATTGCACACCGTGAATTCTGAAAGACTATTCATGCACTAAACTGGTTAAAAAGCTATCATTTTATGTGAAATAAGGCGATAACCTATCATTTTATGTGTGTAGAAGCTATCATTTCATGTGAGGTAAGGTGATAACCTTATCATTTTATGTGAGTAAAATCTTATGCGAATTCAACCCTACCATTGCATGCAACTTAGTTCTTAGTATAAACAAAACCTTATGCACGACATTAATCCTTCCATCCCTTTCACGAGAAATAATTCCTAAATTAGATTTTTTAACGTTTAGAACCTTAGCTTGATTCGTGTGTGCTGTGTTGGTTGTTCCGCTACCGGCGGCTTGGGCGCTTATGCTCCCCGCAACTTTCTTCTTGGGAGCCATTCGCCTTGCGGGAGTTGGGCAGTCTGACGGGTTTCGGGTTGATACGTTTGGTTGGGAGCCATTCGCCTCGTGGGGGTTGGGCAGTCCGGGGTTTTGGGTTGATATGTTTGGTTGGGAAAACCCACTGAATGGGGTTCGTTGTCGAGAGAGTGGTTCAGGTGACTTGTAGCGGCTACTCTCTTTCTCTCTCTTCTTCTTCTTTTCCTCCTCTCCTCCTTCTTTCTATGTCCCTCTTTTCTTCTTCTTCTTTTTTCTTACTCCCCTACTCTCTCTCCCTCTCCTTCTCTTCTCCTACTTCTCTCTTATTCCTCTACTCCCTCTCTCTCTCCTTCTTCCTCTCTTCTTCTCCTTCTCCCACTTCTCTCTTTCTGCTCCTCCCTCTTTTCCTTCTTCTACTACTTCTCTCCTCTCTCCCTCTAGCTCTTCTTCTTCTTCCTCTACCTCTCTCCTTCCCCTTCTTCTTCTCCTCTCCTCCTTCTCTCCCTCTTCTTCCTCTTCCTCTACCTCTCTTCCTCCTTCTCTCCCTCTACTTTCTCTTCCTCCACCTCTCTCCTACTCCTTCTCTTCTACTACTCTCCCTCTTCTTTTCATACTTTTCTTCTTCTCACTCCTTCTATCCCTCTTCTCACTCCTTCTTATCCTCTCCTTCTCCTTCTCTTTCTCTCCTCCCTTCTCTTACTCCTTCTTTTCACCTCCTCCTTCTCTCTCCCTCCTCCCTTCTCTCTCCCAATCCTTCTTCTTTTCACACTTCCTCCTTCTCTCTCCCTCCTCCCTTCTCTCTCCTAATCCTTCTTCTTTTCACACTTCCTCCTTCTCTCTCCTGTCACGAATCGCATGGTGAGGGGACTTGCTCAAGATGCTGCATCGAAAACACACAGAATGCACAAGGAGAAGCTCACTCAAGAGACAAGAAGAGAGATGGAGGCCAAAACGTTTTCTTGCTGGTTTCTTCTTCTTCTTCCACACCATTTACAATGTACACAAAGTATAGATAAGATACAACATAAAGGAAAGTGGCCTACTAAGTCAAACAATGCATAACTAACTACACTAGTCAACTGGCGCTATATCTATGCCAGCTGTAAATAGGTGCAACAACCTGAATATAATAAGTAATGAGTCAGTGCCCATGTGAGAGTCATAATGACCACCAACGTGCTAAGTGTAGATGTGTGGACCCATCTAACCAAGCGGTCCATCATTAATGTCCACATGTGTTGAGCTTGTCCTCTAAACACTCCCTCTCAAGCTCAAATGCATCTCTGCAACTCCAAGTAAGCTTCGAAACTTTTAAAGCTTCTCTGTACCCAATGCCTTCATGAAGATGTGAGCTATCCGATCCTATCTATTGACATACACCAAGTCAATCTCACTTGCTAGTACCTTCTCTCTCACAAAGTGGTAGTGTACCTCAATATGTTTTGTCCGGAACTCAGGGTTCCTAGCCAACTATATACCGTGCTCATGTTGTCACAATAAATGACAACTGGACCTTCCACCTGCACATCTAAATCAGCCAATAACTTTTGCAGCCATACTACCTCACATGCTGCAACAGTAACACCTCTATACTCAGCCTCTATACTCGACAAAGCAACTGTAGATTGCTTTTTGCTGCTCCAAGTAACTGTTGTACTACCAAGAGAGAACATGTATCCGTTGGTAGATCTTCTATTAGACATACTACCAGCCCAATCTGCATCTGTGTATCCAAACACATGTATATCTGTACTTGCCTCATAGAAAAGTCCATAATGTAATGTGGACTTCACATATCTCAATATGTGTCTGACTACATCCAAATGTGGCTTTCTAGGTACTTGCATAAACTGACTCACAAGACCAATAGTGTAGCTCAATTTTGGCCTTGTAATGGTTATGTAAATCAAACTCCCCACTATCCTCCTGAACATAGTAGGGTCTTCTATCTCATCCCCAACATCAACACTCAACTTTACATTCTAATCCAACGGGACTGAAAGTGGTTTGCATGTTGTCATACCATACTTGGACAACATATCCAAGCCATACTATCTTTGGGACAGCCATATACCATCATCACATCTGATCATCTCAATGCCAAGGAATTACCTTAGCTCACCTAAAACCTTCATCTCAAACTTCTTCTTCAAAAAATCCTTGACTTCAACAATCCCACTATCACTATCACCTGTAATAATCAAGTCATCCACATAGATGACTATGATGACCAAACCTGCATCTCCCTTTCTCACATAAAGTGAGTGATCAGCATCAGAAACATGAAAGCCAATATTGACAAGATACTCTCTGATCTTGTCAGACCATGCTCTAGGTGCTTGCTTGAGCCCATAGAACGCCTTTTTCAACCTGCACACATACGTGGGATGCTCTAAATCTTCATAACCTGCTGGCTGATACATATACACTTCATACTGCAAATCACCATGCAAGAACGCAATCTTCACATCCATTTGCCGCAACCTCCAACCTTTGGCTATTGCCAAAGCAATCACATATCTGACAGTTGCCATCCTAGCAACTGGACTAAAGGTTTCTTCATAATCTATGCCATATGTCTAGGCATAGCCTTTTGCAACCAGCCTAGCTTTGTACCTACTAATAGAACCATTTGCATTGTGCTTAATCTTATAAACCCACTTACATCCAATAGCTTTCTTGCCCTTCGGCAATGATACTAGATCCCAAGTCTTACTGGTCTCCAATGCGGCCATCTCCTCATCCATTGCTACATCCCAATGAGCATGACCAACAATATCCTCAAAACATGTGGGCTCAACATCCTCGACCACTTTCACCATATAAGCATAATGGTGAGCTGCATAACCTTCAAAACCAAATCTGTTAATAGGGTATCTCACCCTGCTAGACCTAGGTACAACTGGATCACTCAATGGAGACTTTGCATTGACGTGTGCTCTCTGCACACTTGGAGTCCTCACTAAAGGAATGCCAAGTTCATCATCCAAGCTCTCTAAACCACTGGAGTCTCCATCAAGAACTGCATCAATGCCATCTGACACTTTATTATTTCCTTTGTCTTTACCTGTAGTGCTACTAGATGCACCTAAAGATGTAGAGCTACTTCTTGGTCTCACAGACCAAGGACTACCAGATGATGTCTTTGATCCACTAAGAGTCCGTAATTCTTGCTTTTCAGCCTGCACATGAGTGTCATGATCATCATCATCATCCAATGCATCACCACTAGATACATACCAATTGCTCATTTCATCAAAAATGACATCCCTGCTCACTCTGAACTTACATGTGACAGGTTTATAACGAGGATATCCTTTTCGCTCTAAAGAGTATCCAACAAAGACACACTTTTCAGCCTTTGGATCTAGTTTCTTCCGCAAGTCATCTGGCACATGAACATATACAATACAACCAAACACTTTCAAGTGTGAGACATCCGGCTTCTTACCTGTAAAACATTCTTCAGAGGTCATGCCTGTTTCCCTTTCAACTGCAGCGTTGAAAGTTCTAAAGTGCTCAAATGCTTCACTCTTTTCCTTCATGAAATATACCCACAGCTTTCTAGAACAATCATCAATGAATGTGATAAAGTATGAACTGCCTCCAAGAGATACATTTTGTGTAGGCCCCCAAATATCTGTATGCACAACATCAAGGATATTTCTGCTTACATCTCTGTCATGTGAAAAGGGTTGTCTTGCGTGCTTACCAAACTAACATGCTTCACATACCTTATGAAATTTTTCAATTCTAAATGTAGGCAAACCTATAACCAACCCTTTGGACTGCATTAATTTTAGCCTTTGTACATTTGCATGTCCAATGCGTTTGCGCCAAATTTCAATATCTGCAACAACACCTTTTCCTTTAGCATACATAGCAGCATTCATAGTAGGAATTCTAGCATCTAGAGTAAACATACGTCCAACTCTACTTCCCTTTGCAACCAACTTACACTTGTCATTGAAGTCTTCTACAAAGCAGCTCTTTGCATTAAATCTAACTTGCAGCCCTTGCTCTACCATCTGACCGACTGACACCAAGTTCTTTGTAATAGATGGCACATGTAATACATCTGAAAGACTCTTTGTCTTACCATCATGCAAGGACAAGGGAACTTTTCCAATGTGTTAAATTGGGTGGCATGAATCATCACCCGTCTGCACATAACCTATATTTTGCAAATTCTGCATCTCTCCAAACTATTATGCATGGCTGGTCATATGATTGGATGCACCTGAATCAACATACCAAACATCATCATGTGTTCCCTTTCCTGTAATAGCATTCAGCATATGCTACATAACAAACAGTCGTTCATTTTTGTCTTTATTCTGTCGTGAAGACGATGCATAGTTTCCTTGCTGTGAACTTACCACTGTGAATATCATCTTTATTAGCATAACATTGGTGTCTCTGCTTTTGTAGAGGCTCTTTACGAGAAAAATAGATCCTCCACCTTTGTGTCTGCTTTTTCTTCCACCTCTATCTTTGGCTCTGTCTGTGCTTCTATCTCTACGACTGCCATGTAACAAGGAGAATAGCACATCCATGCTTCTATTTCGTTGTCAGAGGTGATTTCAGAAATCAATTCTAGTTGAGGCAGGAGGTATTCTCCCATGGACAAAGACTTTGCTTCCTTCGGTAGCTGTCTTACAATGTCCATTGTTAGGGACTGTGCCTCTGTTTGCTTGGGAAAGATTTTTTTAGCAGCCTCTTTGTCTCCTGATGTACCATCTGTTACTTCATTGGAGGAGTCTATTAAGACTTCAATGGATGTGGATCCATTGCCTTTTTGTGATCCATACAATTTCAACACCACTTTGTTGGGTCCTCTGCCTAGGGTTAGGATTCCTTTGAACCAGTCTGTCCTGGCTCTCACTTCAAAAAGCCAAGGTCTTCCCAATAGCAGAGGATATGAGGTCCCGTAAGTATTTGGTTTGACCGCCAAATATGTCAGCCAATAGTCTCTTCCTACAAGGGTTGTTTTTACGTATGGGAGGATGTCCAACGGTTTAATTCTACTTTGGTCTACCAATCTAATAAGCCACTGCGTAGGTTCAATTCCTTGCAAACCTAAGTCCATTGTCACATCCGTCATTATGTTTACTGATAAGCCTCCATCAATCAATGCATCTTAAATAAGACATCCTTCTATCCTTACACTAATCTCTGGGGTTCTAGGATCTAGGAAGGCGTTAGCCACATCTACTTCGTTTACAGGCTCTAGGGCCTTATTGGTCTTGGTCGTTGTTGAAGGAGCAATCCTTAAGCCACATCTTCGAGTCAAGAGGCTTTTGAATTTCTTTCGGCAGTTGGGAGACAGCATCAGCAACTGTCGGAATGTTAAGTTTGGTTAAAAAGTATATATGTCTTTTACCCAGTCATATTCTTTGATAGGATCCGCGGGCTTCTCCAGCCTGGTAGGGAATGGGGCTACATCCATTTTCATCTTTTCTTTTTCTTCTAGCAATGGCAGCATCAACACTTCCTCTATTTCTGGAGGTGCTTCTGTATCGTCTATCTCCTGAACCTCTGGTCCTATTTTTGGAAATGTCTCTGTGGCACTGCAGTGCTCTGTACTGCACTATTCTGTCCTGTATTGCTCTGTCCCTCTGTTGACAAGTTGAACTTCACAGTCTTGGCAAGGGAGTTCAATAGAATAGAGTCAAAGAGGGCTTCAATCTCTAGGGGATTCTGTGGCCAACACATCTTCTACTTCCTTATTTTCAACATCTCTGAATTCAGCTTTCAAACCACTACAGAGGGGGAGATATTCTGTTCTAAAAGTATCAAAACTCATTCTTCTTAGGATCATTGTTGTGCCCTCATTATAATAATGCCAGCTTCTGATGGTTTCAATAGTGTATGTTGTGAAAAACACTCTGTCTACCAACTTCTAGTGGGTTGCTAATTGAATAAACAAAAGATTGTCAATGCACCAAGCATCCCACGTATCTTGCTGTTGAGCATCCACGAACAAATTCCAACTCTTTTCCTTCTTGTTTTTGTGAACATCTATTGACCATGACTCCTGAAGATTCTTCACAATCTCCCACTTAATGATGTCTGGAAACTTCTCAATGAATGCCAAATCTTCCATGGATGGTCATTCTCTCTGTTTCTACCCTTCAGTTTGTTCCCAAACAATTTGCCACCAAGATGCAAGTTTCTGCTACTTCAACATGGAGAGGAAATAGTCCACCACATAATAGAGCTTGCATCGTGATGGTAATATGCTTCTGCCATTGTGGGATGAACTTCTTGTAGAAAGTGTCTTTGGAAATAAGAATCTCCAACTCTTCAATGGAAGAAGGAACTTTGCAAACATCCATTGAATTCTCCCCTTCTTGACAATGCCATTTCCTTAATTTCAGCCTCTTTTGATGCTTGTGGATGGCAAGCTTCCCCAACTGTGCACCAAAAACATGGAGCCCCAAGAGGAGCACCAAGGAAAAGGGGATTCTACTGCAAGAAAATCTATCTTGTAACATCAACAAGCTTTTATTTCATTCTTTTGATGACCAAAACAACGAAAACAGCAAATCTTCACGCAGCATCATAGTAGATATCTCCCACGGATTTGATAGAATCAACCATAATCTTCAACATCTTCAAAGAATCCATCAATAGAACAAGGAACATAAAAGAATACACCATTTTTTAATGAAAATCAATCACATAGTATTCAACTTCATTGTCTTCATAGTTTTCTCTCTATCTCTCATAGAAAATACATTATTTTGATAGAATTGACTATCTCTGACTCTCTCTTTCTCTCTCTATCAATAGTACATCATCTCCTCACTACAATACTCAAGAATGGCACTCAATAATCCTTCTTAGGTCGTGGATACACCTCCCAAGAGGTATGTCTAATGCGAAGAGACACCAGAGACATCATAGTGTCCTATGAGATCTGGCTTCTGTCACTGTTCTTCTGTAACCTTCTGTGAATCTTCATCAGCTACTTCTTCACTTCAATTAACTTGAATAGAGCTTCCATTCATCATTTTCCTAAGACAAAAACACTTCCCAAAACATCCATACATCCAACATAACACTCAATAGAGACAAATAGAACATACCATAGAGCAACAAGACAATAGAAGAACATTACTACAGAACTACGGAACCTTACAGAAGATCAACAGATACCATAAAATCCACAAAAACCAAACCAAAACCAATCCCATCTTTCATAAACCTTTTAACACAACCTTAACCATCTCTCAAAAAAACATCCATTCAACCATCTCAACTACCAAAATAGAAACAAAACAAAACAAAACAGAAGAAAATCAGACCTTACAGAATCAAACAGAAAAAATTAAAGAACCCTAGAACAACATACCTCATAAAAAACCATCATAAACCCTTCAAACATACTCAAACCATTCCAAACACTTCAAAACATCTTCAAATTCAAACAATCCATCACCCAAAATCAACCATTCAGCAACAAAAACAACAAAAAATCAGCCCAAAAAACATATCATTTCAGCACTCAACACTACAATTTCGTTCAAGTAGCACATTTCCTCTTCATGATATCTATCATATACTGGCTCTCATGAAGAGCCTTATCTCTGCTTTCGATGATACAAATTATGTTGTTTCTTTTGGTGATTCCTCATGGAAGATTACCCACGAGAATCTTGTTATTGCACATGGTGCTAACTCCCATACTCTCTACCCCTTGCTTATATCTAGGTCAGTTGACCATGTTTTGGCAATGGATGTCATTCTACATCTATCTCTTTGGCATCGTTGCCTTGGACACATGTCCTTGAAATGAATGGCAATGCTTACCCGTTTGCAGTATCTTTCACCCCTTGACTATAAGTGCTTTGAGTCTTGTGATCATTGTTTATGTGGTAGAAAGACACGTAGTACACATAAAAAGTCTGGTATGATATGCATGGGTGATCCTTTACTCTTGTTCATTTGGATGTATGTAGTCCCATGCCTTGCAAGTCATGGGTGGTGTGAAGTATTTTGTTACTTTCATTGATGACTATATACGCATAAGGTCTAGACATCTCCTATTAAGCAAAAATCAAAAGTATTGGCTACATTTCAACATTTTCTTACTTTGGTTGAGAACCAATCTAGGCTGAAATGCCTAAGGTCAGATAATGGGGGTGCGTAGGACTCTAAATCCTTTGAATAATTTTGTGATAAGAAGGGTATTAAGCATTAGTTGACTTGCCCGTACACCCCACCCTAGGATGGTATAGCTAAGCAAATGAATATGACAATTCAAGAGTGATTTTGTAGTATGCTTAGCCATGCAGGCTTACCACAATATTTTTGGACTAAGGCAGTTACTACTACCATATACTTGATAAATTGTTCTCCATGTACTACGTCGTAGAGGAGGTATGGTCTAAAAAACCTTCCTCATATGCTCGTTTGCATGTATTTAATTGTTAGTCTTTTTGCCATATATACCCAAGGACAAGCGCAATAAGCTAAATCTTAATCTAGGAAATGCATCTTTCTTGGTTATGGGGATGCAAGTGAGACAGGCTATCACGATCTATAGGCTCGAGAGGTTATTCACAGCCATGATGTTGTTTTCCATGAGGAGAAAATGCATAACCAGCTTGAGTATGGTATTCAAGTACATAGTGTGATAGTTTAGGAGGAGCCTCTTGCTCTATATAGCCAATTTGACAACCTACAACAGCAGCGCGGTGATGCCCAAATGGCCCAAGTCCTTGATGCTCCATAGGATGTCAAGGCCCCAAAACATCGGTCTACTAGAGATAGATGATAGTCTGCGTGATGAGCCCTCTATGGATTATGTTATGGTGACAGATGTCGGTTTGCCTCTTACTTATGATTAGGCCATGCACAGAGCTGATAGCCACTCTTGGAAGAGGGCCATGCAAAAAAATCATATGTGGGATTTGGTTCCTTTTCCCAATGGAAAGTGTGCTTTGCCATGCAAGTGGGTGTACAAGTTGAAAAGTATCCGTGGATGCCCCAAGCTAGCATACAAGGGCAAATTGGTTGCTAAGGGTTTCAAGCAAGAGCATGGTGTGGGCTTTGATGAAGTATTTTCTCATATTGTGAAGATGATTACCCTACGTTTGGTATTGGCTTTGGTTGCTTAGCTTGACTTGGATCTTTATCAAATAGATGTCAAGACGGCTTTTCTTCATAAAGACTTGCATGATGAGATTTACGAGGAGTAGCCTAAGGGCTTTATAGAACTTGATAGGGACCACCTAGTGTGTAGATTGAGAAAGAGCCATTATGGTCTTAAGTAGGTAACCAGGGAATGGTACCACAAGTTTGATGCTTTTATGCATTCGCAAGGATATTCCCACAGTGATATGGATCTATGTTTATACAAAAAAAGACTCGTGATGGTAGCCTTATGATTTTGATCCTCTATGTGGATGATATGTTGATTACTAGGAGTGCTCATGATGAGCTAGATACCTTGAAAGGTCAACTCAAGAAGAGCTTTGAGATGAAGGACATGGGACATGCTTCACACATTCTTAGGATGTGTATTACGTGCGATCGCTCTAAGGTGCTTCTTTACTTATCACAGAAAAAGTACATCTAGAAGGTCCTTGAGCAGTTTCATTTGCAGGATATTAAGGCTATTGGCTATCCTTTACCTTCTCATGTAAAGGTTAGTCGGGCTAATTATCCGCAGTCTAATGAGCAGAAGGTTGAGATGGCCAAAATACCATATGCATCCATAGTGGAAAGTTTGATGTATGCCATGATAGCCACTCACCCTGACCTCACATTTGCAGTGGGAGTTGTTGCATGTTAAATGGCTACGCCTAGCCAATGGCATTGAGATGCCATCAAGGGTATCGTGACGTACCTCAAGGGCTATGTCTTCACCTTTTCTAGAGGTGTTGTTTCTTAGATGTCTAGGCAGCAAAAATGCACAATCATATCTACTAAAGAGACAAAGTATGTTACAACCACTAAGGCTTGCAAGGAGGTTCTTTGGTTAGGCCATCTGTTGATTGGCCTTGGCATTACTAATGAGGTCCCTACATTGCATTCAAATTCTATGAGTACTATTCAGTTGGCCAAGAATCTGGTCTTCATGCAAAAACTAAGCACATTGAGGTGCATTGCCATTTTATTTGAGAGGTCATTGAGGACCAATCCATTGAGCTTATCAAGATCTCAACTGACCAATCCATTGAGCTTATCAAGATCTCAACTGACCAAAAACCTGCATTGCCATTTTATTTGAGAGGTCATTGAGGACCAATCCATTGAGCTTATCAAGATCTCAACTGACCAAAATCCTATAGATTTGCTCACTAAAATTATCTCATCAAAGTGTTTTGTCTTCCTTAGGAAGTTGTTGGGCATTGGATGAGATGATGTATTTTCTCATCCTATTGTACTTATGTATATTTGTACTTTGTTACTTTTTTCTTGTTCTCTCCTCACTAGGGACATATTTCCCTTTAAGTGGGAGGTTGTTGGGGGTAAAGACACATATGCCTAGCATCCCATGTATTAGTTACATTAACAATACTCGCACCATGAATTAGTTACCCACACCATGTATTAGTTATCCACACACATGTACACTACATGTGGTGGGTGCCCATCACTGTCACTTCATTCTTTATTCTTTTAGTTTGACATTTGAATAAAGGGAAGGCCGATCACACATTGTGACTGTTAGAGTTCCCACATCTTCTCTCTCTCTCTCTCTCTCTCTCTCTCCCTCTCTCTCTCTCTCTCTCTCTCTCTCTCTCTCTCCACCATAGCTCTTACTTATGCTCCATGCTTTCACTTCAGGGCTCACTCCTTCATTTCCTAATGATAGCTCTTTCTTAGGGCATTGAGAATCTTAATACAACCACGTGTCCTGAAAATGGGGAGTTACAGGCTTCCAAAGTATATTCTTCTTGAGTTTTTATCTCAAAGAAGTGCATAGCCTTGTCTTGAAGGAGACAAGTCCTTCCTCAATGGAGAAGCCTTGATACTTAAGCTTTAGCTTAGGATATTTCTCCTTAGCTTAGAGTTGTATCTATAATTGTGGTACTTTGGGTCTTTGGATGCTTCTTCCTTTTCCATTTGGATGATAGGATTACTGATTACTTGGCATTAACACTATGGTGGTTAGGCATTTTGCTCTCAAAGGCTTTTCTATGATGAGAGCATTGAGAAATGCTTTGTGGCTTAAAGCATCTACAACCATACTCCCTTTACATGGCTTATATTTCATCTCAAAGTCATACTCTTGCAAGACTTTAATCCACCATTATTGTTGCATGTTTGGATCCCAATTGGGTAAAGATCCACTTGAGACTCTTCTAGTTGGTGACTATTATACATTTATTCCCAAACAAGTAGTGTCTCCATAACTAGAGAGCATGAATCATTGTTAATATCTCTAAATCATGTGTAGTATAGTTTTTCTCATGTATCTTCAAATTTCTTGAAGAATAGGCTACTGATGACCTTCTTACATGGTTACACATCCCAACACTAGAGAGCTAGCATCTGTCACAACCTCAAACTCTTGGTTTATGTTAGGAATCTTTAAGATAGGATCCATCACCAAACTTTGCTTGAGTTTCTCAGAGATGGGCTACTTAATTAGGGTCCACACAATATAGGTTTACTTCTTGAGAAAATTAGTGAGAGGTTTAGCTATATCATCCAATTCAAACCAAAAAGCTTTGTACCTCTTTGATTGATTTCAAAGGTGGTCATTCTTGTACATCTTTTATCTTAATTGGGTCTACTGCAACTTCCTTCTTGGATACTATAAATCCAAGGTATTATTTTCCCCTCTTAAAGAATGCATGTTTGCTCTTCATAGCATAAAGCTTGTGCATTCTTAATGTTTCCAGCACAACTTTGAGCTATCCTTCATGGTCTCCTTCTTCCTTGGAATATGCTAGGTATCATCGAAGAAAATTAGGATGAACTTGTCAAGGTAAGACCTGAAGATGCCTTGCACCAACATGTTGAAAGTAGCTAGGGTATTAGTCAAACCAAAGGAAATTACATAAACTCGTAATGCATATACCTTGTGTTTAAGGTAGTCTTTGGGATATCTTCTTCTTTGATCCTAATTTGATAGTAGCATGATCTTATATCAATCTTTGAGAAGATTTTCACCCCTTGAAGCGTGTCAAGAAGCTTGATAATCTTGGAAATTTAGTATTTATTCTTGATTGCCGCCTAGTTTAACCTAATCAATGCAAAGATAGTAAGGACAAACTTTCTTCTTTTGACATAAGATCGAGGCTCCCCATAATGAGTTACTTGGCTAGATGTAGCCTTGGTGTAGCAACTATTTGAGCTACTCCTTCAACTCAATGGCCTTGGGGATTGATATTTCATAAGGCCTCTTTGCCATTGGTTTGGATCCTAGTACAAGATTCATCTCATGGTCAAGTTTTCTTTAAGAAGGAAGTTTAGTCGACTCTATAGGGAAGACATCTAAATATTCCCTCATCCAAGAAGGTTCTTCTTTCACCTCCTTATCCTACTTTAATCTTGTTGAGATTAATTAATTAGAGGGAGTTCCTTTTCTTAGGCACCTTGAGTAATATGTGAGGCTTTAGCTAGTTGGCTTGTCAAGTTCACCATGTTCACTTGGTTTCCCTTCAAATTTCAAAATGAGACTTGGCCTTTCTCATAATAAATGTAGGCATCATTGGGGATTAGCTAATCCATCCCCAAAAGGCACTCATAAGCACGTAAGTTCATGATACAAAACCTCATATTAGTAGGCTCATCACCTAGATCAAGTTCCACCTATCTAGATTGTTGTGAAGAAATTACTTCTTTTCCATTACCTAGCTCTACTAATAGTTTGGGTGTAGGTGCAATTTCTATCCCTAACTTCTTTGCATACTTCGATAAAAATGAAGCAGTGCACACTTGTAATGTGCCGCCCGGATGGTACATTCTTAGTAGCCTATCAAGAGATGTCCTAGAAAGCACCATCTGGGATTTTGATAAAACCCTCGAAGATTACTAATTGGGCTCGCTTGAATCTACCCTGCAATGGAAGTCCAGGCCGCTCCGATGAGGATTGACTTGAGTTTTTCTAGTCAAATCTATTACTAGTGGCTAATTAATATTAGCGGATTCTAAAGTAATGTGAGTCAGTCTTTGTGGTTTCTAATGATCCATCAAGTGCGATTTTTATTCCTTCTTAGTAAATCTCTCGACTTACCAAGACCACCCAGCCATAGGTCTGGATCCGTCGGGGGTCCATCCTCCCGCTTCCCTCGAGAGAGTAGTTTTAGTTATTTAATTACCTACCACTTTAGGTTCAATATATAAAATTAGCTTCATTGAATTATCTCCTAATACAAATTTGTTACATGCCTTTAATTTACGACACAAAAATAGAGTAAAGTGATTCCTTCTTAATAGTTCCTTTCAAAAAAATTACTTTTACAATGTCTTCTGTTTGAAGTATTATTCCCTCCAAGTTTCATTCCCCAACTAGTATTGGAACCCCCATAACACAGTCTGAAAATCGAAGGGTAGTTGGCACTTCGTAAGAGCCTAAGGAGTTTTGTTGAGATGACAAGCTCAACACATGCGGACATTGATCATGGACCGCCTGGTTAGATGGGTCCACACGTCTACACTTAGCACGTCGGTGGTCATTATGACTCACACATGGCCACTGACTCATTACTTATTATATTTAGGTTGTTACACCTATTTACAGCTGGCATAGTTATAGCGCCAGTCGACTAGTGTAGTCGGTTATGCATTGTTTGACTTAGTAGCCCACTTTCCTTTATGTTGCATCTTATCTATACTTTGCGTATATTGTAAAGAGTGTGGAAGAAGAAGAAAAAATCAACAAGAAAACTTTTTGGCCTCCATCTCTCTTCTTGTCTCTTGAGTGAGCTTCTCCTTGTGCATTCTGTGTGTGTTCGACGCATCATCTTGAGCAACTCCCCCTATCACGCGATTCTTGACATGGTATCAGAGCCGCACCACTGAGAGATGCTGATTTCAAAGGTTGAATCAAAGGAGAAGAAGCAAGGTTTGAGCAAGCAAGCCATGGGTAAGAAGCTCTCCCACCTTCCACTCTTTCTCTTGGATAGTGCCTATGGAGGCTCCAGAAGCAGGGCAGAGTAAAAATCTCAGATTGCAGTGAGATTTGGTGTGCGCAAAGAGCGCTATGTATTCTACAAATTGGCCCTTTAGGACTTTCCCGCAGTTATTTTGGGCATTTGAGGCCATTTCAGGGCTAATTTTAGAGCCGCAAGGTTGCGGATAGCAGGTTCAGGGTACATTGTGACTTCGACTGTATTGACCGAACGTGGGCGCGCAGATTACAGATTTCAGATCTGTAAGTTCAAAGGTGTTTACCAATGAGTAAACACAAGGTTTATCTACAAATTGGTTGCAAATTGCATGTATTGTTGAGCAGACAGTGAAAAAGGCTGTCTGGTATATTGCTGTGCACTACAGGTCGAGGGTTGCAAAAGATTTGCTTGCTGTTTGGTATTAGTTTTGTGATAATGGCATAGAACAGTGGAAGCCCTATCATTGAGAAGCTTGACAAGAACAACTACCCTTCATGGAAGTTCCGTGTCACGAATTTCCTTATTGGAAAAGGCCTCTACGAGTTTGTTTCAGGTGAAGAAAAGGAGCCGGAGGTGAGTGATCCTCCAATTGTTGCAGAAGAGACAAAGGCACGAAAGGAATGGAATGCAAAAGACAAGAAGGTAATGTATTGGTTGTCTGCAGTAATTGACAATAATATGCTGGGACACATTAGAAATTCAGAGAATTCATATGCAACTTGGACCATACTTGAGAGTATGTTTTCTGTAAATACAAAGGCACGAAAGATTCAACTCAAGCAAGAGTTGAATACATTGAAGAAAGGGAAGATGTCTATCAATGAGTATGCACTGAAGGTAAGAATCATTGCAGATGCATTGGCAACGATTGATGCAATGCCTGATGATGATGATTTGGTGTCGTCTACCTTGGGTGGACTTAAAATGAAAAGGTTTGGAAGTCTTTTGTAACTTCTGTATATCTTAGAAAGCCATTTCTAGATTTCGATGAGTTGGTATCCCTTATAATCACTGAAGAGATCAACATGCAGAGTGAGACATCTGAAAGAAATGGTGAATAGGTCCAGGCTTTCTACTCCAGTTCAGCAAGGGGACGTGGCAGGTTCTCTTCAAGAGGCCGTGGTACAAGACGTGGTAGTGACAACCAGCAAAACAGATTGAATTAGCAATTTGGCGATATGCAGGTTTCAGGAGGTCGTGGTAACTTTAGAGGCAGGGGGAGCTTTAGAGGAAGAGGTGGATGGCAGAACAGAGGTTCTAACAACTCTGGTATTGTGTGCCACTACTGTGGCAAAATAGGTCATATTGCAGCCCAATGTTATGCTAAGAAAGATTATATCCGCAGTGGTAAGTTGCAGCAAGGAAACTATGCATCGTCTTCACAACATAATGAAGACAAAAATGAACGTTTGTTCATTATGCAGCATATGCTGAATGCTGTTACAGGAAAGGGAACACATGATGATGTTTGGTATGTTGATTTAGGTGCATCCAATCATATGACCAGCCATGCAGAATGGTTTGGAGAAATGCAGGATTTGCAGAATGCAGGTTATGTGCAGACGGGTGATGACTCATGCCACCCAATTTCACATATTGGAAAAGTTCCCTTGTACTTGCATGATGGTAAGACAAAGAGTCTTTCATATGTATTACATGTGCCATCTATTACAAAGAACTTGGTGTCAGTCAGTCAAATGGTAGAGCAAGGGCTGCAAGTCAAATTTAATGCAAAGGGTTTCTTTGTAGAAGACTTCAATGACAAGTGCAGGTTGGTAGCAAAGGGAAGTAGAGTTGGACGTATGTTTACTCTGGATGCTGCAATTCCTACTATGAATGCTGCTATGTATGCCAAAGGAAAAGGTATTGTTGTAGACATTGAAATTTGGCACAAACGCATTGGACATGCAAATGTACAAAGGCTGAAATTAATGCAGTCCAAAGGGTTGGTTACAGGTTTGCCTACATTTAAAGTTGCAGAATTTCATAACGTATGTGAAGCATGTCAGTTTGGTAAGCAGGCAAGACAACCCTTTTCACATGACAGAGATGTAAGCAGAAATATCCTTGATGTTGTGCATATAGACATTTGGGGGTCTACACAAAATGTATCTCTTGGAGGTAGTTCATACTTTGTCACATTCATTGATGATTGTTCTAGAAAGCTGTGGGTATATTTTATGAAGGAAAAGAGTGAAGCTTTTGAGCATTTTAGAACTTTCAAGGCTGCAGTTGAAATAGAAACAAGCTTGAAAGTAAAGTGCTTGAGGTCAGATGGAAGGGAAGAGTACCTCTCAAATGAGTTCAGTGATTTTCTGAGGTCTCATGGAATAAAGAGACAATTCACATGCAAGTATACCCCATAGCAAAATGGGATTGCAGAAAGGAAAAACAGGCATATTGCAGAAGTTGCACGCGCCTTAATGGCTGAAAAGAATATGCCTAAGCATTTTTTGTCTAAGGCTGTTCATACTGTTGTTTATATTATGAACAGAACTCCCACAGCTGCAGTTCATGGTATGACCCCCGAAGAATGTTTTACAAGTAAGAAGCCTGATGTTTCACACTTGAAAGTGTTTGGCTGCATTGCGTACGTTCATGTGCCAAATGAGTTGCGGAAGAAACTGGATCCAAAGGCTGAAAAGTGTGTCTTTATTGGATACTCTTTAGAGTAGAAAGGGTATCGTTGTTACAACCCTGTCACATGTAAGTTCAAAGTTAGCAAGGATGTTATCTTTGATGAAATGAGCAGTTGGTATGCATCTAGTGGTGATGCATTGGATGATGATGATGATGATCATGACACTCATGTGCAGGCTGAAAAGCAAGAATCACGAACTCTTAGTGGACCAAAGACATCATCTGGTAGTCCTTGGTCTGGGAGACTAAGGAGTACCTCTACATCTTCGGCTGCATCTAGTAGCACTACAAGTAAAGACAAAGGAAAGAATGAAGTGTCAGAAGGCATTGATGGAGTTCTTGATGGAGACTCCAGTGGCTTAGAGAGCTTGGATGATGAGCTTGGCATTCCTTCAGTGAGGACTCCAGGTGTGCAGAGAGCACGCGTTAATGCAAAGACTTCATTGAGTGATCCAATGGTACACAGGTCTAACAGGGTGAGATACCCTGTTAAAAGATTTGGTTTTGAAGGTTATGCAGCTCATAATTATGCTTATATGGTGAGACTAGTTGAGGATGTTGAGCCCACATGTTTTGAGGAGGCTGTTGGTCATGCTCATTGGGATGCAGCAATGGATGAGGAGATGGCTGCATTAGAGGCCAATAAGACTTGGGATCTAGTATCATTGCCAAATGGAAAGAAAGCTATTGGATATAAGTGGGTTTATAAGATTAAGCACAATGCAGATGGTTCTATTAGTAGGTACAAAGCTAGGCTGGTTGCAAAAGGCTATGCCCAGACATATGGCATAGCTTATGATGAAACCTTCAGTCCAGTTGCTAGGATGGCAACTGTCAGATGTGTGATTACTTTGGCAATAGCCAAAGATTGGAGGTTGCAGTAAATGGATGTGAAGAATGCCTTCTTGCATGGTGATTTGCAGGAAGAAGTGTATATGGATCAGCCATCAGGTTATGAAGATTTAGAGCATCCCACGTATGTGTGCAGGTTGAAAAAGGCGCTCTATGGGCTCAAGCAAGCACCTAGAGCATGGTCTGACAAGATCAAAGAGTATCTTGTCAATATTGGCTTTTATGTTTTTGATGCTGATCACTTACTTTATGTGAGAAAGGGAGATGCAGCTTTGGTCATCATAGTCATCTATTTGGATGACTTGATTATTACAGGTGATAGTGATAGTGGGAGTGCTGAAGTCAAGGATTCTTTGAAGAAGAAGTTTGAGATGAAGGATTTAGGTGAGCTAAGATACTTCCTTGGCATTGAGATGATCAGATGTGATGATGGTATATGGCTGTCCAAAGACAGTATGGCTTGGATATGTTGTGCAAGTATGGTATGACAGCATACAAACCACTTTCAGTCCCATTGGAGCAAAATGTAAAGTTGAGTGCTAATGTTGGGGATGGGATAGAAGACCCTACTATGTTCAGGAGGATAGTGGGGAGTTTGATCTACATGACCATTACAAGGCCAGACTTGAGCTACTCTATTGGTCTTGTGAGTCAGTTTATGCAAGTACCTAGAAAGCCACATTTGGATGCAGTCAGACGCATATTGAGATATGTGAAGTCCACATTACATTATGGACTTTTCTATGAGGCAGGTATAGATGTACAGGTGTTTGGATACACAGATGCAAATTGGGTTGGTAGTATGTGTGATAGAAGATCTACTAGCGGGTACAAGTTCTCCCTTGGTAGTGCAGCAATTGCTTGGAGCAACAAAAAGCAATCTACAGTTTCTTTGTCGAGTACAGAGGTTGAGTATAGAGTTGCTGCTGTTGCAGCATGTGAGGTAGTATGGCTGCAAAAGTTATTGGCTGATTTGGATGTGCAGGTGGAAGGTCTAGTTGTCATTTATTGTGACAACATGAGGAGTATACAGTTGGCTAGAAACCCTGTGTTCCATGCAAGGACAAAACATATTGAGGTACACTACCACTTTGTGAGAGAGAAGGTACTAGCATGTGAGATTGACTTGGTGTATATCAGCACACAGGATCAGATAGCTGACATCTTCACGAAGGCATTGGATACAGAGAAGCTTCAAAAGTTTCGAAGCTTACTTGGAGTTGCAGAGATGCAATTGAGCTTGAGGGGGAGTGTTGACATGACAAGCTCAACACATGCGGACATTGATGATGGACCACCTAGTTAGATGGGTCCACACATCTACACTTAGCACGTCGGTGGTCATTATGACTCACACATAGCCACTGACTCATTACTTATTATATTCAAGTTGTTACACCTATTTACAGCTGGCATAGTTATAGCGCAAGTCGACTAGTGTAGTCGGTTATGCATTGTTTGACTTAGTAGGCCACTTTTCTTTATGTTGCATCTTATCTATACTTTGTGTATATTGTAAAGAGTGTGGAAGAAGAAGAAAAAATCAGCAAGAAAACGTTTTGGCCTCCATCTCTCTTCTTGTCTCTTGAGTGAGCTTCTCCTTGTGCATTCTGTGTGTGTTCGGTGCTTCATCTTGAGCAACTCCCCCCACCACGCGATTCTTAACAAGTTTATGACCAAAGTCCCCTGGTATTCTCACCTCCTCCTACCAACTAGAGTTCCCTACGACAAGATGTTTTGCGTCATGATTGGTCTAAACTCACTAACATGAAACAAAAAAAAACTCCTTGGAGTAGGTTTTATTCACGTTAATCTTGGGGAGATCTAGCACCATCAAGAACACTGCCTCAATCGGTTTTCTATATTCACTATAATATTGCCTCGGTCGGCGATCTATACAATCATCCATCTTTTAGCCTGATGATTTTAGGAAAGATCGGTACCTAGCTTACAATCACAAGCATCTTATTTTGAATGCATTATATACAAACTCTTAACAAGTTTAAGTCCAAGGCAAAGATTTTCTTTCCAAAAATAATAACATTGAGGCAATTTAGCATGAATGGCAAAATAACTATAAGTGACAAAATAACTTCGAGACAAATCAGCCTAAGTGGCAAAATAACTTCGAGACAAATCAGCATAAGTGGCAATACCTTCCAATAGTCTCTCCCCATGCCTCCTATTTATAGCTAAATTAGAGAGGAAGGTTACGGCTAAGAAGAAAAGTTCTTTATGGAGGGCATCTTGGCAAAATCAGCAATCTGATGCTCCGATCACAAATCTGATGGTTTCGTTGGCTCCAAAAGGGGAGAAAACCTCCAAGACAGTTGATTAGAAATCTTCTAGAACACTCCTTCTTCTTCTTCTTGTTCGAAGTGTTGTTTGTTGCCTATAAACTGCGATCGTGATTTTGCCAATCCCTTTTTCTTGCATTAAATCTCCAAAACTTGCTGGAAAAAACCACTTGCTTTTTTTTTACATGACATCTTGTTTTAGAAATTTCCATATCTTTTTAAGATATTTACAATAAATAAAATTTAAAATATGCTAGCCTTGTCCAAAAATCTAATTTTTTGGACCATCCATACTATACACATTGACCCTAATGACTAATATGGCTCATAACTCTCATTCATGTGGTAACTTCTATGATGGGTGGCTATAGTCCTTGTCAATTTAGAAAACGTGGGTTACGATCCTCAAGTCTTTTTGCTCGAGATCTCCTTTCTTTAATGATTTTACATTCCATTTTGTGAGAAGTTAGAAAATTTTTAAATTAAAGTCAGAATATCGCATCCTCTCCCCCTTAGAGGAATCGAGATGTCCTCATATATGAAACTAGGGATATTGGTTACATAGTGATTCATGATCAATCCAAGTTGCATCCTCTTTAGGGTAGTCTTTCCAGTAGATAAGATATTCTCTAAGGGTTTTACTTCTTAGAGTCTTCTCTCACATGTCCAGTATCTTTTCTGGTTGAAGTTTGAGGACTCCGTGACCTGGCATTACAATTTGTTGGTCATTAAGTACATGGTCTGGATTAGGGACATATGCTTTCAATAGACTGACATGAAATACATTATGTACTTTCAAGTTGTTAGGGAGTTTCAGCTTGTAGCCATTTGGCCCTATACACTTTATCACCCTATATGGCCCACAATACCTAGGACCTAGCTTCTTGAATTCCCCCAAATATAAGGAACTTTCTTTGGGCGAACTCGTAGGAAAACCATCGCTTTCTTTGAAGATGCGGTCTTGCCTTCATTGATCGGCATATGCCTTCTGTCGATCCTTGGCAGCTTGAATATCTTGCCTTATAGCTTTCACTTGTTGATCCATTTCTTCTAACATTTTCCTAGATGCTTCTAGCCGTAGGGTAGGATCAAAAAAATTTAATGGGATAAGATAATCTTGCCCATATAGTGCCTAAAAATGAGTCATTTGAATACTTTGATGATATGATGCATTGTAGGAAAATTCAACTAAGGCTAGGTATTGGATCCACCGTTTGGATTCCCTATTACAATAAGCCCTCAGTATGTCCTCAATAACTTGGTTGACCCACTTTGTTTGACCATTGATTTGGGGATAGTTAGCAGTCCTGGAAGCAGAGCTGGGTTCCTAGAGCTTCAAACAAACTCTTTCAAAAGTTAGGGGTGAAGAGAGAATTGTGGTTGTTGATGATTCGTTGGGGTAATCCATGTAACCTAAAAATTTCCTCAATGAAAAGCCTGGCAATATCTGTGAGGTGCCCGCCCATCAGCGTTCCAGGCACTCTTTTAGCGGTCTATCGAGAAACAAATCTAAGCGTCGCTGCCCGGCACTCCCAAGGAATGTTTCGAGTTTTGTCGCCTAGGGTTTTCCGAATCCGCCTCGCAACGGAACGTTCACGACCGAGCCCACTAGGATCGACCTGAAATTCAGGTTCCTAGTTGTCAAGGTCTCCTATTAGCATTCTAGCATCGGGTTTTGGACATCCTACTTTACGCAGAGATACCCAACCCGAAGCAGATCTATGCCGCACTTGGTTCAAAGAGAATGGGAAACGAGAGGGATGTGTTGCTCAACCTCTCTGCCCATAAGGCATAGTCCCATTCCGGTCCCCTAAAACAGCATGAATCGGGTTCTAACCTATCAATATCTAAAGGTCGAATGACGATAAAAACTTGTGAGAAGCCTCCCAGTTCTCTGGGACCATCCTGCCATAGGACGGACCCGTCGGGGGTTCCGCCCACCCGCTTCCCTTAATAGCTTTAGTTTTCTAATTAGGTCCTACCACATTTATGTGTGACACTTAAAATCAGCTTCATTAATTAAGCCTTTTAGGGAACAAGATTCGTTCACGTAAATTATAGCACAGACACGAAAACAGAGCAAAGCAATCTATTGACAAACAAGATCAAACAAGTTCCTTAACTTATCTTCAAGTTAATCTTTGTCTCCCGCCCATACAGGAGAAATTATGTTTCGCTTCTGTCCAACAGAAGTATCCCTTCTGCCCTGCAGAAGTAACTAGTCCAATTCACATGGCACCAAAACTCAATCCTTTATCTAGAATAGGATCTCCCAACATGCCCAAATGTTGGGGGCCACAGAGGTCTTCAACTCCATTCTTGACCTAGCAAGGGGTGTCCAGAGCTCCAACTGACCCACAAGTTGTCTAGGAGCGAAACATCATTCCCGTGGTTGGCCTTTTCACCACTCGACCTTCGGCCCGTGAATCGAGCAGTGCCCTCTCGGGTTACTACGCGGTGCGGCCATGGAGGTGATCCACCCGTACAATATATCCTTCCTCAATTAAATCCTTTAAGAGTCAAGCACAAACAAGGCATTCAGCCTAATAACATTTTCCAAGAAAACATTCCTTTATTCCCATGGCAACTTGTCATCACAGACCCTTGCCATGCATTTACCATAAATCACAAGCACTTAGAATAATCATCCAAACAACAACTAACAACCAGTTGAATAATAAAGCATTTAAGATGTTGTTCGATCAATCAACAAAACCAATTGCATTCTTTCCTTCCAATGCAAGAATAGATGATATAATATTTCCATCGTATATTTGCTCTTCCCCTTGGGATCTAAGAGCAATACCATGCAAAAATGTTCTTAACACTTCCTTCCTTCGGCTAGGGCACATATGTTAAGGGTTCAAACACTATTCATGATGTAAGTTCTATAGGTCACTTACCTTAATTGATAACCCAACCCTGAATTTGGATTGGCAAAAGTCATCCTTATCTAACGGATCTCAAGACATCCTAGTTTTAACCCTTATGATCAATTTCTTGTACTAGCTCTTAGTCAAGTCATGAGGCAAATAGAAATTTATCCTCATATATCAAACATGTTATAGGCATAACATATAAATACTTGATAAGATAAGTGTGAGATGATCTCAAGTAATTAGACTCCAATAGGCCTCGCATTGACCTAGAATCTAGTTTTTCTTAATATTTGGCCTGTTAGGCTAAGTACTTTTGAAGTATCTAAACTTTAAACTAGTACTTCTCTATTCATGATTCTTAATGTCATATTCTCTTAGCAATCATTCTAGTTATAACCCTTGACTATACTTTAATCTAGCGCTTGTATGCCCAATCTTTTAATGTCGTTCTTTTGACGACTATGCCATTCATAACGCTTGACTGATTCTTCCTTGTAATTGCTCTACTAGCAAATACGTCATATGTAACTGGATGCAATTATCAATCCTTGTTATATGCACTTCGCAAACTCCATCTTCCGAATAGGTGAGATGAAATTTATCCTTTCCCATTACCTATACTCGTGCAATAGTATGGGGCCTAACGTATCTCATACGAGAATCAAAGCAAGCATCAATCAATTTGAAAATACATTACTTACGACCGGAACCGCAGTTGGATTGATAGTGATGCCTTTGCCCGAAGCCTTGTTGTTGGTTGCGGGATTGTCATCCGCACGCGACATTCCTTGCTTGGAGGACATCGTCCGCAGGTAGACTTAAGAGATTAAGAAGGTGGAGTAGATTCAAGATGGGAGAGCGTAAGAGAAGATGGTTAAGTCAAGGCTCGAGATAGAAGGAATTGAGCTAATTCTCTTCCTTGCAGCCTCTCGGGGTGACTCTTCTCTCTCTCTCTCTCTCTCTCTCTCTCTCTCTCTCTCTCTTTCTCTCTCTCAAGCTCTCTTTCAAGCTCTTCCTCACAATCTCTTGGAGGAGTATCCTCCTCTCTACCTCTCTCTCACAGCCTCTCGGGATCTCCTTATGCTTTTTATGCCTCTCCCATGCCTCATATTTATAGTGAATTAGAGAAGAGGGCTTGTGGTTGAGAAGTGGAGCTCTTTGTGGAGGGGGATCTTGGAAAGATCAGTGATCTGATGCTCAGATCATAAATCTGATGGTTCCATTGGCTCCGAAAGGGGGGTAAAACCACCAAGACACTTGGTTAGAAAGCTCTTAGTTCACTCATTCTTCTTTTCTCTGTTCGAAGTGCTGTCTACTGCCTGTAAACTGCGATCACGGCGCGCGCGATTTCGCCAGTCACTTTTCTTTATTTTTCTTTTTATAAAATCTTCAAACTAACTAAAATATCACTTGTCTTTTCTTTTAAATGACATCCAGTTCCATATCGTTTTTTTAGGATAATATCTAAAATATCTAAAATATACTAGCTTTGCCCAAAATCTAATATTTTTAGACTATCCAAACTATGCATATTATCCTAGTGATTAATATAACTCATAAGTTTGTTCACGTTGTAATTTACGTGAAGGGTGACTACGGTCCTTGCCAATTTGAGAAAAATATCGAATTTACGACTCTTGATTTTTTTAAATAAAATATTTTAAATTAAATAAAAATTATCAATAATTAATGTTAGTTAGTTTTTACCTTAGTTAGTCTTTAGTTAGTAATCTTACTAACTTATTAATTGACTAACTAACTTACGAACCAACCAACTAACTTTTATTGTGCGGAGATATTACAATATCAGAAGCTTTGTAATTGGTTTTTGCAGGAATAATGTGTACAACTTTTGATAACATATCAATGACTACTGTTATGGAGTTATATCCTCCTTATACCGGAGTAATCCAACTATGAAGTCCATGCTAATATACTCCCATTTCATTTGAGGGATGTCAAGTGGCTAGAGCTTTCATAGCATCTTGACACGCTTGGCCTTAATTCATTGGCAATTTAGGAATTCAGTGACATACTTGAGTACATCACCCTTGAGTCTTTCCCTATAGAAGCTTTTTTTTATTGTATTAAGAATCTTAGCATAACCAAGATGACCTAAAAATGGGAAATCGTGAGCTTCTTAGAGTATTTTCCTTTTGAGTTCCTGACTTGCAAGAATACATAGCCTTGTCCTGTAATAGGCAAGCTTCTCGTTTATGGAAAAATCTTGATACCTAGTATTGGGTTTTGGATTTGAATCCTTGAAAGAAATTTCTCTTAACAAGTCCCGATAGCTTGGATCCTTCGCTGCGTCTTCTTTCGCCATTTTTAGGAGAGGGTTACTAGGCATTGAAATCATTGTGGCAACAGTTCCAGGTCTAGAGGGTTCTTCTAGGATTAGAGCATTAAGAAATGATTTACATCTTAGAGCATCTGCAATCACATTCTCCTTGCCTGGTCTATACTTGATTTCAATGTCAAATTCTTACAAGGTCTCAATCCATCGGCGTTGTCTCATATTGAGATCTAATTAAGTAAAAATCCACTTTAGACTGTTATGATCAGTGATTAGAGAAAACCTATTACCAAGCAAGTAATGTCTCCATAGTTTAAAGGCATGTTTTACAGCAAGTAATTCTAGATCATGTGTGGCATAGTTTCTTTCGTGGATCTTTAATTTTCTTGAAGCATAGGCTTACTAAATGTCCTTGCATAAGCACACAACCTAAAGCAAGAGAGCTTGCATCAGTTATAACTTCAAATTCTTTGCTGAGGTCAGGTAGCCTTAGGATAGGGGTAGTTATTAAACTCTACTTAAGCTTCTCAAAGCTAGATTGTTCGACATACGTCCATGTAACCTGCTTTTTGAGAAGGTCGGTGAAAGGTGCGGCGATTGAGGCATAGTCTTTAATGAAGACTCCATACCAACCCATTAGCCCTAGAAAGCTTCGCACTTCCTTGACCTTTGTTGGGGGTGGGCGGTCTTGTACATCTTGGACCTTGGCAGGATCCACTGAAATGTCAAGAATCGCATGGTGGGGGAACTTGCTCAAGATGTTGCGCCGAACACACACAGAATGCACAAGGAGAAGCTCACTCAAGAGACAAGAAGAGAGATGGAGGCTAAAAAAGTTTTCTTGCTGGTTTCTTCTTCTTCTTCCACACTCTTTACAATGCACACAAAGCATAGATAAGATACAACATAAAGGAAACTAGTCTACTAAGTCAAACAATGCAAAACCGACTACACTAGTCGAGTGGCGCTATAACTATGCCAGTTGTAAATAGGTGTAACAACCTGAATAAAATAAGTAATGAGTCAGTGGCCATGTGAGAGTCATAATGACCACTCACGTGCTAAGTGTAGATGTGTGGACCCATCTAACCAGGCGGTCCATCATCAATGTCCACGTGTGTTGAGCTTGTCATCTCAACACTCCCCCTCAAGCTCAACTACATCTCTACAACTCCAAGTAAACTTCAAAACTTTTGAAGCTTCTCTGTACCCAATGCCTTCATGAAGATGTCAGCTATATGATCCTGTGTGCTGATATACCCCAAGTCAATCTCACCTGCTAGTACCCTCTCTCTCACAAAGTGGTAGTGTACCTCAATATGTTTTGTCCTGGCATGGAACACAGGGTTCCTAGCCAACTGTATACTGTTCACGTTGTCACAATAAATGACAACTGGACCTTCCACCTGCACATCCAAATCAGCCATTAATTTTTATAGCCATACTGCCTCACATGCTGCAACAGTAGCACCTCTATACTCAGCCTTTGTACTCGACAAAGCAACTGTAGATTGCTTTTTGCTGCTCCAAGCAACTGCTGCACTACCAAGAGAGAACATGTATCCGCTAGTAGATCTTCTATGAGACATACTACCAGCCCAATCTGCATCTATGTATCCAAACACTTGTACATCTGTACCTGCCTCATATAAAAGTCCATAATGTAATGTGGACTTCACATATCTCAATATGCATCTGACTACATCCAAATGTTGCTTTCTAGGTACTTGCATAAACTGACTCACAAGACCAACAGCGTAACTCAAGTCTGGCCTTATAATGGTCATGTAAATCAAACTCCCCACTATTCTCCTGAACATAGTAGGGTCTTCTATCTCATCCCCAATGTGAGCACTCAACTTTACATTCTGCTCCAATGGGACTGAAAGTGGTTTGCATGCTATCATACCATACTTGGACAACATATTCAAGCCATACTGTCTTTGGGACAGCCATATACCATCATTACATCTGATCACCTCAAGGCCAAGGAAGTACCTTATGTCAAGAATCGCGTGGTGGAGGGACTTGCTCAAGATGCTGCGCCGAACACACACAGAATGCACAAGGAGAAGCTCACTCAAGAAACAAGAAGAGAGATGGAGGCCAAAACGTTTTCTTGCTGATTTCTTCTTCTTCTTCCACACACTTTACAATGTACACAAAGTATAGATAAGATACAACATAAAGAAAATGGCTTACTAAGTCAAACAATGCATAACCGACTACACTAGTCAACTGGCGCTATAACTATGCTAGTTGTAAATAGGTGTAACAACCTGAATATAATACGTAATGAGTCAGAGGCCATGTGTGAGTCATAATGACCACCGACGTACTAAGTGTAGATGTGTGGACCCATCTAACCAGGCAGTCCATCATCAATGTCCGCATGTGTTGAGCTTGTCATCTCAACACTCCTTCAAGCTCAACTACATCTCTCCAACTCCAAATAAGCTTCAAAACTTTTGAAGCTTCTGTGTACCCAATGCCTTCGTGAAGATGTCAGCTATTTGATCCTGTGTGCTAATATACACCAAGTCAATCTCACCTGCGAGTACCTTCTCTCTCACAAAGTGATAGTGTACTTTAATATGTTTTGTCCTGGCATGGAACGCAGGGTTCCTAGCCGATTGTATACTGCTCATGTTGTCACAATAAATGACAACTGGACCTTCCATCTGCACATCCAAATCAGCCATTAACTTTTGTAGCCATACTACCTCACATACTGCAATAGCAGCACCTCTATACTTAGCCATTGTACTCGACAAAGCAACTGTAGATTGCTTTTTGCTGCTCCAAGCAACTGCTGCACTACCAAGAGAGAACATGTAACCGCTGGTAGATCTTCTATCAGACATACTACCAGCCCAATCTGCATTTGTGTATCCAAACACTTGTACATCTGTACCTGCCTCATAGAAAAGTCCATAATGTAATGTGGACTTCACATATCTCAATATGCGTCTGACTGCATCCAAATGTGGCTTTCTAGGTACTTGCATAAACTGACTCACAAGACCAACAGCATAGCTCAAGTCTGGCCTTGTCATGGTCATGTAGATCAAACTCCCCACTATCCTCCTAAACATAGTAGGGTCTTCTATCTCATCCCCAACATCAGCACTCAACTTTACATTCTGCTCCAATGGAATTGAAAGTGGTTTGCATGATGTCATGCCATACTTGGACAACATATCCAAGCCATACTGTCTTTGGACAGCCATATACCATCATCACATCTGATCATCTCAATGCCAAGGAAGTACCTTAGCTCACCTAAATCCTTCATCTCAAACTTCTTCTTCAAAAAATCCTTGACTTTAGCAATCCCACTATCACTATCACCTGTAATAATCAAGTCATCTACATAGATGACTATGATGACCAAACCTGCATCTCCCTTTCTCACATAAAGTGAGTGATCATCATCAGAAACATAAAAGGCAATATTGACAAGATACTTTCTGATCTTGCCAGACCATACTCTAGGTACTTGCTTGAGCCCATAGAGCGCCTTCTTCAACTTGCACACATATGTGGGATGCTCTAAATCTTCATAACCTACTGGCTGATCCATATACACTTCTTCCTGCAAATCACCATGCAAGAAGGCATTCTTCGCATCCATTTGCTACAACCTTCAACCTTTGGCTGCTACCAAAGCAATCACACATCTGACAGTTGACATCCTAGCAACTGGACTGAAGGTTTCATCATAATCTATGCCATATGTCTGGGCATAGCCTTTTGCAACCAGCCTAGCTTTGTACCTACTAATAGAACCATCTGCATTGTGCTTAATCTTATAAATCCACTTACATCCAATAGCTTTCTTGGCCTTCGGCAATGATACTAGATCCCATGTCTTATTGGCCTCTAATGCAGCCATCTCCCCATCCATTGCTGCATCCTAATGAGTATCACTCAATTGAGCCTTTACACTATTATGAGCTTTTTGTACACCTGGTGTCTTCACAGAAGGAATACCAAGCTCATCATCTAAGCTCTCTGAGCCACTGGAGTCTCCATCAAGAACTGCATCAATGCCATCTGACACTTTATTCTTTCCTTTGTCTTTACCTGTAGTGCTACTAGATGCACCTGAAGATGTAGAGGTACTCCTTAGTCTCCCAGACCAAGGACTACCAGATGATGTCTCTGGTCCACTAAGAGTCAGTGATTCTTGCTTTTCAGCCTCCACATGAGTGTCATGATCATCATCATCATCCAATGCATCACCACTAGATGCATACCAACTGCTCATTTCGTCAAAGATGGCATCCCTGCTCACTCTGAACTTACATGTGACAGGGTTGTAACAGCAATACCCTTTCTTCTCTAAAGAGTATCCAATAAAGACACACTTTTCAGCCTTTGGATCTAGTTTCTTCCGCAACTCATCTGGCACATGAACATACGCAATGCAGCCAAACACTTTCAAGTGTGAGACATCAGGCTTCTTACCTGTGAAACATTCTTCGGGGGTCATACCATGAACTGCAACTGTGGGAATTTTGTTCATAATATAAACAGCAATATGAACAGCCTCAGACCAAAAATGCTTAGGCATATTCTTTTCAGCCATCAAGGCGCGTGCAACTTCTACAATATTCTTGTTTTTCCTTTTTGCAACCCCATTTTGTTGTGGGGTATACCTACATGTGAACTGTGTCTTTATCCCATGAGACCTCAGAAAATCACTGAACTCATTTGAGAGGTACTCTCCCCCTCCATCTGACCTCAAGCACTTTACTTTCTAGCCTATTTCTCTTTCAACTGCAGCCTTGAAAGTTCTAAAGTACTCAAATGCTTCACTCTTTTCCTTTATAAAATATACCCACAGCTTTCTAGAACAATCGTCAATCAATGTGACAAAGTATGAACTACCTCCAAGAGATACATTTTGTGCAGGCCCCCAAATGTCTGTATGCACAACATCAAGGATATTTCTACTTACATCTCTGTCATGTGAAAAGGGTTGTCTTGCCTGCTTACCAAACTGACATGCTTCGCATACCTTATGAAATTCTGCAACTCTAAATGTAGGCAAACCTGTAACCAACCCTTTGGACCGCATTAATTTCAGCCTTTGTACATTTGCATGTCCTATGCGTTTGTGCCAAATTTCAATATCTGCAACAACACCTTTTCCTTTAGTATACATTGCAATAAACATACGCCCAACTCTACTTCCCTTTGCAACTAACCTGCACTTGTCATTGAAGTTTTCTACAAAGCAGCCCTTTGCATTAAATCTAACTTGCAGCCCTTGCTCTACCATCTAACCCACTGACACCAAGTTCTTTGTAATATATGGCACATGTAATACATCTGAAAGACTCTTTGTCTTACCATCATGCTGAAAGGTGAGAAGGATTGAAGCTTGCACATGACCTATGGCGGGAGAGCAAGAGCAAGAAAGAGAGAGACAAGAAATGGGGACTCCAACTGTCACAATGTGTGACCGGGCCTTCCTTTATTTAATAGTCACTAAAATGAATGTAAAGAATAAAGTGACGTGACGAGCGCCTGCCACTTGCAGTGTGCAGTGGTGGGTACTGTCAGTGTAGTAATACACAGGGCGGCACAGCGGAGGCGCCTTTACCCCAACAACCTCCCACTTAAAGGCAAATCTGCCCCAGTGAGAGAGAAAAGAAAAGAAAAAAGACAGTACAACTGTACATAGGTACAAGGGATGAGGAAAGGCAACATCTCATCCAACGCCCATCAATCTCCTGAGGAAGGCAAAGCGCTCAGTAGTGAGGCTTTTCGTGAGCAGATCTGCAGGATTCTCATCAGTGGATATCTTGACAAGGTCAATAGACTTGTCCTCCACGACACCACATATGAAGTGATACATCACCTCAATGTGTTTCTTCTTTGCATGGAAGACCGGATTCTTAGCCAACTGAATGGCACTCATAGAATCCGAATGCAATGTAGGTATAGCATCAATCCCAAGGTCAGAAACTAGACGGCCTAGCCATATGGCCTCCTTGCAAGCCTCAGTGGCTGCAACATACTCGGCCTCAGTGGTAGACAAAGCCGTACACTTCTGAACCCTGGACATCCAAGAGACAGCACCTCCAGCATAGATGAATACATAGCCAGAAGTGGAATTCCTACTATCTGCATGTCTTGCATAATCGGAGTTAGTGTACCCCATGACCCCTGTATCCTGGCTGCCATAGCAAATACACATATCTGTTGTGCCCTTCAGGTACCTCATGATACCCTTCACGGCATCCCAATGTTTCCTGCCAGGTGTAACCATATAGCGTGCCACAATACCAACTGCAAAGGCAATATCTGGACGAGTGGCTATCACGGCATACATCAAACTGCCCATGGCTGAAGCATAAGGGATCTGGGCCATCTTGGCCCTCTGCTCATCTATCTGCGGACAATCCGCCTGTGATACCTTCACATAAGAAGGCAATGGACAGCCAATAGGCTTTACGTCCTGCATGCGGAAGCACTCAAGGACTTTATGAATATACTCCCTCTGTGACAAGTAGAGGAGTCCCTAATGCCTGTCGCAGCTAATGAGCATACCAAGTATGTGAGAGGCCTGTACCAAATCCTTCATCTCAAAGCTCTTCTTTAGCTGAGATTTAAGAGCATCTAGCTCATCATGATCTTTCCCTACTATCAGCATATCATCCACATAGAGTACCAAAATAAGCAATGAACCATCACGGGCTTTCTTTGTGTAAAGACACGAATCCATAGCACTCCTGCTGTAGCCCTGTGACTGCATAAAGGCATCAAACTTATGATACCATTCCCTAGGTGCCTACTTCAAGCCATAAAGACTTTTCTTCAACTTGCACTCTAGGTGCTCCCTGCCAGGTTCTGCAAAGCCCTTAGGCTACTCCATATAGATCTCATCATGCAAGTTCCCATGTAAGAAAGCCGTCTTGACATCCATCTGATATAGATCTAAGTCAAGCTGAGCAACCAAAGCCAAGACCAAGCGCAGGGTGGTCATCTTAACCACAGAAGAAAAGACCTCATCAAAGTCTACACCATGCTCCTGCTTAAAACCCTTTGCTACCAATCTAGCCTTGTATGCTGGACTGGGTTGTCCAAGGGTACTTTTCAGCTTGTACACCCACTTGCATGGCAAAGCCTTCTTGCCCTTAGGCAAGGCAACCAAATCCCAAGTGTCATTCTTATGCAAGGAGTCGATCTCAGACTACATAGCCCTCTCCCAGGAGTGACTGTCACCCCTATGCATAGCCTCATCATAAGTGAAAGGCTCTTCTGCATCTGTAACCAAAATATAATGCATAGATGGCTGAAATCTATCAGGTGGACGTCTATCTCTATCAGATCGTCTCACTACAGGCTCTGTTGCCTGCCAATTGCCTGTTCAACACCCTGACCATGAGCATCTGCTGCAATTGTAGGCTGTCCAACTGGCTATGTAGGAGCTCTAGGCTCCTCCTAAAAGATCACTCTACGGATCTCAACCACCTTCTCATGCTGCCTGTGCATCTTGTCTTCATGGAAGACTACATCATGGCTGCATACTATTTTCTGCACCTGCGGATCCCATAGGCGATAGCCCATCTCTCCTGAATCACCATAACCAAGAAAGATGCATTTAATTCTCTTTGGATCCAACTCACTCCTCTTGTCCTTGGGCACATGGCAGAATGCCTCACATCCAAAGACATGGAGATGTGCATAAGAGGGTGGCTTACCAGCCCAAACTTCCTCTGCAACTTGGAAATCCAATCCACTACAAGGCGATCGGTTTATGACATGCACTGCCGTACTAACTGCCTCAGCCCAAAAGCTCTATGGTAGGCCTGCATGGCTAAGCATAGAGCGGACACACTCCTGAATAGTCATGTTCATGCGCTCAACCAAACCATTTTGGGGTGGGGTGTAAGGGGTGGTCAACTGATGCTTAATACCCCTGTCATCACAAAACTGCTCAAAAGCACGTGAGACATATTCTTCCCCATTATCAGTCCTAAGGCATTTCAGCCTATACCCAGTCTGGTTCTCAACAAGAGCAAGCCAATGCTGAAAGACTGGAAAGACATAGGACTTTTGCTTTATAGGATAAGCCCACATTTTCCTAGAAAAATCATCAATGAAGGTAACAAAGTACTTCACGCAACCCATAGACATACACGACATGGGCCCACAAACATCTAAATGCACCAAAGCCAAGGGCTCACTCATGCATGGCCTACCCGATTTCTTATGCATAGACCTATTCTGCTTACCATAAAGACAATGATCACACGAGTCAAAACATGCATAATCCAAAGGCGGAAGATACTGCAAACCAGATAACATTTTCATTCTCTTCAAAGACATATGCCCCAAACGGGCATGCCAAAGTGATACATGTGGGATAGAACCCACTACCAAAACATGGTCTACAGAAGACCCAGATACAACAAGAGGATAGAGGCTGCCAGCCTTGGCGCCTCTAGCAAGCACAAGTCTGCCTCTGGTAATCTTCCAGGCAGAATCCCCAAAACAGACATGAAACCCTGCATCATCCAACTGTCCTGCAGACATAAGATTGCGCGTAAGCGCAGGTACATGATGTACATCCCTGTGCAAAAAGGAACTGCCAGTGGAAAATTGCAATTGAATATCTCCATAGCCCACAATATCAAGAGACCTGTCATCTCCAAGTCTGACTGATCCAGATATAGTACGGTAAGAGTAAAACCACTCACGGTAAGGCGTCGCATGGAAGGATGCACCTGAATCCAATAACCAGCACTGTGCATACATACTAGGTGTCTCAGTCAAGTGTGAGGCATCAAAAGAACTAGCTGCAAGTATGAACTCATCACCACCATCGGAATCCTTGGTCTGGGTGACATTAATTTCCTCAATCTTGACGCTGGACTTTGCAGGTACTATGCTGCGATCAGAGGACTTCTCCTGCACTTTCTCTTTCCCCTTATCCTTGCGCTTCTCATTGTGCAACTCATGACACTGTGGTCTGATATGGCCCTTTTTCCCATAATAATGACGAGTGACATTAGCGTTGCGCCCACACTACTTACTATGCAACTTTCCACGAGATTTATACCGACCCTTCTGCGAGTCACGGCCACAGCCATGACCACGATCATTCATGTCATTCCTACCTCTAACTATCAAAGCATGTGAAACATGAGAGGCATCCAAGTTTTTGCGACTAACTTCTTCCTACAGAAGAGCACTCTCAACATCATTCAATTTCAGAGTAGCACTAGAGGCACATAGGGCAGTGCGGAATACATCCCATAACTCATTCAGAGTCCCAAGCAAGAAAAGAGGAGTTACTTCCTCTCCAAAGGTGATATCCTGCGAAGTCAGGTTCTTCAGTATAGCATGGAACTGGCTCAAGTGAGCAGACATAGTCGCATTATCCTTCATGCACAGATCCATAAGCTGCTTCAACCAGTACATATGACTCGCCGGACTTTTCTTATCATAAAGATTCTTGATCTTATTCCATAGATCCATGCACTCTGTGCTTCCTCAAATACATTATAATGTACCTGTTCAGTGAGAGACAATACAATCGTGGACTTGCATAGCTCATCAACTTCAAGCCAGTCGTCATTGTTCATAGTTGCAGGCTGCTGCCCGCTCAACCGAAGTGGCTTAATCTGAGATTTTTGCACCAAGACCTGCCAAATTTGACTCTTCCAATAAGAGTAGTTGGTACCATCCAACTTTGTGATGTTAAATATGGCATTATCAGTCGAAGAGGACGCCATAATGCAGGCTGGAAATGCACAGACAGTCTAAAACTGCTTGCTGTTTTACTACAGAAAATGCCCAAAATCCACTGAAATGAGCTCCAAATGGTGAGAAAAGTGTGCCAAAAGATGCTGCCCACTTAGTACTAGGTGCGATACACCAAATCATGATATTTTAGCATAAAAAATACTGCTCAGTCCACCAATAAATGCTTGTTGTAATAAATTTCAGAACTGCAATAATGAGAGCAAACTGTCCCAAAACTGGATCTAATGTCAACTAAATAATGCTAGGTCCAAAGCCGGCATAAAGAGGACAAAGCAAAGCCAAATGACAGTGAAAATACATGAGCATAACACCGAGAGATGTCAAATAGCATTTGCTAGTAAGAGGCACACCCCCAGACAATCTAGGCAAAATGCACCTGCTGCCAAAACCTGACACAAATAGGTGTCTGCTCAAAAGAAAGCGGATCCAAAATTGAGACTCAGCTCATAAGCATCGTGTGAACCAAGACATATACTCAATGCAACATCCAATTGTCGGAGTATAATCCCAAAGTCTCAATACATCTGTAACTGCTCAAAGACATAGACTGCTCCAATACATGTAACTGCTCCAATAGCATGTAATCCCTACTCAAGGTCAAGTAAGCATGCAAGATGCTCCCACTGGCACAAAAGGCATACAAACGAGCTCAAGGGCTCAAGCAACCCAAGACAAAGTACCAGTGAAGTGACCAAGTCAATGCGTCATACGCATCCCAAGAGCATGACATACATGAAGCAACTGATGGAAGCAACCAACGAGCAATACATAATCCCAAAATAAGATCTCTGTCAACTCAATGACATCCGATAGCAAGCAAGTAAATGATCAAAATGAGTCAGAAATACTCAAATACATCCAAGGAAAAACTCCCAATGCCGGTAAAGCATAGACGAACCAAGCGGCATATATCATGAACCAAAGCATGTAATGTATGAAGCCTAACTGTCAAGCATAGACATGAGGCATAAGCGGTCCAAGAGCATGCCAAGTCAATCCAAATGCCAGTGAATACCAACCAAGATAGAGCTTATGTGTAGCTCAAATACATTCCATAGACTCAAACATGAGCTCAAAATCGTCCCCAAATGTCAGATACATGATGGAAAATCCCAAAGCATACATCCGGTACCAATAGGTAAGTGACAAGCATCCAAAGTACCTTCAGCCCACTGTTATTACAGCCAAGTTTGACTGTCAAAACTGAGAAATTTCAGCTAATATTTCAGTCCAAAATCATGGCATAATCATGTGCATACATTCCCAAGGCACTAGGCATCATGTAGGCCGTATACAGGCATCAAACAAGGTAACCGGAGTAGAGTATAAGCATCAAATGCCAATGCCAAGTGTGGCTGCCCTATTTCTAGCACTGTATAACAGTAAATGACAGTCCCAAATTACAGAATGTCAGCCCCAAAGCTTCAATGCCAAGCACAAGGCCTAAAGAGGCTTTCAAAGTAGCTCAAATGCCTTCTAGAAACCATTGTTTAAGTGCTCATTTAGGAGCCAAGGCATATAGGCTGAAAACGTGATGAGTAGGCAGGCAAAAATCTGGCGCAAATTCAGCATAGGCTGTCCTAGGAAGTGGCTACTCCATGTGGCAATGTTGGTATGGATGGGAGGCTCAAAGAGGCCCCAAAGAGGGCATACACAAAGCCATGAATGCCCAAAGCAAAGGGCAAGGGAGATATGGAGCTTTGAAGCTTCAAATGATGGCTACCCCTCTTCTTCCACCTATTTAAAACTGAGAACTGAAGTAAAACCCTTCAAATTCTGATGCAATACCTCAAGGGCAAGGCCCTGAAGAAGCCCAACAATGCCAAGAGGGAGCTCGGGAAGCTGGGGAGTGTCGGAAGCTCGGGAGATCCGCTATGGCTCCCGGGATGGAGACCCAATGCGTGAAGGGAGTCGATGCGAAGGTAGAGAAGCACCGAGTTGACCTCGAGCAAGAGGAAGCCAAGCTCTGATACCAGTTGAAAGGTGAGAAGGGTCGAAGCTTGCACGCGAGCTATGGCGGGAGAGCAAGAGCAAGAAAGAGAGAGACAAGAAATGGGAACTCCAACCGTCACAATGTGTGACCGGGCCTTCCTTTATTTACTAGTCACTAAAATGAATGTGAAGAATAAAGTGACCTGACGGGAGCCCACGACCTGTAGTGTGCAACGGCGGGTACAGTTAGTGTAGTAATACTCGGGGCGGCATGGCGGAGGTGCCTTTACCCCAACACATGCAAGGACGAGGGAACTTTTCCAATGTGTGAAATTGGGTGGCATGAATCATCACCCGTCTGCACATAACCTGCATTTTGCAAATTCTGTATCTCTCCAAACCATTCCGCATGGCTGGTCATATGATTGGATGCACCTGAATCAACATACTAAACATCATCATGTATTCCCTTTCCTGTAACAGCATTCAGCATATGATGCATAACAAACAAACGTTCATTTTTGTCTTCATTCTGTCGTGAAGACGATGCACAGTTTCCTTGCTGCAACTTACCACTGCGAATAGCATCTTTCTTAGCATAACATTGGGCTGCAATATGACCTATTTTGCCACAGTAGTGACACACAATACCAGAGTTGTTAGAACCTCTGTTCTGCCATCCACCTCTTCCTCTAAAGCTCCCCCTGCCTCTAAAGTTACCACGACCTCCTGAAACTGTATATCGCCAAATTGTTAATTCAATCTGTTTTGATGGTTGTCACTACCACGGCCTCTTGAAGAGAACCTGCCACATCCCCTTCCTTAACTGGAGTAGAAAGCCTAGACCTGTTCACCACTTCTTTCAGATGTCTCACTCTGCATGTTGATCTCTTCAGTGATCATAAGGGATACCAACTCATTGAAATCTGGAAATGGCTTTCTAACATATACGGAAGTTACAAAAGACTTCCAAGTCTTTTTATTGTTAAGTCCACCCAAGGTAGACAACACCAAATCATCATCATCAGGCATTGCATCAATCGCTGCCAATGCATCTGCAATGATTCTTACCTTCAGTGCTCATTGATAGACATCTTCCCTTTCTTCAATGTATTCAACTCTTGCTTGAGTTGAATCTTTTGTGCCTTTGTATTTACAGAAAACATACTCTCAAGTATGGTCCAAGCTGCATATGAATTCTCTGCATTTCTAATGTGTCCCAGCATATTATTGTCAATTACTGCAGACAACCAATACATTACCTTCTTGTCATTTGCATTCCATTCCTTCCGTGCCTTTGTTTCTTCTGCAGTTGGAGAATCACTCACCTCCGGCTCCTTTTCTTCACCTGAAACAAACTCATAGAGGCCTTTTCCAATAAGGAAGTTCGTGATACGGAACTTCCATGATGGGTAGTTGTTCTTGTTGAGCTTCTCAATGATGGGGCTTCTACTGTTCTCTGCCATTATCGCAAAACTAATACCAAACAGCAAGCAAATCTTCTACAACCTTTGATTGTAGTGCACAGCAATACACCAGACAACCTTTTTCACTGTCTGCTCAACAATACATGCAATCTGCAACCTGTTTGCAGATAAACCTTATGTTTGCTTCCTACAAACACCTCAAGAATTACAGATTCACAATCTATAACCTACGCACACACTTTTGGTCAAAACAGCCAAAATCACAGTGTACCCTGAAACTTATGTTCGCAACCTTGCGGCTCTAAAACGGGGCCTAAAACGGCCTCAGATGCCCAAAATAACTGCGGCATAGCCCTAAAGGGCTGATTTGCAGAATACACAGTGCTCTTTGCCCACACCAAAGTTCACTACAATCCGAGATTTTTGCTCGACCCTGCTTCCGGTGCCTCCACAGGCACTATCCAAGAGAGAGAGTGGAAGAATGGGAGAGCTTCTTACCTGTGGCTTGCTTGCTCGAACCTTGCTTCTTCTCCTTCGCTTCAACCTTCAAAATCAGCCTCTCTCAGTGGCGCGGCTCTGATACCATGTCAAGAATCGCATGGTGGAGGAACTTGCTCAAGATGCTGCGTCGAACACACACAGAATGCACAAGGAGAAGCTCACTCAAGAAACAAAAAGAGAGATGAAAACCAAAACGTTTTCTTGCTTATTTCTTCTTCTTCTTCCACACACTTTACAATGTATACAAAGTATAGATAAGATACATTATAAAGGAAAGTGGTCTACTAAGTCAAACAATGCATAATCGACTACACTAGTCGATTGGCGCTATAACTATGCCAGTTGTAAATAGGTGTTACAACTTGAATATAATAAGTAATGAGTCAGTGGCCATGTGTGAGTCATAATGACCACTGACATGCTAAGTGTAGACCTGTGGACCCATCTAACCAGGCGGTCCATCATCAATATCCGCATGTGTTGAGCTTGCCATCTCAACACCTTAGATCACCTAAATCCTTCATCTCAAACTTCTTCTTCAAAAAGTCCTTGATTTCAGCAATCCCACAATCACTATCACCTGTAATAATCAAGTCATCCACAGAGAGGACTATGATGACCAAACCTGCATCTCCCTTTCTCACATAAAGTGAGTGATCAGCATCAGAAACATAAAAGCCAATATTGACAATATACTCTCTGATCTTGTCAGACCATGCTCTAAGTGCTTGCTTGAGCCCATAGAGCGCCTTCTTCAACCTGCACACATACGTGGGATGCTCTAAATCTTCATAACCTGCTGGTTGATCCATATACACTTCTTCCTGCAAATCACCATGCAAGAAGGCATTCTTCACATCCATTTGCTGCAACCTCCAACCTTTGCTGCCAATCACACAACTGATAGTTGCCATCCTAGCAACTGGACTGAAGGTTTCTTCATAATCTATGCCATATATCTGGGCATAGCCTTTTGCAACCAGCCTAGCTTTGTACCTACTAATAGAACCATCTGCATTGTGCTTAATCTTATAGACCCACTTATATCCAATAGCTTTCTTGGCCTTCGGCAATGATACTAGATCCCACGTCTTATTGGCCTCTAATGCAGCCATCTCCTCATCCATTGCTACATCTTAATGAGCATGACCAACAGCCTCCTCAAAACATGTGGGCTCAACATCCTCAACTAATTTCACCATATAAGCATAATGGTGAGCTGCATAATAGGGTATCTGACCCTCCTAGATCTACGTACCACCGGATCACTCAATGGAGCCTTTACACTACTATGAGCTCTCTGTACACCTGGTGTTCTGACAGAAGGAATACCAAGCTCATCATCTAAGCTCTCTGAGCCACTGGAGTCTCCATCAAGAACTGCATCAATGCCATTTGACACTTTATTCTTTCCTCTGTCTTTACATGTAGTGCTACTAGATGCACTTGGAGATGTAGAGGTACTCCTTAGTCTCCCAGACCAAGGACTACCAGATTATGTCTCTGGTCCACTAAGAGTTCGTGATTCTTGCTTTTCAGCCCTGCACATGAGTGTCATGATCATCATCATCATCCAATGCATCACCACTAGATGCATACCAACTACTCATTTCATCAAAAATGACATCCCTGCTCACTCTGAACTTACATGTGACAGGGTTATAACAGCGATACCCTTTCTACTCTAAAGAATATCCAATAAAAACACATTTTTCTGCCTTTGGATCAAGCTTCTTCCGTAGCTCATCTAGCACATGAACGTATGCAACACAACCAAATATCTTCAAGTGCAATACATCAGGCTTCTTGCCAGTAAAGCATTCTTTAGGAGTCATCCCATGAACTACAGCTATGAGAGTTCTGTTCATAATATAAACAACAGTATGAACAGCCTCAGACCAAAAATGCTTAGGCATATTCTTTTTAGCCATCAAGGTGCGTGCAACTTCTGCAATATGCATATTTTTCCTTTCTGCAACCCCATTTTGCTGTGGGATATATCTGCATGTGAACTGTCTCTTTATCCCATGAGACCTTAGACAATCACTGAACTCATTTGAGTGGTACTCTCCCCCTCCATCTGTAGCCTTGAAAGTTCTAAAGTGCTCAAACACTTCACTCTTTTCCTTCATAAAATATACCCATAGCTTTCCACAACAATCATCAATGAATGTGACAAAGTATGAATTGCCTCCAAGAGATACATTTTGTGTAGGCCCCCAAATGTCTATATGCACAACATCAAGGATATTTCTACTTACATTTTGTGTAGGCCCCCAAATGTCTGTATGCACAACATCAAGGATATTTCTGCACCTTATGATGTTCTGCAACTCTAAATGTAGGCAAACCTATAACCAACCCTTTGGACTACATTAATTTCAGCCTTTGTACATTTGCATGTCCAATGCATTTGCGCCAAATTTCAATATCTGCAACAACACCTTTTCCTTTAGCATACATAGCAGCATTCATAGTAGAAATTCCAACATCCAGAGTAAACATACGTCCAACTCTACTTTCCTTTGCTACCAACCTGCACTTGTCATTGAAGTCTTCTACAAAGCAGCCCTTTGCATTAAATCTGACTTGCAGCCCTTGCTCTACCATTTGACCGACTGACACCAAGGTCTTTGTAATAGATGGCACATGCAATACATCTGAAAGACTCTTTGTCTTACCATCATGCAAGGATAAGGGAACTTTTCCAATGTGTGAAATTGGGAGGCATGAATCATCACCCGTCTGCACATAACCTGCATTTTGCAAATCCTGCATCTCTCCAAACCATTCTGCATGGCTGGTGCATGTACCTGAATCAACATACCAAACATCATCATGTGTTCCCTTTCTTGTAACAGCATTCAGCATATGTTGCATAACGAACAGACGTTAATTTTTGTCTTCATTCTGTCGTGAAGACGATGCATAGTTTCCTTGCTGCAACTTACCACTGCAAATATCATCTTTCTTAGCATAACATTAGGCTGCAATATGACCTGTTTTGCCACAGTAGTGACATACAATACTAGAGTTGTTAGAGCCTATGTTCTACCATCCACCTATTCCTCTAAAGCTCCCCTTGCCTCTAAAGTTACCACGACCTCCTGAAACCTGCATATCGCCAAATTGCTAATTCAATCTGTTTTGCTGGTTGTCACTACCACGTCCTGTACCATGGCCTCTTAAAGAGAACCTGTCACGTCTCCTTTCTGAACTAGAGTAGAAAGCTTGGACCTGTGCACCACTTCTTTCAGATGTCTCACTCTGCATGTTGATCTCTTCAGTGATCATAAGGAAAACCAACTCATCGAAATCTGGAAATGGCTTTCTCACATATACAGAAGTTACAAAAGACTTCCAAGCCTTTTCATTGTTAAGTCCACCCAAGGTAGAAAATACCAAATCATCATCATCAGGCATTGCATCAATCGCTGCCAATGCATCTGCAATGCTCCTTACCTTTAGTGCATACTCATTGATAGACATCTTCCCTTTCTTCAATGTATTCAACTCTTGCTTGAGTTGAATCTTTCGTGCCTTTGTATTTACAGAAAACATACTTTCAAGTATGGTCCAAGCTGTATATGAATTCTCTGCATTTCTAATATGTCCCAGCATATTATTATCAATTACTGCAGACAACCAATACATGACCTTCTTGTCATTTGCATTCCATTCCTTCCGTCCCTTTGTCTCTTCTACAGTTGGAGGATCACTCACCTCCGGCTCCTTTTCTTCACTTGAAACAAACTCATAGAGGCATTTTCCAATAAGGAAGTTCGTGACACGGAACTTCCATGAAGGGTAGTTGTTCTTGTCGAGCTTCTCAATGATGGGGCTTCCACTGTTCTTTGCCATTATCACAAAACTAATACCAAACAACAAGCAAATCTTCTGCAAACCCTCGACCTGTAGTGCACAGCAATACACCAGACAGTCTTTTTCACTGTCTGCTAAACAATACATGCAATCTGCAATCTGTTTGCAAATAAACCTTATGTTTGCTTCTTGCAAACACCTAAAGAATTACAAATTCGCAATCTATAACCTGCGCACCCACTTTCGGTCAAAACAGTCGCAATCACAGTGCACCCTGAAACTGCTGTCCGCAACCTTGCGGCTCTAAAATGGGGCCTGAAATGGCCTCAGATGCCCAAAATAACTGCGGGATAAGCCCTAAAGGGCCTTTTTATAGAATACACAGCACTCTTCGCGCACACCAAATCTCACTACAATCTGAGATTTTTGCTCTGCCCTGCTTCCGATGCCTCCACAGGCACTATCCAAGAGAAAGAGTGGAAGAATGGAAGAGCTTCTTACCTGTGGCTTGCTTGCTCGAACCTTGCTTCTTCTCCTTTACTTCAACCTTCGAAATCAGCCTCTCTCAGTGGTGCGGCTCTGATACCATATCAAGAATCACATGGTGGGGGGACTTGCTCAAGATGTTGCGCCAAATACACACAGAATGCACAAGGAGAAGCTCACTCAAGAGACAAGAAGAGAGATGGAGGCCAAAGATGTTTTCTTGTTGGTTTCTTCTTCTTCTTCCACACTCTTTACAATGTACACAAAGTATAGATAAGATACAACATAAAGGAAAGTGACCTACTAAGTCAAACAATGCATAACCGACTATACTAGTCGAGTGGCGCTATAACTATGCCAGCCTATAAATAGGTGTAACAACCTGAATATAATAAGTAATGAGTCAGTGGCCATGTGAGAGTCATAATGGCCACCGACGTGCTAACTGTAAATGTGTGGACCCATCTAACCAGGCGGTCCATCATCAATGTCCACGTGTGTTGAGCTTGTCATCTCAACATGAAATGCCATCTGTCGATACTATGAATCCTAGATATTCAATCTTCTTCTTGAAGAAAGCACATTTCTTCATTTTAGCATACAGTTTGTGGGCTCTCATTTTTTCAAGAATTGTTCATAGATGTGGTCCATGGTCTTCTTCATTCTTGGAATTTGTTAAGATATCATCAAAGAAGACGAGAACAAAGTCGTCAAGGTAGGGTCAAAAAATGTCTTGCATCAACCTATTGAAGGTGGCAGGAGCATTTGTTAACCCAAAGGACATCACAGTAAACTCATAATGACCATACCTTGTATTAAAAGTAGTTTTAGGGATATCTTCCTCCCTAACTCTTATTTGATAATATTTTGATCTAAGACCAATCTTTGAGAAGATCTTTTCTCCCTGGAGTCAGTCAAGCAACTCCTCTATCTCGGGAATTGGATATTTGTTTTTCAATGTCACTTGGTTTAATCCACAGTAATTTATACAAAGGTGCAATGTTTCATCTTTCTTTTTTTGAAATAAAACCGCGAGGCTCCCATGGTGAATTGCATGGCCGAATGTATCCTAGTCTAATAGCTAATTAAGTTGTTCTTTCAGCTCAATGGCCTCAGGAATCGACATTCGATAAGGTTGTTTGATGATGGGGGCAGTGCTTGGAATGAGTTGAATTTCATGATCTACTTCCCTTATGGGTGGGAGCTCTGTCAAGTCTTCTGGAAAAACATCTGCAAATTCTTCTAGCCAAGATGGTTGATCCTTGGCTTCACTATCCTGCTCAGCCTTGTTGAGTTTAATTAGATAGATGGGTAATCCATTCTTCAATCCCTATACTATTCAGGAGGCTTTAGCCACCTAAACCTTGTTGAGATGCCAACCTCAATACATGCAAGCACTGATGATGGACCACCTAGCTAGATGGGTCCGCACGTCTACACTTAACACGTTGGTGGTCATTATGATGCTCATATGGCCACTGACTTATCACTTATTATATTTAATTTGTTACACCTACCTATAGCTGGCAAAGATATAGCACCAGTCGATTAGTGTAGTCTATTTTGCACTGTTTGACTTAATAGGCCACTTTCCTTTATGTTGTATCTTATCTATACTTTTTGTACATTGTATTATGTGTGAAAGAAGAAGAAGAAATCATCAGGAAAAAGTTTTGGCCTCTGTATACAGCGTGTTTGGCACAACAGCTCAAGTGAGTGCCCCCACCACATGATTTTTGACATGGTATTAGAGCCGTGCCACTAAGAGAGGCTAATTTTGAAGGCTGAAGTGAAGGAAAAGAAGCAAGGTTTGAGCAAGCAAGCAATGGGTAAGAAGCTCTCCCATTCTTTTACTCTTTCCGTTGGATAGTGCCTGTGGAGGCACCGAAAGTAGGGTAAAGTGAAAATCTCATATTGCTATGAGATTTGGTGTGCAAGCAAAGCACTGTATATTCTGCACCAAAGCCTTTTAGGGCTTAATCCCACAGTTTTTTTAGGCATGTGAGGCCATTTCAAGCCTTGTTTTAGAGCCACAAGGTTGCAAATATCAAATTTCAGGGTACACTTTAATTTTGGCAGTATTAACCTAACGTGGGTGCATAGATTATAGATTTCGAATTTGTAATTTTTAAGGTGTTTGCTAGGAAACAAACATAAGGTATATCTGCAAATAAGTTGCAAATTACATGTATTATTAAGCAATCAATGAAAAAGGTTGCTCGGTATATTGATACGCACTTGTTGTGAAAGGTTGCAGAAGACTAGCTTACTATGTTGAATCCTTTTTTGTGATAATGGCAGAGAACATTAGAAATTCCATTATTGAGAAGCTCTACAAAAACAACTACCCTTCATGGAAGTTCCGTGTGACGAACTTCCTCATTAGAAAGGGTCTTTATGAGTTTGTTTCAGGTGAAGAAAAGGAGTCAGAGCTAGGTATCCCTCCGATTGCAAATGAATTAAAGGTATGGAAAGAATGGAATGCAAAAGACAAAAAGGTGATGTATTTACTATCTGTAGTCACTAATAATAATATGTTGGGACATATCAAGAATGCAAAAACTTCACATGCAGCTTGGACAATTTTTGAGAACATGTTTTTAGTAAATACAAAGGCATGAAAGATTCAACTCAAGCAAGAAATGAATACCTTGAAGAAAGGAAAAATGTCTATCAATGAGTATGTTTTGAAGGTGAGGAGCATTGCAGATGCTTTAGCAGCAATTGATGCAATGCATGATGATAATGATTTCGTTTCATCCAGTTTGAGTGGCCTTAATAATGAGAAGGCATGGAAATTATCTATTACTTCAATATAGCATGGAAGCCATTTCTAGATTTTGATGAGCTGGTCTTTCTCATGATTACCGAAGAGATCAATATCTTGGGTGACTCGTTTGAAAGAAATGGTAAGCAGGTCCAAGCATTTTACTTGAGTTTAGAAAGGGAATGTGGTAGATCCTCTTCGAGAGGCCATGGTATGGGGCGTGCTAGAGATAAACAACAAAACAGGTTCAATCAACAATTTGGTGAAATGCAAGTTTCAAGAGGCCAAGGAAACTTTAGAGATAGGGGAAGCTCTAGAGGAAGACGTGGATGGCATAACAGAGATTCTGGAAATTCTACTATTATTTCCCACTATTGTGGCAAAACAGGTCATATTGTAGACCATTTATGCTAAGAATGATGATATTCACAATGGTAAATTATAGCAAGTAAATTATGCATTTTCTTCACGACAGAATGAAGACAAAAATGAGCGTTTGTTGGTTATGCAACATATGATGAATACAGTTACAGGAAAGCGGACACATGATGATGTATGGTATGTCGATTTAGGTGTATCTAATCATATGACCAATCATGTTGAATGGTTTGGAGAGATGCAAGACTTATAAAATCCAGGTTATGTGCAAACGGGTGATGATTCATGCCACCCAATTTCACACATTGGAAAGGTTTCCTTGTTCTTGCATGATGGCCAGACAAAGAGTCTGACAAATGTATTACATGTGCCTTCAATCACAAAGAATCTAGTATTTGTTGACCAAATGGGAGCAAGGATTGTAGGTCCAATTCAATGGAAAAGGTTTTTTTGTAGAAGACTTTAATGATAAATGCAAGTTGGTTGCAAAAAGAGGTAGAGTTGGCCGCCTGTTCATTTTAGATACTAGAATTCTTGCAATGGATGCTACTATGTATGCTAAAGGAAAAGGAGTGGTTGTGCAGACGTTGAAATATGGCATAAACGTATTGGGCATGCAAATGTACAAAGGTTGAAATTAATGCAGTCCAAAGGATTGGTTACAGGGTTGCCTTCTTTTAGAGTTGCAGAATTTCATAAAGTCTTTGAAGCATTCCAGTTTCATAAACAACCAATACAACCCTTCTCGCATGACAAAGAAGTGAGCATAAATATACTTGATATAGTACATATAGATGTTTGGGGGCCTATAGAGAATGTATCTCTTGGTGGCAGCAAATACTTTTTCACATTTAATGATGACTGTTCAAGAAAGCTATGGGTATATTTCATGAAGGAAAAGAGTGATGTATTTGAGCACTTCAAATCTTTCAAGATAGCTCTTGAAACAAAAGCAAGCTTAAAAGCGATATGCTTGAGATCAAATGGAGGGGGAGAGTACTTCTCTGATGAGTTAAGTGGCTTCTTGAGGACTCATGGGATGTAGGTATACCCCACAGCAAAATGGGTTTGCAAAAAGAAAAAATAGGCATATTGCAAAAGTTGCATGGGCACTAATGGCTGAAAAAAATATGCCAAAATATTTTTTGTATGAAGCTATCCATATTTCTTTCTATATTATAAACAAAACTTCCATAGTTGCAGTTAATGGGATGACTCCCGAAGAATGCTTTACTGGCAAGAAGCACGATGTATCACACTTGAAGGTATATTGGCTATGTTGCATATGTTCATGTGCCATATGAGCTACAGAAGAAGCTTGATCCAAAGGCTAAAAAATGTTTTTTTCTTAAATACTCTTTAGAGCAGAAAGAGTATCATTGTTATAACCCTGTCATAGGTGAGTTTAGAGTGAGCATGGATGTTATTTTTTATGAGATGAGTAGTTGGTATGCACCTACTAGTGATGTATTCGATTATGATAATGATTATGATAGCTATGTGGAGAAAGAAAAGTAAGAATCAGGAGACTTAGTAGACTAGAAACATCATCTCGTACTATACCTATAGTGAGCCTTTGGTTTGGGAGACTAAGGAGTAGTCCCACATCTTCACGTGGATCTATAAGTATTGCAGGAAAAGACAAAGAAATGAAGAAAGTGCTAGATGGTAATGATGCATCTACTAGTCATTTGGGATTTGATGGAGATTCTAGTGGTTCAAAGAGTTTGGATGATGAGCTTGGTATTCCTTCAGTAGTCTGGACACCAGCTGTATAGAGAGCTCATAGTAATGTAAATGCTCCATTGAGTAATCCAATGGTACGCAGATCTAGCAAGGTTATATACCCTATTAAAAGATTTGTTTTTGAAGGTTATGCAGCTCACCATTATGCTTATATGGAAAAACTAGTTGAGGATGTTCAGCCCACTTGTTTTGAGGACGCTATTCATCATGCTTATTGGGATGTAGCAATGGATGAGGAGATAGTTGCATTAGAAGCCAATAAGACTTGGGATTTGGTACCCTTGCCTAAGGGTAAGAAAGCTAATGGCTGTAAGTGGTTTTACAAAGTCAAGCATAATGCAGATGGTTCTGTTAGCAGGTATAAGGCTAGGCTGGTTGCAAAAGGCTATGCTCAAACACATGGTATAGATTATGAAGAAACATTCTGTCCAGTTGCTAGGATGCCAAGTGTTAGGTGCGTGATTGCCTTGGTAGCAGCCAAAGGTTGGAGTTTGCAGCAAATGGATGTTAAGAATGCCTTCTTGCATGGTGAAATGCAAGAAGAAGTGTAGATGGAGCAGCTAACAGGTTATGAGGATTTAGAGTATTCCATATATGTGTGCAAGTTAAAGAAGGCACTCTATGGGCTGAAGCAAGCACCTAGAGCATGGTCTAACAAGATTGGAGAGTATCTTGTCAATATTAGATTTTGTATTTCTGATGCTGATCACTCACTTTATGTGAGAAAGGGAGATGCAGGTTTGGTCATCATAGTCATCTATGTAAATGACTTGATTATTATAGGTGACATTGAGACAATGGGATTACTAAAGCTAAGAACTTCTTGAAGAAGAAGTTTGAGATGAAGGATTTGGCAAAGCTGAGATACTTTCTTGGTATTAAGGTGATCAGATGTGATGATGGTATATGGGTATCCCAAAGGCAATATGTCTTGGATATGTTATCCAAGCATGGTATGACAACATGTAAGCCTCTTTTAGTACAATTGGAGCAAAATGTGAAGTTGAGTGCCAACATTGGGGATGAGATAGAAGACCCTACTATGTTCAGGAGGATGGTAGGGAGTTTGATTTACATGACTATCACAAGGCCACAAACTTGAGCAATGATGTTGGCCTTGTCAATTAGTTTATGCAAATGCCTAGAAAACCTCATTTGGATGCAGCTAGAAGTATATTGAGATATGTGAAGTCCACTTTATATTATGGATTTTTTTATGAGGCAGGTAAGGATGTGCAGGTCTTTGGATACACAAATGCAGATTGGGCTGGCAGACAAAAGATCTACTAGTGGATTCATGTTGTCCCTTGGTAGTGAAGCAGTTACATGGAGTAGCAAAAAGCAACCTACAATTGTTTATCGAGTACGAGGCTAAGTATAGAGGTGCTGCTATGGTAGCATGTGAGGTGGTATGGTTGCAAAAGTCATTAGGTGATTTGGATGTGCAAGGAGATGGTCCAGTTTTGTCATTCATTGTGACAACATGAACAGCATACAGCTAGCTAGGAAGGTGCATTACCACTTTGTGAGAGAGAAGGTACTTGCAGGAGAGATTGACTTGGTATATGTCAACACACAGGATCAAATAGCTCACATTTTCACAAAGGCATTGGGTGCAGAGAAGCTTCGAAAGTTTCAAAGCTTACTTGGAATTGCAAAGATAGAGTTGAGCTTGAGGGGGAGTGTTGAGATGGCAAGCTCAACACGTGCGGACATTGATGATGGACCGCCTAGCTAGATGGGTCTACATGTTTACACTTAGCATATTGCTGGTTATTATGATACTCACATGGCCACTCACTTATCACTTATTATATTTAGTTTATTACACCTACCTACAACTGGCAAAGATATAGCGCAATCGATTAGTGTAGTATGATATGTGTTGTTTGACTTAGTAGGCCACTTTCCTTTATGTTGTATCTTGTCTATACTTTATATACATTGTATTGTGTGTGGAAAAAGAAGAAGAAATTAGCAAGAAAATGTTTTGGCCTCCATCTCTCTTCTTGTGTTCTTGAGTGAGCTTCCTCTTGTATACACAGTGTGTGTTTGACGCAGCAGCTCAAAAAAGTCCCCCCACTATGCGATTCTTGACAAACCTTAGGGTTGCTTGCTTCTTCCTGAGTCGTTACTTGTTCTCCCTTTGAGTTTTGGAATGTAATTTCAATGGATATGGTGGAATTAACCAATCCATTCCTAGCAAACACTCATAGCCCCCTGAGGTTCATGATTCAGAAGTTCATTTTGGAAAAATTGCCACCCAAGCTAAATTCTACCCTACTAGTTTGTTGTGTTGATAGAACTTCTTTTCCGTTTGCTAATTCCACAAGCATTCTAGTTGCAAGAATAGTACCTGTACCTAGTCTTTTTGCACATTTTGGTGATACAAAAGAGTGGGTACTTCCATAGTTAATTAAAAATTGAAAGGGTTTACCTTGATAATCTACCAGTATTTGAATTACTAAGAATTGGTGATTGGACCCTTCTTATTGAGAGTGATGGGACCTGAAATGGGCTGGCACTGGCTATAGCACTAGCCGGACCTCATGCTCATGACACACAAACACCCTCACGGCCTCGTGGACTAGGAGTGTCAATCTAATGCTAAAGAACAAACTGCCCTAAAGCTTAATTCCTGCATTTATAGTTTATAGTCCAACATTTCCCTAAAACTCCTCAAAGGGAGATCCCAAAGTACTTAGGCATAACACCTCGTCACACACATATAGAAGGCACTCCACAGACTAATAGTTGGAGCCCCACTGCAACTCTCCTACATCGCAGGGATTGGCCCTTTGATGCGCTGTTAAACATATAACACAAACGAGCACAAACTCCTCTCAAGGTACCAATATTTTACGTTCCAAGATGTACCATTCATCACTACAATTTCCCCTTAGGACCCAACGGCTAACCTACAGCTTAGGACATCCTCTCATGCTCATCGTTGGTCACAACCTAAGGAAGACATGTGCCATGCATCCAGGAGATTTTTCTGATACCTTTTAATTATTATGCTTAATGCAAATCGTGTATAGCTATGTGCTCAGACAAAAGAAGATCAGCATCATGCATAGTGCATAAAGCATTCTTTCCATGAATTTCACTAACGCATGCTGCGTTGAAAGAAGGCACCGAGCCATGTGCTCATGCTACTATCCTCTTTATTTAAACCGTTTCCTATTTGCCAAGTGTAATGCATAAATCAAAACTTTTCTTATCTTTCAGTGTTTCAGCCCCTTTTTTTCCAACTCTTAGCATTTTGCATCATTGATCAATTAGATAGGGTTTCTATGCATTTTTCCCTTTTAAAAGAACGATAAATACGCACAAAACATAGAAACGGGGACAAACCGAGACCAACCTCGTGCTTTGCCATCTTTATACATTGCACAAACATAGATATAATTTTTCCTCATTTTTCTCAATCCATTTTCCATTTTCCCTAATTTTAAAAATATTTTTCCCATTTTTTGGGTATTTTTTCCTAATTTTAAACCCATTTTTCCCATTTTTGGATATTTTTCCCTACTTTTCTTTAATAAATAATGACTAAAAATGAGAATTGATTGTGGCCTTGGCCCTTAGGTTCACTAATAGCAAAAACTCAGATTTAGTTAGTGTGGCATATCATATTTCTCATTTATATAGCAAAAAACTCCAATTTTACCCTTAAAACGCGTGTTTTTATGTATTTTAACACTATTTCCGACCATGTAGCCTTATATTTTCTGATTTTCAGAGCATAAACTGATCAAACTCATGGCAAAAAATGTCAAAAAGAAATTTCATCCCATATGAACAAGATTTCATAAAGCAAATAGCATAAAAAGATCATTTTTCTTCATAAAAATAGCATTACCGCTTATTTTCAAATCTCGGTTTCTTGGTCTTGATTACGGGACTGATTTTCAGCATGCATTTAATGCTTAGCATCTTCAAGAACAGCACTCTTCATGTCTCCATCCATCAGGAAGCAATCCGGTCTCATCCGGACAAGCTTTCCTCCATCATTCTTCATTGTCTTCTTCCACACAAGAACAGCCCCTTAAGGGAGAGAGAGGGAGGAGAGAGAAAGACTAAAACCAGAGATCTCCATCCAGGCCACCATTTGACGAGCGAGAGGCAGCGATAGAGTCAGCATCCAAGAGGGAATCAAGCCCCATAATCATTGGGGGTGGTTGCTCACAGGCTGGGAATTGATGATCAACATTGATGGCGCAATTTTCAGGCGCAGATGGCGCCTCCTTCTCCCCACGTTTTTTTCCATGCTACCCCTCCAAACTTTCATGTGACATTTAAATTTTGGACGCATCTTGATTGTTTCCTTGGCCATTTCCCCATCCGGACTCCGAATCGAGTGCTGTAAATTTCTGTGCGTCTAGCTTGACATGCCGCATTGATCGGTAACTCCTGACAACCCGCACGGTAGTCTGAAAAATTATCAAAAATCAACAAGTGTTGCTCGAGCGTCTTTAAAGCACTTGACGCTTAAAATAGTCCTAGCTGGGAGCCGCCGCCTTCGATGTTGAATATTTTTCCCTTGATATTCGTAATTTTAGCTATTTTTAAGCGCTTCTCGGCATCAAAACTCTGCTCTCAGAGAGTGGCGTGTACTCTGGCTCTTTCCATGTCGGATTCCATTGTGGTATCTTTATCATTACTATCCTCCTTTAGGTTTATTCCAGCAACCTTTCCCTTGGCATCTTGGCTTTGCCTGCAAAACTAACCTTGGACAAGCTTCGGGCACTGCCTCTTGAAATGTCATGGTTCATTGCAATACAAACACCTTGAAGTCTCATTGCTCCTTTCTATGGGTATAAAGCTTCCCACTGCATTTTATTTGGCCTTCTTCGTCTTGTTTGGTTGGTACTTTCCTTGGGCTCTTTTTGCATAACCTTGAAAGTTTCCCTTATTATGATTGTTTCTGTTTCAAATTTTTGCATTTCTCGGCCTTTGTTCAATCTCCTTAACTATTGGAGCTATTCGAATCAATACATCTTGTAAATTCGATAGTCTCATTAATTCAAGACACATATTCAAGGGTGGATTTAGACTATTGCAAAATTTGGATACTTGCTGTGAAACATCCATTGTTGGTGCATATTTTAGCAGTGTTACGAATTTGTAGTAGTAGGATTCTAGGCTTAGGCTTAGGTTTTAGAATCCTAGTAGAGGATAGGAGTTTCAATCTTGGGAGGAATGTAGGGATTTTGGGGAAAGATTCGAGGCTTGAGGGTAGTAATGGTAGATGTTGAGAGTTTGATGATGATGAGGAGTATGAGAAAGAGGAGAGGGAAGAGGAAGGATATGCAATCTTGCTCCTTGCAACCTCTTCTATTCTTCAATTTTTCTTAGGTTGGGTTTACACTAGGGAAAAAAGGCAAACAAAATTCCACATGGCAAAGTTTTGTTGGTTTAGAAATTCCATGTGGCAGCTCCCTTCGGCGCTCCCCCCCCCCCCCCTCAAGGGAAGTTTTTGCTACCACCCGCTACAAGACAAAGCAATTCACCCGTATTAGGGTTTGAAACCACGTGCAACCAATGAAGAGTTGTTGAAGTAACCATGCCACCTCACCACATACTTTGTTTACCTCCTCCATCGTGTGAATAAAGAGCCAACAATAGAAGAAATTGTGTCTTCTATCGCAAGGCTCCTCTGAACTAGACCTTGCTTTCTCACATTCTCTCTCTTTCTCTCAGCCTCTTCCTCTCTTCTTACCTCCTCCCTTCCCCCCTAGCTCCCTAGTGATTCAAAATCCATTCAAATTAGTGCTACGTATCTAGTATCTTCTTAGATCTAACTCTCATAAAGGTTCCAAATTAGATTCAACTTAACATCCTCCTTAATAGTGATCCAAATTAGTACAACCCACTTAGCACAAGGCAAAGAAGGGATCTAATAATCTTTCTATAGTAAAAAATTTGACTACAAACTTCTTAATGTGAAACAAGATGGGACAAAATATACCTATTTTCCACACCAAACTACCAACCCCTGCAATTTATTTTTCCTTATCTAGTATTCAAGCTACCATTAATTAATGCTATCATATTTTTGAAACCCCAGCACTCCTTTTGAAAATCCCCTCTTTGGATACCATCGTTTAGAATCTACCTACCAAAGTTATGAAACAACATAAGATGCTTGAAACCCCAGTGGTTGGATTATGTGCATAACTAGTTTTATCAGAAAATAACAATACCTACTACCAAAGTTATGAAGCAACATAAGATACTTGAAACCTTGGTAGTCACATTATGTGTTAACTAATTTATTGAAAAATAACATAAATTATTGTTTCTAAGTTATTAAAACTACATTGTAAGGATAATGATGTTGAGATGACAAGCTCAACACATGCAAACATTAATGATGGACTGCCTGGTTAGATGAGTCCACACATCCACACTTAGCACATCGGTGGTCATTATGACTCACACATGGTCGCTGACTCATTACTTATTATATTCAGGTTGTTACACCTATTTACAGCTGGCATAGTTATAGCGCCAGTTCACTAGTGTAATCGGTTATGCATTGTTTGACTTAGTAGGCCACTTTCCTTTATGTTGTACCTTATCTATACTTTGTGTACATCGTAAAGTGTGTGGAAGAAGAAGAAAAAACTAGCAAGAAAACGTTTTTGGCCTCCATCTCTCTTCTTGTCTCTTGAGTGAGCTTCTCCTTGTGCATTCTGTGTGTCTCGGCGCATCATCTTTCCCCCCACCACGCGATTCTTGACATGGTATCAGAGCCACACCACTGAGAGAGGCTGATTTCAAAGGCTGAAGTGAAGGAGAAGAAGCAAGGTTTGAGCAAGCAAGCCACGGGTAAGAAGCTTTCCCATCCTTCCACTCTTTCTCTTAGATACTGCCTGTGGAGGCACCGGAAGTAGGGTCGAGCAAAAATCTCAGATTGCAGTGAGAATTGGTGTGCACGAAGAGCACTATATATTCAGTAGATAAAAAATTTAGGGCTTCCTCGCAGTTATTTTGGGCATCTGAGGGCGTTTCAAGCCCCGTTTTAGAGCCGCAAGGTTGTTAACAGCAGTTTCAGGGTACATTGTGACTTCGACTGTATTGACCGAAAGTGGGTGCTTAGGTTACAGATTTCAGATCTATAAGTTCAAAGCTGTTTACCAGCGAGTAAACACAAGGTTTATCTGCAAACTAGTTTTGCGGATTGCATGTATTATTGAGCAGACAGTGAAAAAGGATGTCTCGTGTATTGTTGTGCACTACAGGTCGAGGGTTGCAGAAGATTTGCTCACTGTTGGTATTAATTTTGTGATAATGGCAGAGAACAGTGGAAACCCATCATTGAGAAGCTCGACAAGAACAACTACCCTTCATGGAAGTTCCGTGTCACGAATTTCCTTATTGGAAAAGGCCTCTACGAGTTTGTTTCAGGTGAAGAAAAGGAGCTGGAGGTGAGTGATCCTCCAATTGTTGCAGAAGAGACAAAGGTACGGAAGGAATGGAATGCAAAAGACAAGAAGGTAATGTATTGGTTGTCTGCAGTAATTGACAATAATATGCTGGGACACATTAGAAATTCAGAGAATTCATATGCAACTTGGACCATACTTGAGAGTATGTTTTCTGTAAATACAAAGGCAGGAAAGATTCAACTCAAGCAAGAGTTGAATACATTGAAGAAAGGGAAGATGTCTATCAATGAGTATGCACTGAAGGTAAGAATCATTGCAGATGCATTGGCAACGATTGATGCAATGCTTGATGATGATGATTTGGTGTCGTCTACCTTGGGTGGACTTAACAATGAAAAGGCTTGTAAGTCTTTTGTAACTTCTGTATATCTTAGAAAGCCATTTCTAGATTTCGATGAGTTGGTCTCCCTTATGATCACTGAAGAGATCAACATGTAGAGTGAGACATCTGAAAGAAGTGGTGAACAGGTCCAAGCTTTCTACTCCAGTTCAGGAAGGGGACGTGGCAGGTTCTCTTCAAAAAGCAGAATGACATCATGAATGGAAAATTGCAACAGGGGAATTATGTATCTTCTAGTAGACAGGGTGATGACAGAAATGAGTATTTGTTTATGGTGCAGCACATGACCAATTCTGTGACAAGTGCTTTCTCACATTCTCTCTCCTTCTCTCAGCCTCTTCCTCTCTTCTTACCTCCTCCCTTCCCCCCTAGCTCCCTAGTGATTCAAAATCCATTCAAATTAGTGCTACGTATCTAGTATCTTCTTAGATCTAACTCTCATAAAGGTTCCAAATTAGATTCAACTTAACATCCTCCTTAATAGTGATCCAAATTAGTACAACCCACTTAGCACAAGGCAAAGAAGGGATCTAATAATCTTTCTATAGTAAAAAATTTGACTACAAACTTCTTAATGTGAAACAAGATGGGACAAAATATACCTATTTTCCACACCAAACTACCAACCCCTGCAATTTATTTTTTCTTATCTAGTATTCAAGCTACCATTAACTAATGCTATCATATTTTTGAAACCCCAGCACTCCTTTTGAAAATCCCCTCTTTGGATACCATCGTTTAGAATCTACCTACCAAAGTTATGAAACAACATAAGATGCTTGAAACCCCAGTGGTTGGATTATGTGCATAACTAGTTTTATCAGGAAATAACAATACCTACTACCAAAGTTATGAAGCAACATAAGATACTTGAAACCTTGGTAGTCACATTATGTGTTAACTAATTTATTGAAAAATAACATAAATTATTGTTTCTAAGTTATTAAAACTACATTGTAAGGATAATGATGTTGAGATGACAAGCTCAACACATGCAAACATTAATGATGGACTGCCTGGTTAGATGAGTCCACACATCCACACTTAGCACATCGGTGGTCATTATGACTCACACATGGTCGCTGACTCATTACTTATTATATTCAGGTTGTTACACCTATTTACAGCTGGCATAGTTATAGCGCCAGTTCACTAGTGTAATCGGTTATGCATTGTTTGACTTAGTAGGCCACTTTCCTTTATGTTGTACCTTATCTATACTTTGTGTACATCGTAAAGTGTGTGGAAGAAGAAGAAAAAACTAGCAAGAAAACGTTTTTGGCCTCCATCTCTCTTCTTGTCTCTTGAGTGAGCTTCTCCTTGTGCATTCTGTGTGTCTCGGCGCATCATCTTTCCCCCCACCACGCGATTCTTGACATGGTATCAGAGCCGCACCACTGAGAGAGGCTGATTTCAAAGGCTGAAGTAAAGGAGAAGAAGCAAGGTTTGAGCAAGCAAGCCACGGGTAAGAAGCTTTCCCATCCTTCCACTCTTTCTCTTAGATACTGCCTATGGAGGCACCGGAAGTAGGGTCGAGCAAAAATCTCAGATTGCAGTGAGAATTGGTGTGCACGAAGAGCACTATATATTCAGTAGATAAAAAATTTAGGGCTTCCTCGCAGTTATTTTGGGCATCTGAGGGCGTTTCAAGCCCCGTTTTAGAGCCGCAAGGTTGTTAACAGCAGTTTCAGGGTACATTGTGACTTCGACTGTATTGACCGAAAGTGGGTGCTTAGGTTACAGATTTCAGATCTATAAGTTCAAAGCTGTTTACCAGCGAGTAAACACAAGGTTTATCTGCAAACTAGTTTTGCGGATTGCATGTATTATTGAGCAGACAGTGAAAAAGGCTGTCTGGTGTACTGTTGGTATTAATTTTGTGGTAATGGCAGAGAACAGTGGAAACCCATCATTGAGAAGCTCGACAAGAACAACTACCCTTCATGGAAGTTCCGTGTCACGAATTTCCTTATTGGAAAAGGCCTCTACGAGTTTGTTTCAGGTGAAGAAAAGGAGCCGGAGGTGAGTGATCCTCCAATTGTTGCAGAAGAGACAAAGGCACGGAAGGAATGGAATGCAAAAGACAAGAAGGTAATGTATTGGTTGTCTGCAGTAATTGATGCTGGGACACATTAGAAATGCAGAGAATTCATATGCAACTTGGACCATACTTGAGAGTATGTTTTCTGTAAATACAAAGGCACGAAAGATTCAACTCAAGAAAGAGTTGAATACATTGAAGAAAGGGAAGATGTCTATCAATGAGTATGCACTGAAGGTAAGGAGCATTGCAGATGCATTGGCAACGATTGATGCAATGCTTGATGATGATGATTTGGTGTCGCCTACCTTGGGTGGACTTAACAATGAAAAGGCTTGTAAGTCTTTTGTAACTTCTGTATATCTTAGAAAGCCATTTCTAGATTTCGATGAGTTGGTCTCCCTTATGATCACTGAAGAGATCAACATGTAGAGTGAGACATCTGAAAGAAGTGGTGAACAGGTCCAAGCTTTCTACTCCAGTTCAGGAAGGGGACGTGGCAGGTTCTCTTCACGAGGCCGTGGTATAGGATATGCTAGTGACAACCAGCAAAACAGATTGAATCAGCAATTTGGCGATATGCAGGTTTCAGGAGGTCGTGGTAACTTTAGAGGCAGGGGGAGCTTTAGAGGAAGAGGTGGATGGCAGAACAGAGGTTCTAACAATTCTGGTATTGTATGTCACTACTATGGCAAAACAGGTCATATTGCAGCCCAATATTATGCTAAGAAAGATGATATTCGCAGTGGTAAGTTGCAGCACGGAAACTACGCATCGTCTTCACGACAGAATGAAGACAATAATGAACGTCTGTTTGTTATGCAGCATATGCTGAATGCTGTTACAGGAAAGGAAACACATGATGATGTTTGGTATGTTGATTCAGGTGCATCCAATCATATAACTAGCCATGCAGAATGGTTGGAGAGATTCAGGATTTGCAAAATGTAGATTATGTGCAGACAGGTGATGATTCATGCCACCCAATTTTACACATTGGAAAAGTTTCCTTGTCCTTGCATGATGGTAAGACAAAGAGTCTTTCAGATGTATTACATGTGCTATATATTGAAAAGAACTTGGTGTCAGTCAGTCAAATGGTAGAGCAAGGGCTACAAGTCAGATTTAATGCAAAGGGCTACTTTGTAGAAGACTTCAATGACAAGTGCAGGTTGGTAGCAAAGGGAAGTAGAGTTGGACGTATGTTTACTCTGGATGCTGCAATTCCTACTATGAATGCTGCTATGTATGCTAAAGGAAAAGGTGTTGTTGCAGATATTGAAATTTGGCACAAATGCATTGGACATGCAAATGTACAAAGGCTGAAATTAATGCAGTCCAAAGGGTTGGTTACAGGTTTGCCTACATTTAGAGTTGCAGAATTTCATAAGGTATGTGAAGCATGTCAATTTGGTAAGCAGGCAAGACAACCCTTTTCACATGACAGAGATGTAAGCAGAAATATCCTTGATGTTGTGCATATAGACATTTGGGGGCCTACACAAAATGTATCTCTTGGAGGCAGTTCATACTTTGTCACATTCATTGATGATTGTTCTAGAAAGCTATGGGTATATTTTATGAAGGAAAAGAGTGAAGCATTTGAGCACTTTAGAACTTTCAAGGCTACAGTTGAAAGAGAAACATGCTTGAAAGTAAAGTGCTTGAGGTCAGATGGAGGGGGAGAGTACCTCTCAAATGAGTTCAGTGATTTTCTGAGGTCTCATGGAATAAAGAGACAATTCACATGCAGGTATACCCCACAGCAAAATGGGATTGCAGAAAGGAAAAACAGGCATATTGCAGAAGTTGCACGCGCCTTGATGGTTGAAAAGAATATGCCTAAGTATTTCTGGTCTGAGGCTGTTCATACTTCTGTTTATATTATGAACAGAACTCTCACAGCTGCAGTTCATGGTATGACTCCTGAAGAATGTTTTACTGGCAAGAAGCCTAATGTATCACACTTGAAAGTGTTTGGCTGCATTACGTATGTTCATGTGCCAGATGAGTTGAGGAAGAAACTAGATCCAAAGGCTGAAAAGTGTGTCTTTATTGGATACTCTTTAGAGCAGAAAGGGTATCGTTGTTATAACCCTATCACATTAAGTTCGGAGTGAGCAGGGATGTCATCGTTGATGAAATGAGCAGTTTGTATGCATCTAGTGGTGATGCATTAGATGATGATGATGATCATGACACTCATATATAGGCTGAAAAGCAAGAATTACAGACTCTTAGTGGACCAGAGACATCATCTGGTAGTCCTTGGTCTGGGAGACTAAGGAGTACCTCTACATCTTAAGGTGCATCTAGTAGCACTACAGGTAAAGACAAAGGAAAGAATAAAGTGTCGGATGGCATTGATGCAGTTCTTGATGGAGACTGCAGTGGCTCAGAGAGCTTAGATGATGAGCTTGGTATTCCTTCTATCAAGATACCAGGTGTACAGAGAGCCCATAATAATGTAAAGGATCCATTGAGTGATCCGGTGGTACGCAGGTCTAGCAGGGTCAAATACCCTGTTAAAAGATTTGGTTTTGAAGGTTATGCAACTCACCATTATGCTTATATGGTGAAACTAGTTGAGGATGTTGAGCCCACATGTTTTGAGGAGGCTGTTGGTCATGCTCATTGGGATGCAGCAATGGATGAGGAGATGGCTACATTAGAGGCCAATAAGACTTGGGATCTAGTATCATTGCCAAAGGGCAAGAAAGTTATTGGATGTAAGTGGGTTTATAAGACTAAGCACAATGCAGATGGTTCTATTAGTAGGTACAAAGCTAGGCTGGTTGCAAAAGGCTATGCCCAGACATATGGCATAGATTATGATGAAACCTTCAGTCCAGTTGCTAGAATGGCAACTATCAGATGTGTGATTGCTTTGGCAGCAGCCAAAGGTTGGAGGTTGTAGCAAATGGATGTGAAGAATGCCTTCTTGCATGGTGATTTGCAAAAAGAAGTGTATATGGATCAGCCAGCAAGTTATGAAGATTTAGAGCATCCTACGTATGTGTGCAGGTTGAAGAAGGCGCTCTATGGGCTCAAGCAAGCACCTAGAGCATGGTCTAACAAGATCAGAGAGTATCTTTTCAATATTGGCTTTTATGTTTCTGATGTTGATCACTCACTTTATGTGAGAAAGGGAAATGCAAGTTTGGTCATCATAGTCATCTATGTGGATGACTTGATTATTACAGGTGATAGTGATAGTGGGATTGCTGAAGTCAAGGATTTTTTGAAGAAGAAATTTGAGATGAAGGATTTAGGTGAGCTAAGATACTTCCTTGGCATTGAGGTGATTAGATGGGATGATGGTATATGGCTGTCCCAAAGACAGTATGACTGGGATATGTTGTCCAAGTATGGTATGACAGCATGGAAACCACTTTCAGTCCCGTTGGAGCAGAATGTAAACTCGAGCACTGATGTTGGGGATGAGATAGAAGACCCTATTATGTTCAGGAGGATAGTGGGGAGTTTGATCTACATGACCATTACAAGGCCAGACTTGAGCTACGTTGTTGGTCTTGTGAGTCAGTTTATGCAAGTACCTAGAAAGCCATATTTGGATGCAGTCAGACGCATATTGAGATATGTGAAGTCCACATTACATTATGGACTTTTCTATAAGGCAAGTACAGATGTATAGGTGTTTGGATACACAGATGCAGATTGGGCTCGTAGTATGTCTGACAAAAGATCTACCAGCGGATACATGTTCTCTCTTGGTAGTGCAACAATTGCTTGGAGCAGCAAAAAGCAATCTACAGTTGCTTTGTCGAGTACAGAGGCTAAGTATAGAGGTGTTGCTGTTGCAACATGTGAGATAGTATGGCTACAAAAGTTAATGGCTGATTTGGATGTGCAGGTGGAAGGTCCAGTTGTCATTTATTGTGACAACATGAGCAGTATACAATTGGCTAGGAACCCTTATTCCATGCTAGGACAAAACATATTGAGGTACACTACCACTTTGTGAGAGAGAAGGTACTAGTAGGTGAGATTGACTTGGTGTATGTCAGCACACAGGATCAGATAGCTGACATCTTCACGAAGGCATTGGGTACAGAGAAGCTTCAAAAATTTTGAAGCTTACTTGGAGTCGCAAAGATGCAGTTGAGCTTGAGAGGGAGTGTTGAGATGACAAGCTCAACACATGCGGACATTGATGATGGATTGCCTAGTTAGATGGGTCCACACGTCCACACTTAGCACGTTGGTGGTCATTATGACTCACACATGGCCACTAACTCATTACTTATTATATTCAGGTTGTTACACCTATTTACAACTGGCATAGTTATAGTGCCAGTCGACTAGTGTAGTCGGTTAGGCATTGTTTGACTTAATAGGCCACTTTCCTTTATGTTGTACCTTATCTATACTTTGTGTACATTGTAAAGTGTGTGGAAGAAGAAGAAAAAACCAGCAAGAAAACATTTTTGGCTTTTATCTCTCTTCTTGTCTCTTGAGTGAACTTCTCCTTGTGCATTCTGTGTGTGTTCGGCGCATCATCTCGAGCAAGTCCCCCCACCACGCGATTCTTGACAAATGAGAAACACTTGGGCTTGGCTTGGGACAACATCATTTGTGTGCTCTATCTCCCATTCTACTCCCATGTTCCATCATTTTGGGGTCAACGTGTACAAACTCTATAGCTTTGTCACATGTCTTGCTCTTTGTCAATCTTGAAGCTTGGCTGCTCTCGGATCCAAAACTTAGATAAGACTCTTCAAGGATTCGAAGGGTTGAGCCTTCTTGAGGATTATGGAAGGGGTAGGGCAGGAGATGTAGGATTCAGGGATAAGAATTTTTGGATGAGGATAGAGAGGGTGGGAGTTTTGATCTTGGGAGAAAGGCGAGGATTTTGGTAGATGTTGAGAGTTTCGTGATGATGAGGAGTATAAGAAAGAGGGGAGGGAAGAGGAAGGATATATAGTCTTGTGGGTCCTTGCAACCTCTTCTATTCTTAGGTTGGGTTTACATATGCAATGGCAGGGAAAAAAGGCTAACAAAATTCCACATGGTGAGGTTCTGTTGGTTTTAGAAATTCCATGTGGCAAACTCCCTTGGGTACTCCCCCACCTCCCTGTGGAGGCAGTTTTTGCTGCCACCCACTAAAGACAAAAAAGCTTGCCCATATTGGGATTTGAACTCACGTGCAACCAATGAGGAGCCTAACATAGTAACCACACCACCTCACTACATACTCCATTTACCTCCTTCGTCGTGTGAATAAAGAGCTCGATAATAGATGTAATTGTGTCTTCTACCACTGGGCTCCTCTGAAACTGGCCTTACTTTCTCACGTTCTCTCTCTTTCTCTCAACCTCTTCCTCTCTTCTTACCCCTGATACAATCCCCCCTTTCTCATCATGATGGAACAAATAATTAGTTGTAAAACATAAAAGGAAAGAAGAAAGAACCTTAATAACTAAGGTTGTATGGCTATTATATAGCCTTTAATCTCTCTTAGTTTGGTCAATCCAACTCATTCTACCCTTCTCACGATCATCTCTCAACTCTTCTCTACCTCACTCAGCCTGTGAAGTCTATTTTATGAAAGCATGGATGATCAATTATTGCATCTAAAGATCTAGTGTTATTGCCAATTATCAATTTGACGATGTGTTTGAGGCAGATGGGGATGATGATGGTTGATGGCCAGTCAGTGAACTAATCAAGAGGCAATTGCTTATGAAAATGCTAGGGTTATTTAAATTAGCATTCTATGTGCACTTCATGCACGTGGAACACTAGGCCGCACGCAAAGCTATTGTGAACTAGAAAGTGAAGTTACCTTGCATTGCTCAATAATCCATTTCTCCTCTTTCTCTCTGTTCTTTTCCCTCTCCAATTTCTAAGCTCTCTCTCTCTCTCTCTCTCTCTCCGCATCTGCAAAAGTCATAATTAGTGAAATATGAAAAATAATCCATTTCCAAAAGAATATATGCTAACCAAATATGGCATGAAGAGCAATTCACATATATGCCAAACTAGTGTTTCTACATGGTCGTCAATAACTACATCTCTGTAGAAAAAACAATGCATATCACAACACCTTCCAAAGTACATGCTTGTATACAATGTTTGTAGTCATATCCCCGTCCTTTTCACCCAACAGGACTTTCACATCATGTGATGCAACATACATCTAACCAAGTGTAAATATTGGCGCTCTTAGATAAAGCCCAACAATGGATAGGCTATCTCTGCAACTTGTTGATTGTCATAGAGAATGCCAATCAGATGGGAAACTACCTCCATTTCATAGTAAATGGCAATTGTGTAGCATTGAAAATAAAAGTAATCCAAGGAATAGAAACTTGTTCGTCTACATTTGTCCCCATTATTATCTGAGCATCTATCACTTTCCTATTGAAAGCCCTATATATCAATCGTGTGCCATTACATATACCATTCTTGGATTTAGATTTCTAAGAAGAATAGCATGTATAATTATCTTTAACAGCAATAAATGAGGGGGAAATCCACCTCCAAGTTCTAATGTTTTTAGATACTCAACAGAGTATAAAAATGAGTCATGTCTCTGCAATCGAATTTGCACTATGATACTATCTAATCTCCCCTGGCATCAGTTGCAATGCATGTTCATTCAAAGTAGCCACCTTTGTATACCGCAACACAAGTATAGCCCGCTTACTAAAATACAATATATAGTCACCCACATTGGGCACGTCTTCACCCACATTGGACATGTCACTATAGACAATATCATTCAAGGTTTTGATAAAGTGCCCTTTTAACACCATGCCAGGTGGAGCACACAACATTACCCATTTTCCACTACATTAGCAACTATTGACACTCGCATATTCCCAAATAGCCTTAACAACCTCACATAATGCCACAAATCAGAGTAACATAATGCAACATTTGTTGGGGGTAAAGGCACCTCTGCCTAGCTACCCATGTATTACTACTCTGATAGTACCCGCACCTGCACATTGTAAGCAGTGGGTGCCCATCATTGTCACTTCATTCTTTGTTCTTTCAATGACATTTGAATAAAGGGAAGGCCGGTCACACATTGTGACAATTGGAGTTCCCACATTGTGTGTGTCTCTCTCTTACTCTTAGAGCTATCCCACTCGTGCTTCCACTTCAAGGCTCACCTCCCTTCAACCGTTTTCATAGCCTTCTTCTTCGTGAGCTCAAGTTTGGTATGGCACACTCTCAGCTTCCATTCAAATATCTATAGCAGTCATCTCTTTGTTGGCAACCATAGCCAGTCCATTCAAGCTTCCTATCGGTTGCATTCTTCTTGGCCACTCTTTGAACCATCTTGAGCAAGTTGGAGCAGCCCCCCATAGCCTCACCCTACTAATGCAACATCACATTGTGTGAAACAAGCCTTTTTTTTAGCAACGGGTCATGTTTTTCATCTCCTAGAGCATATCTTCTTCATTGGGAAGCTATACAAGCACTTATACACAATTTTGATGCTTGGCATTGATCCTTCCGCTCTTGGCATTCAATTTGAGTGCTAAGATTCAATTTTGGACTATTATAACAATCCAAAAACTATCATAAAATAGGGAACACTTATCTTTGATGTCTGCACTCATTGCCATTGGTTGGATGATGCTCTGTTGATGCTTATATATTTGGGGATGCTATGTCATTGCTTGGAGTTCATTTTAGACTTATTTAACCACTTCATTTACTCTATTTTGGCTTAGGTTTACTAGTTGGAAATACATGGAAGCACTCTATTTGATATTTCTATGGTCAACTTTGTTGGTCTTATGTTGCGATTATGCTGGGGTGATGTCCACATGTATGGGAATACTATGCCCGTGTTATGGATTGGATTTGGAGCTGATTTTGGTACTAAAATAGCTTGGTTTGATAGTATATTCACTGTTGTATATAGTAGGGTTGAAACTCTTTTAACATGAATTTTATATGCCTATTGCTTCTGGCTATGATTCAGGTGTTCTATATGCACTAATGTGTACCATATGCTAGTACATTAGTATATCATATGCCCATGATTTGAGGTGGCTTTGAGATTGATTTGAGGATTGATTTACTTAGTTTTGATAGTGAATTTACTGCTATAATAACCAGGGTTGAAACCTATTTGGTCAGTGGTATATGCTCTACCTATTGGTCACGGGTGCTTCCGAGGTGACTCATATGACTACACAGATGTATACAGAGGTTGGCACATATCTTGTATTGATCTAGAATGCCTTTTGGGCTTTGATCGAGCTCCATCTTGATTGCCATTTGATTGACATTGGTCTACAATGGTATGCTTTGTGATAGTCATTATGCCTATGGTTTATGCTTAACCCTTCAATACATGCTTTGATGCATATGTCAAAAATGCATTTCCACTTAGAGCTTCAATTGGGCTTTCATTTGCATACTTTGGAGCTCTTGGATGCTTATTTGGGTTGTCAGAGATTTGACATTGATCGTTACATGATGTACTGGATGTTATAGGTGATGCTCGATCGATCCCTTGCTCTAGATGCTCCATTGATATATGGTCTTGGCTCCATGATGCCTTATGTATTAACATGCTATCTTTGAGCATGGTTGCTTGATTGACATCGATCTTTCTGCTAGTGGGAGCTTCATGCTATCTCTGGATATTGTAGAGCTTGTGGTTTATGCAATTGAGCTTCTTGAGTAGATGAGGTTAAGATCTCTTACATGTTTATGCTCTTGATAGATACCGGTCTCCATTGGATGCTTTTGGGCCGATTTGATCTGTCTTCTCTTTGAGCATACACTGACCTTTGTCAAGTCCTATTAGTTAGGCACACACCTAGCTTGGCTTACTCTCTGAGTTCTTTATGCTAGGGTGTGTATCCTTCTACTAACATCAATTGCTTTGATACCAATTGAAGGGAGGTGAGCCATGAAGTGTGTAACATGCTCGCTCCTCAAATCGCGGGACACATCTTAGCAGTCCATCGAGAGATATATCTAGAAGACGCCGCCCGGCACTCCCAAGGAATGACGCAAGGTTTGCCAACTAGGGTCTCTTGAGTCTACCCTGCAACGGAACTTATCTGGCCGTTCCCACTAGGATCAACATGAAGTCTAGGTTCTTAGTAGTCGGGTCTTTCTAACAGCCTTCTAGCGTCGGTCTACAATTGCTCCACTTTGTGCAGATACAATTGGACCAAAGTAGACTCATACCGCACTTGGTTCAAAGAGAATGGGAAACGAGAGGGATGCATCGCTCGACCTCTCTGCCCATAGGGCATAGTCCCATTTCAATCCCCTAAAACGGTATGAATCAAGGTTCTAACCAACATTGTCTAAGGTCATTATCCAAATTTTCCTAACATTCCTCATTAACACTTCCTTTGAGGAAAGCTCTCGCCTAACCGAGACCACCCTTCCGTAGGATAGATCCATTGGTCACATCCACCACGCTTTCCTCGGGGGTTGTTTTAGTTATCTAATTACCTACCACATTATGTTTGACACATAAAGGCAGTTGCCTTAATTAACCCGTTAATCACAGGTTCCTTTACGTAATTTAGGGCACTGACATGAAAACAAGATAAAATAAGATTAAACACTTCCTTAACTTATCATTAAATTAATATTTGTCTCCCGCCCATATAGGAGAATTAAGTGTTCCTTTCTGCCTCTGCAAAAAAATCCTTCAATCTCCCGGCAATAAAACCCGAAGGTTTATCCTACCAAGCTTCCACCTTGTAACTAGTATCAAGGCCTCGAGATCCCATCTTGAGTCACGTAGAACACTTGTCTAGGGTCCAGAGGCATTGGGATTTACGGCTAGAGCCCCCTGGCACCCAAGCGTCCTCCTATGCCAAGTAATTTCCATGGAGAGACCTCTCGCGGCGAGTTTGGTCCACATTCACAGCGAGGATTCATAACCCCCTTGGTTAGGGTTTGGCGGTTTGCGGGGGGTAGCTAGCGCCATCTTTCCTTAATTATCTCTTTAGGAAATCAACCACAGCTGAAGCAACCAGCTTAATAATATTTACTAGGGAAAACATCCCTTTTGTTTCCATCGCAATCAGTCATCTCAAACCCGGCCATGCAATCATCAATCACAAACAACTTGGGTTAGCATCCAAAACCACATCAAGCAATCACCTTGCTTATGATCCACCTATCCTTAGTAAGTTTCTCTCCTCTTACCAACACAACCAGTCGACATTCTCTTGGAGATACCCTTTTCAAACAACCAAGCATAACTTGGGTCAACAATATCTGTAACAAGATCAACCTTCGTTAAAACCATTTCAATAGTTCCAAGCAACATGCTTAGCATAAATCAACTACCCTAAAGTTCGCTCTTCCCCTTGGGTTAGGGCTTATACCCCGTTGACCCCAAATTATCACTACCTTAGGTTTCCCTATACTATAGTCAATGGACAATCCTGTCGTCCTAAACTTGGTTGGTCAATTTGCTTTCTTGGCAATTCACAACTGCCCTAAATCCATAGGTCTAATGGACTGTATCTTGGACTCAATCTAAGGCCCCTTTGTCTTGCGCAGCCCTCGACGGTTGCGACTTACTTGACAATCTGTCTAGTTTATTGAGTTTCACAACCATAGAGCCTTTAATGGACAACCCTTTGTTGGAAAAGAAACGACTAAGTCCTTGGAGTTGGGTTCTTAGGTTTTCAAGGTATGGCAATAAATCCTCCTTGTTGGTGGACATCAACTTTAAGTAAATGCAACATCTTCTAACCTTCTATCTTTAAGTGTGATACTATGCAAAATTTTTACTCTTTATCTTTTTCTTTCCTTCCGCCTAAGCCATGAACGCAATAAACATTCGTACGCAGTGTATGTTAATCAAAGGCCTATGATTCATTTAACTCTCAATGAAATATAAATTATGATTGCCTTATATCTTCCTAATGCAATTGTGATACCTTCATTTTCTGTCATTCCAACCCCTAGTGCACCCTTATCTTTGCATTCCCAATGTATGCAATGTAATTGGAATATCCTCCCCCCCATTGCCTAACTTATAATTCCCCAAGAAATAATATGGCTTCGTCAATTCATGCAATCCTGTACAATAGCATCGCATGCAAAATTTCAACATAAAGTCTATCATCTTTTGTTTAAAGAAAGCTATCATTTCATTCAAGTCTATATGTCCTTTTCCTTTTCTATGTACTTTTATCATGCAAATCTTCCTTTCCTCTTGACTACATGATATGGGATCATTTTCAATTTCAAAGATCTATTTACATGTGCTACTATATGATAGAGAGCAAGGAACCTGGGCCTGAGCAGTCAGGGGAGGGGGGGTGACATGTTATTTGTGTTTCTGCCGGTGTTTCTAACCACATTTCCGTTGACTCATGATGGTCCTGCAGCTCTAGTCGTTTCCACGTCTCTCAAGCTCCGTCTCTTCATCTCCTCTCTCTCTCTCTTCTTCTTCTTCTTCTTCTCTTCTCCTCTTCTTCTCCTTCTCTCTCTTCTCTCCCTCTTCCCTCTCTCCCTCTTCTTCTCCTTCTTCTCTTCTTCTTCTCCTTCTCTTTTTCTTCTCCTTCTCCTTCTCCTTCCCTCTCTCTACTTCTCCTTCTCAACACTGATCACGAAAGGGGGGGGAATTCCTAACGACAGGGTGTGATGATGCAGGCCTGGGTGGGGCTAGTTTCGACAAGGAGGGGGGGCCTGACAAAGCTAGAGGAGGGGGCACACTGCCAAGACCACCAGGGGGCTGTCCACACGAGAGGGGGAGCCCGCTTGCAGACGTCCAGAGGGGGGGTGCTGTTATAAGGTGGGGGGAGGACGGCACCTCCCACCACCTGGGGGGCTGCATGCCCCCCCTTCTCTACCTCTTACTCACACACACACACACACACACACACACACACACTCTCTCTCTCTCTCTCTCTCTCTCTCTCTCTCTCTCTCTCTCTCTCTCTCTCTCTCTCTCTCTCTCTCTCTCTCTCTCTCTCTCTCTCTCTCTCTCTCTCTCTCTCTCTCTCTCTCTCTCTCTCTCTCTCTCTCTCTCTCTCTCTCTCTCTCTCTCTCTCCATGCACACGGCAGGAGGAGAGAGAGGGAGAGTAAACAAATTTCAAAAAAATTTAAAAAATTTGAGGGGGGGTTCTCATGGGGGAGGCACGGGGGTCACGAGGGGGGGCGGGGGACATTACAAAGTGGACGCACGAGTGGGAGAAAGAGCTATAGTGGAAGGAGTAAAAGCAAGAGAGAGACACACACAATGTGGGAACTCCAACCATCACAATGTTTTACCGATCTTCCCTTTATTCAAATGTCACTGAAAGAATAAAGAATGAAGTGACATTTAAATGTACAAGTGTCAGGCACTGTCAGTATAGTAATACACGGGCAACTAGGCAGAGACACCTTTACCCCCGATAATATTAACAATATCATCATGTGTTCCCTTTACCACAACCTGCAAGATCTATCTAAAACCCCCTCCAAATAAAACAACATTTCCACCAAATGGCTTATCACAACTCACAATTGTTGAGAAATATGCAATCACACCCATGTGACAGTCTCTTTGTATGGAGCAGTGGGCAAGGAAAATACTAGAAAGCTAGGAAGAGGTCATGAATCCCATAAGCACAGTGGTGTAGAATGCTACCTATGCAACTTCTATAAAGCATTGTACTTGACTATCACTTTCATAATGAGTAATGCAATATCATGATGCTTTCCTCTTTTAGTTACTGTCATTGTCATTATCAGTCTCATACACAAGATTGTCTTTATGAGTCCAAGCTTCCATCTTGGAACCTAATTCACTTGTGTAACAGTTGTCTACTCATTGTCTATGTCAACATGAATCTAGCCTTCATCTTCCATCCACCATAGCTCCTGCCATGCTCTAGATTCGTGCTTTTAACATGGTATCAAAGCTCAGTTGAGCATGGCATAACTCCCTTCTTGGCTCTCTCAATCCCTCTTAACCTCAAGTTAGCTCAAATCTAACTCATGGTTCCTTTTCTCACTTCCATCTCCACTTGACCTTGTGGCAGCCATAGCCAAAACCAATACCCTGTCACATTGGAGCTCCTGGATCTCTCAAAGTAAGCCATATCAGCTCACAATTTCTTCTATGGATCTCTTTATCACTTCAGGTGCTCCTCCCTTGTACATCACGGTATGAGATTGAGCCTCCCTAACTCTAACATTACATGGATTGTCTAATGCTTTCTGAAGTGTGCATGTTGACGCTCGTACCACTAAATCTATGCCTACATGGTGCGATCTACCCTGTGCCTATACGGCATTTGAATCCCACCACACGAGCTTCCTCTTGACAAAATTTCAGCACAAATGCTTCACTATTGATGTTGCAATCAAGAAAAACCAAGTCGACTTGTTGAAACCCTAAAGGAAGCCATAGCTTATTTTCAATCAAGTTGGTAAAACTCTACTTTTTCTCTCTCCTGGCACTCAAACCAAACCTTTTCCACTCTGATCCACTGAGTTACTAAAGTTCCCAGCAAGATTTTCCCTCCAAGTGAGCAAGAAAAAGATTCAAGAAAAGATCAAGCATCCATAGCCACCAAGCTCAAGATCTTTTTCACTTCATTTTCTCATAATCCACTGTCACTCTAATCTATTTAGTGCTTCTTTCAAATCAATAAGAGAAATGATGAATCAAACTATTCAAAGTCAAGAGCAAGCTCAACAAGAAGATCAACATCAGTAAGACTCATCAAGAATAGTATCTCTTGATACTAGATAGTGTGTTTTTTACACTACCTTCACTTGTGTTTTTTTAACACATTCAAGATCAACTTGGTTGCCGATTATTCACAAATTTGAAGTTGATTCCTAGTCATACTAATTCCACAAACATGAAGATCTTTAAATTGATACTTCTCTTGAAGAGTAACATGCCTCATGTTGCTCACTTACACTACATGCAAGACTTGGTTGACCCACTTGCAGGAAGACATGGAGCTGTCTACATAAAAGAGCAATGAATGATCTTATTTAAAGACCTTGAAGACATTTTTGCTACCTTATAATAGCCCCTAGATGTTATCCATGTTTTTTGGTACCCACACTTAGCTTTTTCTACAACAGCCTCTGGTGTTTACCATGTTTGTGTCACATCCATGCTTAGCAAGGTTCTACTCATGACAGCCCATGTACACTTAGTGCTTTCTTTATAGTTGTGATTGAGGAGGGGTGTTGAGAAATATGCAATCACACCCCCATGTGACATCCTCTTTGTATGGAGCAATGGGCAAGAAAAATACTAGTAGTCAAGGAAGAGGTCTTGAATCCCATAAGCACATTGGTGCAAAATGCTACCTATGCAACGTCTATAAAGCATTGTACTTGACTTTCACTTTCATAATGAGTAATGCAATATCATGATGCTTTCCTCTTTCAGTTACTACTATCATCATTGTTAGTCTCACACACAATATTTTTAAGAGTCCAAGCTTCCATCTTTGAACCTAAATCACTTGTGTAACAGTTGTCTACTCATTGTCTATGTCAACATGAATCTAGCCTTCATCTTCCATCCACCATAGCTCTTACCATGCTCTAGATTCATGCTTTTAACAACAACATCTCTCAAAGTTCTATCAATTGCTTCAAAGGCATATCGATGGGTCATAGGAGCCTCATCCTACAAAATAAGGCTCAACTGTCTCAACAACTAAGTAAGGTCACTTTGAACATGAATGCTACAGGTGGACCAATTAGTTAATTATATTGGGGTTTTAAATCAAGAGTGAGCTGTACAACCACTTGGTAGAAGCAAGGCAGTAATGCCACACGATGCTATTGCCAATATTAGATAGCCACCACTGTGCACCTTTGCAAGCAAACACTTATACAATAAAGTCTTCCTAGATTCACCGAGACCATCCAAAAAGGATATATCCCCAATACTTGTGTCAACAACATCCATAATTGCACTAAAGGCAATCCTTTATCCCTCATTCAACATTGCATCCAAAGATTTAGAAACCCTATGTTGTTCCAATGTGTTGTATGAATAATTTATCTTGCAAAAGGGGGTTAGGATGCAATTGAGAGTTTTGTTGATGAGGTTCTCGTAACCTATCAAAATCAGAGATTCTTTGCCCTATATGGCGTAAAAGGTTTTGGAGATGTAATAAAGCCATATTACATGCCTCATGGTATAGAATGCCAGAAGAGGCATGTAGCTGCAGTTGCAATCTATACATGATATTCTCTACCATTGGTACCAAAAATATCTCCCATAGCTTGCTCACAAAAGACCAAAATTGCAACAAACAAAGTTTAGAGTTGAGCATTGGTTTGCGCAGAGGCAAAATTTTCCAAGCACATAGCATACCCATGATCACTTTACAACATAACCCCTGCAATGCAAGCATCCCTAAAAGCATCATAGATCACATTATCAATAGTACACAAATCTTCAAAAGAAGTATACCCTCGACACCGATAAAAGTATCCTCAAATAGTAAAGCTCACCATAGGTAGGTAGGCGCCACAAAATACATCCAATCACATGTATTCACATGCTTCATCTTTGTCCACATATTATGTCATGTATTCCACGCCCAACATACTAGAAAGTCTTGATAGTGAACAATCCTAGCCTTTGGATGAATGCAATTGTATACAAACCATTCATTAAGAGCACTTTTTTGGAGATCTTCATTCTGCACAACATCTGGTTTATTATTAATATCTCAAAACACCACATACTTCCCACTAGGCAAAAGTGCACCTACAAACGCTGTATATTAGGCTTTTCATTGTGCAATGAGTAATCATAGATATACCAACATGCCTTAGAGGCAGGAACATATTGTGATGGTTGCATGGTCATGCCCCTTGTATACATACTTGTACAAATACTTAACAGCCGCTACTATCAAGCACACCTCCACATTTATGTGTGCATTGTATTTCTTACTCAAGTAAGGATTATATGAAAAAACCCATTGATTATCAATAACATTACATTTATGATCATAGAGCTTCCATCATCTCATCTTAGATAGATGGGATAGCCAAACTATCAAATGTTATAATACCCACTAATTTTTGTGGGCGGTAGTCTTTAGTACATCTACCCTTTTCCATGGAGGGACTCTTGGAGTTCAACCCTCTGCAAGGGCCATGAATGTTACATTTTGAAATGGTCTCAACAAATAAGGTTGAAAACTTAACTCTATCCGGCAACTTAGTGCAAACTAGTCTATTGTAGAGACATGCTTCAAAAGGTTTGAAAGGCCGCTCTAAAATTAGCAAAGTAGTATGAGAATGTAATACTCCCCCTATTTTGGAATTCAATCATAGTAACATAGCCCCCAACATTTCCAAAGTGGTCCTTTCACAACAACATGTGCATCAAATCAGCATGTTTTTTGTGAAACACTCAAGCAATCAAATTCAGACGCTCATAAGCACTTTGTCTAGGTAACAAAGCATTTGTTATCTCCAACCACTTTGGATTTCATGTCATTGTTATAGAAAGGTCAAGTTTCCCCTTGCATCACACTATAGCCATGGCATCCTAATATAATTGATGCATGTGCCTTGGCCCACAATCTGCATTGGCCCATAATTATTTTCCCCCACCATGTTTGCCAAGCCTTTCTAGGCCTTTGATCACAACACCGACTGATTCTGGCAACACCAAGTTAACTTACATTGATCTATACCATGATAAGCATCAACAATAAACTCTTATAATAGTCGACCATCACCAATATGCACACCTCGATATCTTCACACACCTATAGTTGGAATGCATAAAATTGCAATTGGGTAATATAATTTTTATTGGACAATTTATGTATGTTAACATGAACCTTGGCATTACTATAGGGAACTTTTATATGCCAATTGTCATCTCCCATCAGGAAAAGGAGAACATATAGCATTGGCATATATGCTCTATGCAAGTTTGAAATAGCAACACATCGACTACCCCAAGTGTAAACATGAATATCCCAATGATCAAGAATATTCTCATCACCCTATTCAACATGATAGCTGCAACCTCAATTGTTGTAGGAGCCGAGTATTGTTTGTTGGTTCCTTAAACACCAAAAATACTCATTCTTAATTCTTGCATGGGATTATTTTGCAGTTGCATGCCCACAAACCTAAAAGCCTGTGCATATATGTTATATCGATGCATCATACAGTAAAGCTTCCCAAGCAAATTTAGTAACAAATCATGCATAAACCCAAACCGATTAAACAACTCATGCTCAGTATCATAAACATAGAGTTGTGCAAATCTTGACCTTTCTTAACATTGCACATCAGGAAGCAGAAGATCTATACAGTGATAAATAGAGCCATGCACTCTAAAGGTGTAACCATTTCCAACAACATGTAGCCCATAAACATTAGCTTCAAGCAATACAAATGCAAGACCATTATTGTATGCTCGTATGTTATTTTTAAATATCCTACTCTGAGGGTGCATACCATGCAACGAATCATGTAATGGCTATGGTGGACACATTGCAATAGTGGCAACATTACTTTTTCATTTCGACAACATTTATTTCCAAACAAAATCGACCCTTGTACCTGAGTCTCGCATCTCCACAACTGAGCTAAACACCTCCCACATATTTCAAAAAGACTCCCCATGGAATGCACATCCGGCTCTTAAAATAGCTATATTGTTGTTGCTAGATGAACATCCATTGCAAGCAAAGTAACTAAAATGGAGCACAATCCACCATTTTGGGAATTAAAAATCACAATATTATTAACATGTGACTCATTAACCATAGAATTGTCCACATTGTAGTGATTCCCAACATCACAACCATCTATTGATATTAAAATATTACGCACAATACGATCGACATGCATCATAGTCAAATCTATATCAACGTGATGTTCAATTGGCTCAATATCCCCATTTACAATTTCAACACGGTGAGACACACTCTCATAAACCACTCAATTATGATTTCCTCCAGTTTGGTAGTTAGACATCAAAACATTATTAACACGTGACTCAATAATCACATGATTTTCCACATTCCTATGTTTCCAACCATTACAACAACCCACCGATGGTAAAGTATTAGTCAAATCCACACCAAACTGTCATTGAGCCAGTTCATTATTGCCACTTGCAATCTCAACGTGAAAAGGCATACTTCGAACATTATGCATCCTCTAGTAACATCCCCTAATGGTTCTATCATGACCTAAAATCCCTCATTGGGAGTTAAATGTTAAAACATTATTAACATATGACTCACAAATCACATGATTCTCTACATCCATGTGATGTTGGGCATTGCAACCAACCAATGATGGCAAAGCATTAGCCAGATCTATACCAAACTGTCATTGGCCTAGTTCATGATGACCATTTGGAATCTCTTGATTAAAAGGAAGGTTTTCAATATCCCTATGAATGGATCTGCCATGATCTAAAACTCCTCTCTGAGCCCTGAGCCTAGCATTTGCCATCATTCACACCTTGTGGAGGTAAGCACACCCCTACAAATACGCAATACATAGTCTCTGCCGGTTGCTCAATGCGAACAACCCATATTGATTGGATGCCCACATAATCTATTATCAATAGATTTCATTGAAGGCATGGCTCAGCATATACATATAGGCACATTAAATGCATCGTGCATACTTAAATATCAAATATTGAATATTAAGACACACAATATCAAGTCAATGTATTTAAGTCAATACTTGGAGCCTAATCATATTGATTATAAAGATTTTGAGCTCACCCATGAGAGAAAGAGAGAGAGAGAGAGCCGTTTTTGGTGAGATAGAAATTTTAATTATAAACACATCCATGATTGATCTATTCCAATTAACAAACAAAAGAAAGTAAGCATGCAACCACAGAAACCATTATTGACACATTTTATCAAAGGCATGGTTTGATTTTCAAAATTAAATGTACTGAGTATATTCAAATATCAAATATTAAATAAAAATTGTAAATATACCAACCATCACTGGATTATCAAAATTGCTCCATATAAACCTCGAGAAAGAGACATCGCATTATACATACTCAATACATTTTATTCAAATATGCTTTGTTACATCAAAATCATTGCACATTCCATGTAGGCTTCACAAGAAAGAATCATAGATTATCACAAAAAAGTGTTGGCCCAAGCACTTTAAAATATGGGAGACAATATAAGCTTTCACCCTACGCAAGTCTTCCTCCTTAGTTGTGACCGTTCATTTGATGACTCAATTGATTGTTGCAAAACAAGGCATTAAACCTACTAACATTCAATTGAAACTACAAGAACGGCAACAACAACCCCTCTGGCAAATCACAAGCTTGTGGTCATCTTCAAGCCCTAGAACGATACACATACATCATTCACTAATAGACTAATTAACTTGCTTGTCTTGAAAATAATTATTGAAAGTGCCCTTACTTCACCACCTAGATCAATCGAAACTTGTTTTCTGTATTTCCATCAACTCATTCATCTTGGTCTCAAGATTTTTAAAGTCAGAGGAACTTGTAGTCCTCACGTTTCTTCAAATCCTTGTAGTTCTTGTACATTTAACAACATGCATTCCTTGTCCCCCTTGCCATCTCTTTCATTTTTCTCATATTCATTCCATTAGAGCCCATATGTTGGCTACAATGAAATATATGGAGATATATATATATATCACTTTGATGCAAGTACAATTAAAACAACTATCTTCCATGCCCATGTGAACGGCTCCAAGTATATATATAGTACTTTGATGCAAGTATAATTAAAACAACTATCTTCCATACCCATGAGAATGGCTCTAAGCTAGTAAGCATTGAAGAAATGATGTTGTGGATGTTTTGTTTAATTCTATTGAATCCACTACATTCAATGGAGTTAAAAGAACCATGTGTTGAGAATATCTCCCATGGTTTTGCTTTGTTCCATGACCACACCAAACCTTCAAGAGAATATAAGAATCACAGAACAAATAAATCTCAAAGCTATTCAAGACCTAAGTGATAGACACATTTGCAAGCACAAACCCTAAATGCATGAAAGAATGCATGTATGGCTATGCATGAGTGCCATACACACATGGCACTTACTAAAGGCTAGCTGAGCATTGCCTAAAGGCCCTACCAATGGATATTCATTCATCTACATCTGCACATAGATATATTCTTGAGAGAAAAGAATGTGTCCTACATGGGAAGGTGTCTGAGTCTCGAAATCGCGAGAATAGTGATGCATTAGTTCTAGCATAGCTACCCACGCTCAGCAAGGTGAAAGAGCATCCCATAGGACTACATTTTGAGATGAAAGCACATCAAATACTTATTGGTGCCAATCTTAAAATTGAACATGTCCTAAACTAAAAGAAAAAAGAATAGCCACACATGAGCACATGCATACAAGATTCTTACTACTAAACTCAAAGCTGCCCATGAGAGAGAGAGAGAGAGGCAAATGTACTCTCGTTGCAAAATCAAACTATACAAAGCATCCCAATATATATAAGCTTCAACCATTCTATGTATCTTATCTAATTCAAGTTATGAAAGCACTTTAGTAAAATTGTATAGTAATCGAGAGAGAGATGGAGGGAAAGAGGGACTATTAAAATGGTTAATAGTTTTATAATTTGTATGAGATAGATAATGTGTTTCAAAATGGAGATTTTCATCGAATAACTCATTTAAGAAGTCTTGTAGGGATCGCATATATCAAGCAAACTATGGCAAAGAAACATGGGTTAATATTGCCAATAAACTTGCAAAGAAACAAGTTGTACATCAAGGGCAATGTTCTACGGTGTAAGAAGAATGTAAGCCTACATGGTGATTCATTTGCATTAACATTGCTGAAAATCTATTAAGATAAACTTTCAAATAAGTAAGTTGTACATCAAGAGCAATGTTCTTTAGTGCAACTAAGCTCTTATTCTTGTGAGTAATTAACTTACATACTCCATCCTCTATACAACTTGCATTGTTAAGAAGGTCTTTCAGCTTGTCATGATCATCTGAAGATCTAGCATGTAGCAATCAATATATTTGGATGTGTTCATATATGTCACCTATATAACCCCTGATCTCTTCTAACTTGCCCTGTATTGTAACTCCATCAACAAGGTTCCCTTCATATTTCTCTTCCAATATTCTCTCAATCCTCTGTACATGGTCACTAATGTTCTCACCAAGAGAAATAGAAGCTTCTTGATGCCAAAATAATGTCACTTGCTTTTCAATCCTATCCAAGTAATGAATGATCCTCAAGAAACCAATAGAACTATCATGCCCTCCAATATGCTTCTTGATGCCAAAATAATGTCTTCACTTGCTTTTCAATCCTATCCAAGTAATGAATGATCCTCAAGAAACCAATAGAACTATCATGCCCTCCAATATGCTTGAAAGCATGATGATATGCCTTCTTCCTTATGACCTCTTTTATTTTGCATTATTTCATTTGCACGTTAGGAGTGCATTGTATAATATATTCTACAAACGCATTCTTGTTTACTATGTAGAAATCTCCATACTAGACAAAAAGCATGCATTAACCTTGAAGAATATATAAATTTTTCTCAAAATTTAGAAACAACGAAAACTCCTAGCTCTAATTCCAACAAAGTTCAACTACCCCCCCTCTCTCTCTCTCTCTCTCTCTCTCTCTCTCTCTCTCTCTCTCTCTCTCTCTCTCTCTCTCTCTCTCTCTCTCTCTCTCTCTCTCTCTCTCTCTCTCTCTCTCTCTCTCTACCTACCTACCTAACTAACTAACTAACTAATGTAACCAACATCGTTAACCTACTTTCTCTCTCTCCCCCTATCTAACTAAGTAACCTAATAGCTAACCAACTAATCAACATAAAATGACCTATTACTAACATGACTAATAACAACTAAACACAAACATAAACTAACCTACCTTCTCATTAACATAGCCAACACAGCTAACCTACACACACTCTCTTCCTCTCTCTCTCTCTCTCTCTCTCTCTCTCTCTCTCTCTCTCTCTCTCTCTCTCTCTCTCTCTCTCTCTCTCTCTCTCTCTCTCTCTCTCTCTCTCTCTCTCTACCTAACTAACCAACCTACCTACTAACTACTTAACTAAGAAAGAGAGAGATAAAGAGAGAAGAATAAGAAGAGAGAACCTACTAATAGCTAACCAACTAATAGCCAACTCACAATAACCTGATAATACCATCTCTCTCTCTCTCTCTCTCTCTCTCTCACTCACTCTCTCTCTCTCTCTCTCTCTCTCTCTCTCTCTCTCTCTCTCTCTCTCTAACCACCTAACCTACTAACCAACATAAATACAAACTAACATCATAAACTTACAATGACTTACTAACTCATGATAAAGAAGACAAAACATACTAAGCTAACTAACCAACTAACCAACCTACTAACTAGCTAATCAACTAAGAAAAAGAAAGAGAGAGAGTGGAGGAGAGAGAGAGAGAGAGAAGAAGAAGAAGAAGAAGAAATAGAGAGGTGAGGAGAGAGAGAGAGAGAGGTGAGAAGAGAGAGAGAGAGAGAGAGAGAGAAGAAGAAGAATGAGTGAGAGAGAGAGAGAGAGGTGGGGAGAGAGAGAGGAAGAAAGAACCTACTAATAGCTAACTTAGAATAACTTACTAACTAATACCATATCTATCAGTCTCTTTGTAACCACCTACTAACTAACATAAACACAAACTAACATCATAAAACTAATCGACTAATACTATATCTATCTCTCAATGTCTCTCTCTCTCTCTCTAACTAACTAACATTAGTGAGAGAGAGAAAGGATAAGGGGGAGAGAGAGAGCTGAGGAGAGAGAGAGAAGAAGAAAGAGGAGAGAGAGAGAGAGAGAACAAGGGAGAGAGGGAGAGAGAGAAAGAGAAAAGAAGAGAGAGCCTACTAATAGCTAGCTTACAGTAACTAACTTATACCATATCTCTCTCTCTCTAACCAATTAACCTACTAACCAATATAAGCACAAACTAACATCATAAACTTACAATAACTTACTAACTAGAACCTACTAACTTAACTACCCAACTAATCAACCTACTAACTAACTAACCAACTAAGAAAGAGAGAGAGAGAGAGAGAAGAAGAAGAAGAAGAAGAAGAGGAAGAAGAAGAAGACAGAACCTACTAATAGCTAACTTACAATAAATTATTAACTAATATCAACTCACTAACTAATACCCTCTCTCTCTCTCTCTCTCTCTCTCTCTCTCTCTCTCTCTCTCTCTCTCTCTTATATATATATATATATATATATATATATATATATATATATATATATATATATATATATATCTCGTCTTCTTATTGTTATTCTTCTCTCTCCTCAAATCTCTTATTCTTCTTCTCTCTCTCTTTCAAATAACCTACTAGCTAACAGCATCGTAAACTAACCAACTAACAACTAACTCACAATAGCTTGCTAAGTAATTACATCATAAACTAACCAACTAATAACTAGCTTACAATAAATAACTGTAGCACTAACCAACTAAGCTACCATCTCTCTCTCTCTCTCTCTCTATATATATATATATATATATATATAATTAACCAACTAACTAACCTACTGACAACTAACTTACAATAACCTACCTAACTAACAACATCATAAACTAACCCATTAATAACTAACTTATAATAACATCATAAACTAACCAACTAATAACTAACTTACAATAACATCATAAACTAACCTACTAACAGCTAACTTACAATAACCTGCTAACTAATAACATCATAAACTAACCAACTAATAACTAACTTACAATAACTAACTATACCACTACTAACCAACTAAGCTACCGTCTCTCTCTCTCTCTCTCTCTCTCTCTCTCTAACCAACATTGGGCATGTCAGCAATATTAATTATTATTATCTCACCACCCCCTCTCCCTTTCTCTCTATAACCAACCTACCTAACCACTAACTAAGCTACCATCTCTCTCTCTCTCTCTCTCTCTCTCTCTCTCTCTCTCTCTCTCTCTCTCTCTCTCTCTCTCTCTCTCTCTCTCTCTCTCTCTCTCTCTCTCTCTCTCTCTCTCTCTCTCTCTCTCTCTCTCTCTCTCTCTCTCTCTCTCTCTATGTTTGCAAAGCCGCTGCGACAGAGGAAGGGTGAAAGGACATGACATGTGTGTGTGTGTGTATGCACGCACGCGTGCGCATGTAGGGAAGCAGGAAATGCCAATCCAATATCCCATAGGAATCGGATTGATAGAGATAGGTGCGCACATGTGCTTGCACATAGATATGCAAGAGAGAGAGAGAGAGAGTGTGTGTGTGTGTGTGTGTGTGTGTGTAAATTATCACAGGCAAAGAGAGAATGATAATGTCTAGCAGAGAGAGAACAATGAAAAGGGGAGAAGAGAGAGAGAGAGAGAGAGAGAGAGAGAGAGAGAGGGAGTGAGAATGATCAGAGGCAAAGAGAGAACAATAATGTCTAGCATAGAGAGAACAATGAAAAGGAGAGAGAGAGAGGGACTCACTTGCCTTTGCTCCCTTTTGTTGGATGTTGTCTCTACCTCTGCCCACTACTGTCTCTGCCTATTGTGCTGCCTCTGAATGAGAGTGCCGAAGAGATTGTGTGTGTGTGTGTGTGTGTGTGTGTGTGTGTGTGTGTGTGAAGGAAAGAGACCACATACCTTTCCATTTTCTCCCAATTATGAGCAATCATCACCACCTTTCTTAGTTTCATTTGGGAGCTAGGTTCAAGAGCTCCTTGGTGCTTCGACACCCGAACCTCTAGCTCAAATAATAAAGTAGTATAGATTTAGCCTTTATTCATCTCCCTTTCTTCCTTCACAAGCTTCCCATTCATGCAGAGGGTGTCAAGGTCCTTACACAATCACAATCCTATATGAGCTGACTACAAGGAGAGTGTGGGAACCTCTACCAATACAAGAAGAAAGGCTAGTTTTCTTTCAACTTTCTCACAATCACTTGCATCATTCAACTTTCTTGTGTGTAAGCAAGACTTTGTTCTATAATCAATCTTCCTTCATTATTAATAATGGTGTGAAGATGTGTACACTACTTGTTGTTTACCTTCTCAAGCCCCAAGCCTCCATCCTCCTTAGCAATTGTGATCTAATCCCATATAATTGCTATCCACTTTTTCTCCTCCCCATAGGACCAAAGATATGCTCTAAAAAGAGACTCAAACTTTGCTAAGAAAGGGTTGGGGAAGGGCAAGATGGCTTGAACATAAGTAACTAGGGGAGACGAGGGAATTGTTTTCACCATGACTAGCTTTCTATCAAAGCCCCAAGTCTATCCTCCCTATTTCAACATCTTCTCTTTAATATCCTCAAAAAACCAATTGAGCCTCTACTACATTCTGATCCCTAACTCAACCAATGTAGTCCAAATACCTTACGATTATTGCCAATGTTGAGAAATTCGAAGACCAAGCCCATAATACAATCAGGGGATCTCTCAACAATGATGTGTACAAGCTTTGAATTTATTGCATTAACTCTAGAACCTGAGGCTAGTGAGAAGTCCTCATAAGTTATGACATCTGAGCGATAGTGTCATCATTTGCAAATATCTATGAAAGGGATAACAATCCCTTTGAGATGCCCTTCTCCCATCTCTCCTCATCAACTCTCAAAGGAGGTTCAATGGTGTGCACAAATAGGAGAGGGGCCAAAGGACACCCTTGCCTCACCACTTTATGAAGCTTGAAGCCATGGGACAACAAGTCGTTGATGCATAATTTGGCTATTCCATTGGTGAATAAAGCATCTATCATCTTATAGAATAGCTTAACCAAACCCTAAAGTACTTAGTATGTGCAACAAAAACCTCCACAATATCCTATCACATGATTTTCAAAGGCCACAAAATCCTATTGTATGCTTTTAAAACTCCACATTCATAAGGACATGTTTTTTTCACTTTGCACGGTAAAATCTACCAAAGTTTGCAAATTTACTTTGGCGTATTGAAATTTCTTGCCAAATATGAACCCATGTATGTTGTGGGTGCAAAATTTGAGTGGGAGAAATTTGATCCTAAGGCTAATGCTTAGGCCATTACCTTGTGGGGTACATTGAATACGATCAATTCCATCATTAGACATTGCCCTTCCAAATGATTTAGGTACAAACATAATTAAGAACTTGGTGATAAACTTGAAGACTACCCCTGAGACTTTGAATGAGTTCAAGGGCTTGCATAGGTTGTGGGCACAAACATCCCAAAAAACGTAGTTGCATTTGACATGAAGGCGATTTGGGCTAGGGAACTCAAGCTCCTCCAAGGATGATCCAAAAGAGTGGCCATCTCATTGGTTACCCTTGCCTCCATGTACTGGTATAGCTCCTTTCTTGCTATCACCATAGGCAACATTAAAGGAAATGTATGAGTCAAAGGTATTAGCAATTAACCTGATCAACTTGATTGAAGGGGAGCCATCAATGGAGGAGAAGTAAGACTCAATGATATTAGCAATATCCTCATCATATGAGTTCATTTTTCCATCTGAATCTTAAGCAATAGCCATACTATCCTTTGTTCTCTTTTTGTAAATCCTTTGAAATGAAATGGAGTGGGACCTTCACCTTACAGCTCCCACTTGGCTTTTAGCTACACCCTTGCAACATTAATTTGCATTTTTTATTGATTGAAAAATCTAATATTCAAATTAAGATATTTGATACATATATATCAACCTGTAGAGAATGGAGAGAGAGAGAGTAAGAGAGAACCTACTAATAGCTAACTTACAATTACTAACTTATACCATCTCTCTCTCTCTCTCTCTCTCTCTCTCTCTCTCTCTCTCTCTCTCTCTCTCTCTCTCTCTCTCTCTCTCTCTCTCTCTCTCTCTCTCTCTCTCTCTCTCTCTCTCTCTCTCTCTCTCTCTCTCTCTCTCACCAACTAACCTACTAACCAATATAAACACAAACTAACACCATAAACTTACAATAACTTACTAACTTACAATAATCTACTAACTCAATAAAGAAGATAGAACCTACTAGCTTAACTACCCAAATAACCAACCTACTAACAAACTAAACAACTAAGAAAAGAGAGAGAGAGAGGGAGGGAGAGAGAGAGTGTGTGTGAGAGAGGGAGGGGAGAGAGAAAGAGAGAGAGAGAGAGAGAGAGAAAGAGAGAGAGAGAGATATATATATATATATATATAAGAAGAGAGAACATACTATAATAACTAACTTACAACAAGTTACTAACTAATATCGTATATATCCCTCTCTCAGTGACCTTCTAACTAACTAACCTAGTGACTAACATAAACATAAACTAACATCATAAAACTAACCAACTAATACCGTATCTCTCTCTCTCTCTCTCTCTCTCTCTAACCAACTAACATCAGAGAAAGAATAGGGGGAGAGAGAGAGAATAGAAGAAGAGAGAGAAAGAGTTGAGAAGAGAGAGAGACGAGAAAAGAGATAGAAAGAGAAGAAGAAGAAAGAGGAGAAAGAGAGAGAACAAGGGAGAGAGAACGAGGGGAGAGAGAGACAGTGGGGGGAGAGAGAGAGGGAGAAGAAGAGAGAACCTACTAATACCGAGCTTACTAACTTATAACATCTCTCTCTCTCTCTAACTACCTAACCTACTAACCAACATAAACACAAACTAATATCATAAACTTACAATAAACTACAAACTCACAATAAAGAAGTTAGAACCCACTAACCTAACTATCCAACTAACCAACCTACTATGTAACCAACCAAGAAAAAGAAAGAGAGAGAGAGAGAAGAAGAAGAAGAAGAAGAGAGAACCTACTAATAGCTAACTTACAATAACCTAACTATCCAACTAACCAACCTACTATGTAACCAACCAAGAAAAAGAAAGAGAGAGAGAGAAGAAGAAGAAGAAGAGAGAACCTACTAATAGCTAACTCACAATAACTTACTAACTAATATCAACTCGCTAACTAATACCCTCTCTCTCTCTCTCTCTCTCTCTCTCTCTCTCTCTCTCTCTCTCTAACTAACTAAGTAACTTACATAAACTTACTAATTAATAACATCATAAACCAACCTACCTACCCTAATAACTAACTTACAATAACCTACTAACTAACCAACAAATAAGTAACTAACAATAACTCACTAACTAATACCATCTCTCTCTCTCTCTCTCTCTCTCTCTCTCTCTCTCTCTCTCTCTCTCTCTCTCTCTCTCTAACCATCTAACTTACAATAACCTACTAACTAACCAACAAATAAGTAACTAACAATAACTCACTAACTAATACCATCTCTCTCTCTCTCTCTCTCTCTCTCTCTCTCTCTCTCTCTCTCTCTCTCTCTCTCTCTCTCTCTCTCTCTCTCTCTCTCTCTCTCTCTCTCTCTCTCTAACCATCTAACTTACAATAACCTACTAACTAACAACATCATAAATTAACCAACTAATAACTAACTTATAATAAGATCATAAGCTAACAACTAACTTGCACTAACCTACTAACCAATAACATCATAAACTAACCAACTAATAAGTAACTTACAATAATTAATTGTACCACTAACCAACTAAGCTACCATCTCTCTCTCTCTCTCTCTCTCTCTCTCTCTCTCTCTCTCTCTCTCTCTCTCTCTCTCTCTCTCTCTCTCTATCTATCTATCTCTATCTCTCTCTCTCTCTCTCTCTCTAACCAACATTAGGTAGATTAGAAGTATCAATTATTTATTCTCTCACCACCCTCTCTCTTTCTATCTCTATAACTAACCTACCTAACCACTAACTAACTAAGCTACTATATATATATATATAACCAACTAACAACTAACTTACAATAACCTATTGAACAATAACATCACAAACTACCCAAACTAGCAACAACTCACTACCATCTCTCTCTCTAATTAACCAACTAACTAACCTACATAATACTAACTAATAACATCATAAACCAACCTACTAACAACTAACTTACAATAACCTACTAACTAACAACATCATAAACTAACCCACTAATAACTAACTTACAATAACATCATAAACTAACCAACTAATAACTAACTTACAATAACTAAGATCACAAATTAACAACTAACTTACACTAACTTACTAAACAATAACATCATAAACTAACCAATTAATAAGTAACTTACAATAATTAACTGTACCACTAACCAACTAAGCTACCATCTCTCTCTCCTCAGCTCTCTCTTCTTCTTCTTCATCATCTTCTTCCTCTCTCTCTCTCTCTCTCCCTCTCCCTTCTCACCTCTCATCATCATCATCATCATCATCATCTTCTTCTTCTTCTCTCTCTCTCTCTCTCTAACTAACCAACTAACTAAGCTACATAAACTTACTAACTAATAACATCATAAATCAACCTACTAACAACTAACTTACAATAACCTACTAACTAACATCATAAACTAACCAACCTATATTTAACTTACAATAACATCATAAATTGACCAACTAACAACTAATTTACAATAACCTACTAGCCAATAACATCATAGACTAACCAACTAATAGCTAATCGTACTCAACTAATAAGTAACCAACAATAACTCACTAACTAAGACAATCTCTCTCTCTCTCTCTCTCTCTCTCTCTCTCTCTCTCTCTCTCTCTCTCTCTCTCTCTCTCTCTCTCTCTCTCTCTCTCTCTCTCCTCCCTGCAGGGAAGGAGGAAATGCCAATCTAATACCCCACAAGAATCCGATAGATAGAGACACGTGCACACACGTGCTTGCATAGACATGAGAGAGAGAGAGAGAGGGAATGAGAATGATCATAGACAAAGAGAGAACCATGATATCTAGGAGAGAGAAAATGACGATAAGGAAAGAGAGAGAGAGAGGGGGAGAGGGAGAGGGAGATGGAGAGGGAGAGGGAGAGGGAGAGGGAGAGGGAGAGGGAGATGGAGATGGAGATGGAGAGGGAGAGGGAGAGGGAGAGGGAGAGGGAGAGGGAGAGGGAGATGGAGAGAGAGAGAGAGAGAGAGAGAGAGAGAGAGAGAGAGAGAGAGAGAGAGAGAGAGAGAGAGAGAGAGAGAGAGAGAGAGAGAGAGAGAGAGAGAGAGAGGGCATGAGAATGATCATAGGCAAAGAGAGAACCATGATGTCTAGGAGAGAGAAAATGACGATAAGGAGAGAGAGAGAGAGAGAGAGAGAGGGAGAGGGAGATGGAGAGGGAGATGGAGAGAGAGAGAGAGAGAGAGAGAGAGAGAGAGAGAGAGAGACTCACTTGCCTTTGCTCCCTCTTGTTGACTGTTGTCTCTACTTCTACATGCTATTGCTTCTGCCTACTGCCTTTGAGTGAGAGTGCCGGAGAGAGAGAGAGAGAAGGAAAGAGACCACGTACCTTTCCCTTTGCTCCCAATCATGAGCAATCATCACCACCTTTCTTGGTTTGGTTTGGGAGGTAGGTGTAGGAGCTCCTTGGTGCTTCCTGAACCTCTACCTCAAATAATAAAGTAGTATAGATTTAGCCTTTATTCATCTCCCCTTATTCCTTCACAAGCCTCCCATTCATGCGGAGGGTATCGAGGTCATTACACAATCACAGTCCTAGATGAGATGACTCCAAGGAGAGTGTGGGACCCTCTACCAATACAAGAAGAAAGGCTAGTTTTCTTTCAACTTTCTCACAAGCACTTGCACCACTCAACTTTATTGTGTGTAAGCAAGACTTCGTTCTATAATCAAAATTCCTTCGTTATTAATAATGGTGTGAAGATGTGTACACTACTTGTTGCTCACCTTCTCAAGCTCCAAGCCTCCATCCTCCTTAGCAATTGTGATCTAATCCCATGTAATTGCTATCCACTTTTTCTCCTCCCCATAGAACCAAAGATATGCTCTAAAAAGAGACTCAAACTTTGCTAAGAAAGGGTTGGGGAAGGGCAAGATGGCTTGAACATAAGTAACTAGGGGAGACGAGGGAATTGTTTTCACCATGACTAGCTTTCTATCAAAGCCCCAAGTCTATCCTCCCTATTTCAACATCTTCTCTTTAATATCCTCAAAAAACCAATTGAGCCTCTACTACATTCTGATCCCTAACTCAACCAAGGTAGTCCAAATACCTTACGATTATTGCCAATGTTGAGAAATTTGAAGACCAAGCCCATAATACAATCAGGGGATCTCTCAACAATGATGTGTATGAGCTTTGAATTTATTGCATTAACTCTGGAACTTGAGGCTATTGAGAAGTCCTCATAAGTTATGACATTTGAGCGATAGTGTCGTCATTTGAAAACATCTATGAAAGGGATAACAATCCCTTTGAGATGTCCTTCTCCCATCTCTCCTCACCAACCCTCAAAGGAGGTCAATGGTGTGCACAATATAGGAGAGGGGCCAAAGGACACCCTTGCCTCACCACTTTATGAAGCTTGAAGCCATGGGACATCAAGCCGTTGATGCATACTTTGGCTATTGCATTGGTGAACAAAGCATCTATCATCTCATAGAATAGCTTAACCAAACCCTAAAGTACTTAGTATGTGCAACAAAAACCTCCACAATATCCTATCACATGGTTTTCAAAGGCCACAAAATCCTATCATATGCTTTTAAAACTCCACATTGATAAGGACATGTTTTTCACTTTGCAAGGTAAAATCTACCAAAGTTTGCAAACTTACTTTGGCATATTGAAATTTCTTGCCAAATATGAACCCATGTATGTTGTGGGTGCAAAATTTGGGTGGGAGAAATTTGATCCTAAGGCTAATGCCTAGGCCATTACCTTGTGGGGTACATTAAATACGATCAATTCCATAATTAGACAGTGCCCTTACAAAAGATTAATTAAGAACTGGGTGATAAACTCGAAGACTACCCCTAAGGCTTTGAATGAGTTTAAGGGCTTGCATAGGTTGCGGGCACAAACATCCCAAAAAACCTAGTTGCATTTGACATGAAGATGATTTGGGCTAGGGAACTTACCCTTTTTGATCTTGTTGATCACATACTCAAGCTCCTCCAAGGATGATCCAATATAGTAGCCATCTCAATTGGTTACCCTTGCCTCCATGTACTTGTATAGCTCCTTTTTTGCTATATTTGTAGGCAACATTAAAAGAAATGTAAGAGTTAAAGGTACCAGCAATTAGCATGATCAACTTGATTGAAGGGGAGCCATCAATGGAGGAGAAATAAGAGTCAAAGATATTAGCAATGTCCTCATCATGTGAATTCACTTTTCCATGTGAATCTTAAGCAATAGCCATACTATCCTTCATTCTCTTTTTTTCAATGCTATGAAATGAAATGGAGTGAGACCTTCACCTTCCTGCTCGCACTTCTTTTAACTACACCCTTGCAACATTAACTTGCATTTTTTATCAATGGAAAAATGTAATATTTAAATTAAGATATTTGATACATATGTATCAACCCATAGTAGATAGCTCAATTTTGCTCACTATAGAGTCCCATTATGTTTCGAGAAAATTTCTTAACCTTGCTTGTCACTCGTTTCAAGTTTTAGCATCATAAAGGAGAAAATCATCATCAAGCCCATAGATATCCTTCAGTGAATGTAATGGATTACGGAGCACCTCATTCTGGTAGTCCAGCGGCAATTTTGAAAAGATATTGGATGTAAAGTAGTGCTTGAGGATTGTCCAAGGCTTTTATTTTATGTAACAAATCTTTAAACTCGTGTGAATATGTGTCAAAGCTCTTCTTTCCCATATCTAGCTTAAATAATTTATTTAATTTTTTAATCAGATCATTGGCTTCTAAGACTTTTGTTTTGTGTGACAAATCTTTAAACTCCAATGAATATGTATCAAAGCTCTTCTTTCCCATATCTAGCTTAAATAATTTATTTAAATTTTTAATCAAGTCATTGTCTATGAAATGTTTTCTCTCCATAGAGACATCCGATGCGAGTCTCATCCACGTTTGTGAGTTACCACCCGACAAGGTTACTGCAAAGGCCCACTCATCACAGCTGAGCATGTCAGCACCTATTTGGATTATGGACTTTGGAGCTATAGATCACATGACTCCTATAGAGGACATTTTTCGTACCCAAGCCGCTACAACTAGGCGGGCCGCCTAGGAAACAACTCCTCGGTCAAGATCTAAGCTCAAGGTTGCATCAATTTTGCCACCGACAAGGGTTTAGATCTGGCTTTTGCTGCACAATGTATACTATGTCCCTCAGCTTGGGATGATGAAACCAGCCTTCCTTCTGTGGATGGGTGATAAATCCTTGATTACAACTTAATTACAGCAACAAACAATAAATGCAAATCTGAAAATACAAATTTACCTACTACTAATCTTAAACAATGCACACTCGATTGGCCCCAAAATTGGCACCCCTTTCGGTATTTCTTTAGCTTTATTGAAGAATAAGTTGATTTACAATGGGATTCTCTCAATCCCCTTCGCAATCCAAACTCCCCTTGATGTCCAAAGTGATCAGCAAGTCTTCAATCTGATTTGCCCCATGATTCAAGCACTTAATCGGCCTTCACCCACTTCATAGATGATGGAAATGCCCCAAATTCAATGGTTGGTTATTCATCCACCTGAATTTAGCTAAAATTCACCTTCAGTCCTGAAAAATCCAAGTCTTGGAGCTTCCAATTTTTGGCACACTTCTCGAGGTTACTACTAAATCCTAATTTCTGTTGTAAATTAGGGTTTACATCAGATAAATTTGCAATTTCTCAGCCTCCAAGGGTCCAAGCAAGTATAAACATTTGTTTATTGGTATAATGTTCTTATTATCTTTGCGTAAGTCATCCTTCCCCCTTGCATGTTGTTGAGCTTGCTCTAATTTATCAGAGGGACCCTTTGAGGGTGGTTCACCTACCCCAACTCGACTAGTATGTTGTATTTTTTTGAAGGAAATTTTTGAACTGAAGTCTTGCTTCCTCCTTGCCATGAGTGGCCTTTTATCCTAAACCCCACCATTCTTTATTTCCACCATTTCATCCTTATTTTTATTTTGTGCTCTCTCCGAGCAAGACTTCATGAAGTAGCAAGAAGCCTTGCAAATGTAGCATGCATCAAGAAATGCCAAGAACCTAACTTTGGTGACAACTTCAAGCCCATTTGCATCAAAGCATTTTAGGACCTCCAATGTCTCTTTTCTTCAGTCTTAAAAAATATGCATGACTTCTTCTCGGCTTGCATTGCACCCCATTCATTGCTTGCTATATACAAAGCCTTCCCAAGTACCTTGGTTAGAGATCCAATTGTGTCTTTCTACTAGCATGGAAGGATGGGAGGGGAAGGAGATTCAAACATGACACTTGGATAGTAGTATATCATTAGGAGAGAAGTTTGCTAACAAGGGCATTGGGTGTACAAAGTCACCTCCATATCCAAGAGTAGTGCTTATAACAAAATCACACTCAGCAAAAGACCCAAAAAAAAACATTTTCCAACACACGTATTAATGCAATGCCATCTTGGCTTAAAACATTGTGCCAAACCACTTGGCAAACTCTTCCTCGCTAAGTACCCTTCATAGGGAGTATAAAAAATGCCTACTACTGAGAAATAAGACAAATGAGAGAGAATGTTGTAGGTTCTCACAAGAGCGTCATGTTTGATCCAACAACTTCTTGTTATGTATTGGAAGATAGGCTTTAAGCTAGTGCTCCACATTAACCATACTAACCCAATCGTCATGTACCACCATTGCAATGTCCACCTCGAAGGCAGTTGCATCTTCTTCTACATTGGGTTTACACCTCCCTTCCCTCCTTCTACAATGCCTTCTTTGCTACACTCTCGATTAGTGAACCTCTTGTGAGTGACAGGGAATTAACATGCATTTTAGTCTTGGCATTAAGGCTTATAAATGCTCCACCATTTGCTGCCATGTGTTAGAACTTTTCCCTCACTATTTGGCTAGCAAATTCAAGAAAATGTACACCGAAAGTGGATGCCTAAAGCCCCGGAGACTAATAGCTTAGTAATAAGGCCAAAGGAGTGGACAAAGGTTTTTACATACATTGAGATTAACGAGCTTTTACTAATAACTTGTACGCTAATCTGTTTACCAAGTTGTTATAAGTAAATAACTATTTACTATACGTTTGAACCTGGGAATTCAATGCCAAGGGTGAAGAACAAGAAGAAGGCTCAAGAAGAAATGGGCTCGCTACAAGTAGCCTCTGAATTGGGTACAAACTTCAACTAAGTCAGTGTTGATTTTTGCAAGTACCCTAGGTTTCTTCATGTGAATGGCTCCTTAGCAAGTGCCTTTCTTATGGAAGGGCTTTTTCAAAACTTTGCCCTTCGAGAGTCGCATGTTCTAAAATTTGCCCTTCTAGCTACAAGAATACTATTTTACAAACTCCCATTTAATTAATGTATAATCTCTTTGAGCTATTTTCTCGCCTTGTCATGTTCATTGTTCTTTACAAAACTATAATACCAACAATGATATGATAAAATTTTCTACACTTAGTATACTAATCAGCTAATGATTTTAAGCATAAGAAAATAAAATTGTAAATAATATCATGAGAATAAAGTGTAATGCTGGGAGAAAGGCTAGAGTTCAATTAAGTAAGATAGTTCAAAAGGGAAACAAGATAGTTCTATGATAATCCATGGTCACATATCAAAATAGCAACACAATCAAAAGCATATCATTACTCATGCTTTCTTACACCAATTCTGCTCCTACCACATTGACACTACGGTGAGCTTTCAATCGATCCCAGGTGGCATAAATGGCATCCCAATCAACATTCAAAGGGTCTTTAGCACCATTATATGAAAGAAACATGAGATCATTCAAGGTCTCCAATGACATCCTATTGCGATCATTGGACTTGATATGATTCATTTTAGAGAATCCTCTCTCACAATCAACTATGCTTGCAACAATAAGCAAGCATGAATGCCATAACTTTTTCATCTCTCCAAAGACTTGATCAAACTCAATATCATGCCCAGATAATTGCCATGCACCATGCATATTTTGACCTAGACATGTCCTCTTTAACTTCACCATAAAGTCTCCATACTCAAGCTTGCATGCATCAACATCATCAAAGCTCCCAAACTTTTCTAATAAGGCATTTATCCAAATTGCACCCATTGTGAAGCATCCATGAACATCATGTGGGTAATCCTTAGGGCTAAATATATTTGCAGCCTCAAATAGCTTTAAATCGAAAAACCTCACATATAGTGCAGATATAACTTCTTGTACAAATTGCTTGCCAATTTCAATGCAGCTCTCCCAAGTTACCAATTGGTTACATTTATCCTTAGGTCCCAACTGATTATTATGAAGAGTATGCCTTTCCATAGCTCCAGCATTGTTGATTGGAAAATGCATGTATCCATCTTTAACTTGCTGATAAAACTTTGTGAGATGTTGTGTCCCATGACCAAAATCTCCCAATAAGAAGCGTGCCTCTAGAATATTTATAGTGACCATAAGCTATGTTCCTATTGAAGTTATGTCTACTTGTTCAACTTGGAACTTTTTATTTAGAAGGTTTAGGTAGTGTATCACATCATGTAACAAATGTAGGAAGAATTCAACCTTGAATGAGGTGAACAACATATACAATTCTGCATTTTCCCTCATCCATATACTCAATAGTGCTGGCATCAATGTAACAAGCCTTTTCACTACTTGTCCTCTTGAGAGCCAACAAATCTCATGCACCTTCAAGACCTTATGAACTGGTAGCTCAAATTCAATGGCTAAGTTTTTCAATTCTCCATGCCTTTTGTAAGAACTACTAAGCCATTTGTAAGACTTTCAAGCAGTTGTTTCTACTATCTCAAAGATAGATAATGTAGACAAAGCATCCTTAGTTGCCAATGGATCTCTATGTGCTATACAATGGACTCCAACTAGGTGTGGTACCTCTCGTGCAAATCGGTCGACTAATCCATTTTGCCCAAGCATCACACCACATCCATTAGTGAAAAATCCTACAAGCTTAGATTTTGAAAAACCAAAGCTTTGCAAAAACTCATGAGAGCCCATCATACAATCCCTTTGCTGTTCCATTGTGTGTTTTCAATAATGAAACAAATCTATTACGTACATATCCATTGCCCTTATCACATAAATATGTGATACATATGATCATGTGGTGATCATTAGAAACATTTGTGCTCTCATCCACCATTAGTGAGTACAAGGGACTTTCACAAATATTTGCCTTTGCTTTCTCATACAAGTATTTGTAGCATGCCTCCAAAAACATATGAGCATAAGATGAAGAAAGATAGGATGCATAACTTCCTTGACTAGGTACATATGGTTCCCCAAAAAATACTAATTCCTTAACATTCTTTTGAAATTCTGAAAGAGGCTTGTCTCTGATCTCAATGAAATACATCACTTGAAGCAACACTCTAATCCGTGCAACCCTTTTGTCTACCTCTGCTTGATCCATATTGTGCAAATATGTATAAAGAGGTAAAGTTTATCTATGCTCTTTCTCTGCCCATAAGAACTTTGCTTTGTTGTGTTCTTTGGATTTTCATGCATCTCCAATGATGGTTGTTGGAGAACTATGCTATCAATATTAGCAAAAACATTGCTCATCTTGAAGTGTGTACACATCTTGCAGCGAATTCTTTGTTTGCCATCTGCATCATGTGTAGCATAGCTCCATGGAAAGTACACCTTCCAATGTTCTTGATACACATGCTGGCCCCTCACTTTTTTTGACACTGAACCTTCATAGTCTAAAACTGCATTCACATGTGCCTCATATCGTTCTCTTACTTCATGTATGCTTTGTAGTACATTCACATTTTGTTCCATGTGAATGTTATCTTCCTCCTCTTCTAACCTCACACTGAGGTCCACACTCACATTCATTGTAGGATGTGTATATGCATTAGAGCGTGTGTTTGGAACATCATTGTTCCCAACACTATTGGGCATATCCTCTATTGATTTTCTCTTTCGCATAAAAGCCATTGAGAGGCTTAATTGCTGAGAATCTTTTTTAGGGCGCCCAATTCTTGTTGAGAAGGCCATAACTTCAAATGCAACTGGTCACTATCAATAACAATAAGTTCATAAGTTTCAAATAAAGAAATAAATTTTCAAAGGTCATATAAACTATTTTATGTCATACATATCTTAATAAGGTCACAGTTTCACCCATCCATCTCAAAGAAAAGTGGTTTCATTTCTTAGTCAAATTGGGATTATAATACCATGTTTTTTCTACTAAAAAAGACAAACCAAAGAAAAATGAGCATATCCTTACTAGTAAATGTAGAGAAAAAATGAGTACTTATGTTTTGGGGATACATGTAAAGATTTGATGATATATGAGAGTCACTCTAAGAAGTTTTCCTAATATCTCTTCTTGCTAAGCAATCTCACTCCTATGGATAGTGACTTTCATAGTTGTGTCTTCTAGTTTGACAAAGGTTCTAACTCCATATATTTATCCCTATGAATTGTGTAAGACTTTGGCCTTAGTGTTTTTGGGTTATTCCTTGATAGTATAGTTCAAAGGACCTAGAAATTTTTTTGCATCCATAGGATCCATGTTACACTTAACTAAACTAATATGAGTTCAATCCTGAACACTGAAATATATGCCTTCTAAGTTCTCTCTCAACCGACCTTAATGAAGAGTCAAGACTATCTTAAAGTTGCATAAACATATAACAATTGATGACTTGTTAAGTTAGACAAGTCACCTGTTAAATCTTCGATGACTTGATTGACAATCAACTTGCAAATTTGCAATTTAGATCAACACCAAAGTATGTTGCCTCTCTCACTGTTGTACAATAAACTTCAATAATATGGATGCTTGCAGGCTGCAACTCCAAGCTCCAAAGTCCAACCTCCAAATTCCAATGGATTATAGACATGTGCAATAAATTTATAGCCATTTTAGTAACTAACAAAAATTACTTGTGCGATAAATTTCAATGAGTCGCTAACTTCTAAGTTCAGGCCAAGTGGTGAAGGATGAAGCTTTACTCTAGAGTAGAGAGAGAGAGAGAGAGAGAGAGAGAGAGAGAGAGAGAGAGAGAGAGAGAGAGAGAGAGAGAGAGAGAGAGAGAGAGAACAGATTCGTGACGTTGCAGCCCTGGCGGCCATACATGATAGTAGATACCTGTGAGGAATCAGGATGTGCAGTGAGTCATGACTGGTCACTGCATCCCTCTTGAGTCTTTGGAGTCTAAGACTGCTTTGAGTGTGGGACCATCAACAACCCTTACAACTTGCAAGTTGCAGGTGCACCATTCAAGATCATTATTTGCTCGCTCAACATTCACCCTGGGCGTTGGAGCCTTTCTAGCCTTTTATGTCGCTGCTGCAGCTTGTTGCCATGGCGGAGTGGCCGGTGGAACATAGGGAGCTATGGTGTGCTGTTGCGATCGCAAGAAGGGCTCGTGAGCTAGAAATCATGGCACATTTGTGCAACTGGCTGGCAGCTGCCGAGCCTATTGTACCTTGGGACTGGGAGTTGGATGTTGGGAGGAGAGTCGAGATGGAAGCATTTGGAAATTGTCATTGTCAAGTTTCCTCATCTCTATTCTCTTGTACAGTGTACTCTGAACTCACGAGTCACGACTCTTGAAGTTGAGTGTACTGCCTTTAGGTTAAAAATTAGGGGTTTCAAATTTCAATCTTTGGGCTACGGGCGGCTAGTAGTGAGCCGTTAAAATTTGGCCTTAAGTTTTGGGCAGCAGAACTCAAGAAGGCTTGGAGTTGGAAGTTGGTGGCTTCAAGCTTGGCCCTTGCTCTTAATAATAATATTAATAATTATTATTTTTTAAAACTGCCCTTCTAATGCAAGGTCCGAAAAAACTTGCCTTTCATGAAGAAGGGCAAATTTTTAATCTTGGCGTTCTATAACAAGGCTTTAAAAAACTTTGCCTTCTCTTGAAGGCCAAAATGCTTAAAGAAGGGCTCAGCAATCCTCAAAAAAAAAAAAACCCTACTACAAAGTGTCAGATAACCTCTGTCAAAAAAAGTTCCACCAACTTGTTTGCTTCCCCCCGTCGCCATCAATCAGCCCGTGTAAAATTTTTTGAAAGACCCACACAACTTTGAAGGCCTCTGCTCTACGCCCTTGCCAGCGCATAACCTCCCCTGCTGCTGCTCGGATTACATGCTCTTTCTCCAGCTGAAGATCGTTTGAGAGGATGAAGCTCTTCTCCTTTTAGGGCTTCCTCCAGTTATACTGGGCGGCACACAGATATTGTGACTGTGCTTCGATGCAATGTTTCAGCTTGACATTTGAATTGATGAGTTTTTGGAAGCCATTTTTCATGGCTTTTTGATGTCTCCAGGACACACGTCAGAGCAAATTTTAACGGGCTCGAACGTTTGCAAACAAACTGAGCATGGTCAACAGACGGGCAGTACACATATCAGAACAATATTTAGGGCTTGATACTTGCAAACAGACTGGACATGTTCTACAGACTGACGGCTTTTTGATGCCTCAGTACACAGATCAGAGCATTTATTAGGGCTCAAGTACTTGTGAACAAATTGTATGTGGTGAATAGAGCCTCTCAGACCAATTGCTTTTTGATATCCCAGTACACAGATCAGAGTATTTTTTAGGGCTCTGGTGCTCGGGCATGGTCAACAGAGCCTGTCTGACTTCTCCAAGTAACCATGGATTGGTCATTCCATGAGGAAACGGATGATGACAATAAGGACGATGGAGATCACAGTATACTTCAGCTGGGAGCAGATCAAGTGCTGGGCATTTTGCAGCGCCTCCCGGTATCCTCAGTATTGGCATTTGGGATGACATGCCGGCGGTTCCGTGATCTTGCCAATTCAGATGCTCTCTGGGCTCTAATTTGCAGGCGAGAATGGGGGAGCAGTGCCATGGATGCTTGGCTTTTGCCTCGTGATGGCAAGATAGGATGGAAGCGCCTGCACAGGCAGATGCTGGCTTTAGGTGCTGTTAGCTGGCATAGATTGTATCAGGGAGATGTCTATCCGGCTGCTCGGGCCTCTCTCTCAATGGCTTCTATCTCACAGAAAGTGGTGATTTTTGGAGGTGGATATGATGGAGGTAAGTTCAGGGTTTCTGTTACCTCCAGAACCATCTGGTTCATGACTCCATTTATTTCTTGTTTTTCTCAGTCAATGGAAGTAGAGGGGCAGCATTTTCTTGGTAGGTATTAGAAAGCTGATAGCAATATGTTGTATTTTTTCTTTGGTGAGATGACTGACATTTTAGAATATCAGAGAGCTTTATTTCAGTGTCTATTGGTGCACCCTTTTGAGATGCATTCATGCAGGTGTTGTTTGAGTCAGGGAAACGGAAGAAAGGTATCTGCTGCATTGGTTTGGTGGTCTTTGCTAATGTTGTTAACGAAATTACTTAACATGGTTTCAGTCTGATCAACATCACTTAACTACCAAGTGTATGTAACCTGGAATGACTACCTTGGGTCAGTATGCTCTGCTCAGTTTGTAGACGATAGTTGCGAAGGACGTAGATGATCACTACTTCAAGCTGAGAAGTTATTTTATGGTGTATTATATCCATTATGCTATTGGAATGTGGGTTGAGGGTCTGACGTTTGGTGTTCTATAGCTTCTGGTGGAGCTTCATCATAACCAATTCAAGTGCTCCACTTGAAATGTGGAACGTATTATGTAGAATAATTATCTATTTTAGAGAAGTATAGAAGCAGCAATCATATTTGTTTTCAGTTGCCACGCTGTTGTTAGAATCATCAATGTTTGTATAATTAGACCTAGTGGATCTAGGCTATTATGTGCGAGCTCTGAACAGTTCAATTCAGATTTTGCACTTTCAAAACTTCATCTCTCTGGAAGGATCACTGTCATCATTTGGATTGTGTTCTGTCACACTTTTTGAGCTACACACTTTTTTTTTTGGCTATGCATGTTGGCACACTCTCCTCATTTGAAATATCAAAAGGAAGACTTTCTGGATGGTTTGTGAATTTTGTTCAGCCATGTGTAACTTCAGAATCCTGATGCATGGCTTGCACATGTATGGGGAAGTGTCCTTGGGATCTTTTGGAGAATGGCATGTGTGGAACATATTTATGGGATGGTGGATTTGGTCTGGTTATCCCTTGAATTGCATGTGCTGCAATGGCTTGAGCTATGAACAGAGTTTCCAAGGTAATCGGTGCTGCATATTCTTGTGAATGTGCATGTGGAAGCGGAATGCAAATGAGAGAGAAAAAGAGGGGAAAGAAGAAAATGAAGGACTGCATACAATAGATTGAGCCCTTGCAGCGTAGTAACATGGGATGCGCATTTTCTAGCTTCCCATCTCCATTCCCAAATCCTTTCCCATTTTAATATGCCTTGCACTGCATGTCTAGAGGACAGGGAGTGAGGGAGCTGGGCAGGACAGGCAGAAGGGAGAAGAAAACACTGAAGAGGATGACTGAATAGGCACTGTCCAGCATGCCGACCATGATTAGGAGGGAAATTCAGAACTTGTCTGACCATAAATGCAGATTGGACCAGTGCAGTGAGATCTGGCTGACTGCAATAATGCTACATGGCACGCATCGCATTTGCAGCCTGCTGCCTTCATTTGCTGCATTTTGTGCTGCCAGCTCCCCTATTGCTTGTGTTTGTTGACGTCATTACCTATTAAGGCGTTTTGATGACGAGTGACATTTAGAAGTGCTGACATCATCATCAACAAGGGGTCATCGTCATATTAGCATTGTGTGTGTTTCTTTTGTTCAGGCCTCAGAAGGACATCCATGTTAGACTAGTACAAATGGTAGAGTTGATTGGATTGAGACTATGAAGATATCAAAGCGATGATTGAGTTTGTGAAGATTGGTGTTTTGACTATCATGACTGTGAAGATGGTCGAGGTTGGGAAAGAGATTGTGATGCAGATCGACATGTGGACCATTTGATTGACGAAACTCCCAATCACCATCCTATCATTGTATCCTTCTTCCCTGTCCTCTGACCACTACGATTGGGAATCATGGCACCATTGGTGTAGCTTTTTGTCATACCCTTACTTTTCACTTTTCAAAAGTTTGATGTGACAAACTTATTTCATTTGGTTTTGCAAAGTTGAGTGGATCCTTGACACCTTTGACCTCTTGGAGTTTGTCATTGCCCCTCATCCCCGACCTCCTGTGAATCTTCATGTTTCAATGATCGTGGACTCAATAGCTTTTCGAGATCAGGTCAATGGTAGTGTCCCCTCTCTTTCTACTTGAGTTGTATTGGTTTTGTGCTTGTGCATGTAAGATGCAGTTGCATTAGTATAGAGGCTTAGCCTAGGTTGGCATCCCTTTACCAGATTTGGACATTTGGATCTCGAATTACCCTTGAGCTAAAGCTATTACATCTCTTTGTTGCAGATTCCCCTATGACGAAGGACTACATCAACTTGATAGAGAAGATTTAGGATGAACGCTGTATCCCTAGGAGAGATTGTGGCTTTGGAGTACCTAGTTGTGATGCTTCTAATTTTTTGTCATCGAAGTATGATGTCTTATGTATGAGTCTTCTCATCTCTTGTACATAGGATTCCATCACATGGGAGAAGTTAATCCCTTGTAAAGAAATGGTATGTGTCACAAGGACGTGAAATTTTGAGATGCTTTAATCTTGTTGATAATATTTTATTAAGCTATTAAACAAATATACAAGGTTGTTTAATCACATGTGATGCATATGGAAAATATTCCATAGTAACATGCCAAGGACCTTGAGAATGCAATGGAAGGCAAAAGTTGAAGTTATGCCGATGGGGTTTTGTTGGTCAATTGGTATTAGATTGGACCCTAGGGCAATGGATGGTTTGGCTAATAAGTGTCAGTGGTGATACTAGGAATTAATGCTAGTCTAAGGATTAACAGAGGTTGGGAATCACTGTAGGTTGTAAATGGCCTAGCCAATTTAATTATGGGCTAGTCTCAATTCCATGAGGATATGTATTTTTAAAACCTCACTTAGCATGTGGATTAATTTTTAATCACATGGTTAAGTAAATGTTGCACATGTGAGGTGTAACTAGGGTTAGAGTAAATTTATGAGTCTACGACTTGAGGAAATCACGGGATGTCAAAGGCAAAAGTTGCTATAAGTTATGTTGCACATGTATTTGGTGGTATCTGGTGCCAGTTGTTGGTCTAGGTCATTCATTTTGCCATAAGTGTCAATTGGTGACACTAGAGAAGTGGCGTTTAATGGTACCTAATACCAATCTGATGGTCGAAGATGGCGTAGATGCGGTCGGGAAGGGAAGTTGCTTAGCCAATTTAATTATTGGCTAGCTAGTTTATTTTTTTGGGTGTCAAAATAATTATTAGATTAGATTTCAATATTTAAAGATTGAAAATTAATATTTAATTATGGATAATGCTTGAAAAACCATTTGGGAAGGTTGCCATTTGGCAAACTTGCCCATAAAGGCTGGTGGGATAGTGAAGAAAAGGAAAAACGTGACCATTTTGCTGTTGTGAATCGTGGGGAGCTGTTGGAGTTGATTGGGACTGTTTTTTCTCCATTTTTCAATCGGAAAGAGTAGGTTGGCTGCAGGCGACAGTTCTTGGGGATCCCCAAACTGCAAGCAATAGCATCTAGGCTGTTGGCGGCTCAGGGCTGGTTGATATTGATATAGTGGCTGAAATTTCTGCAGATTAATGTTGAAAACAGGGCAGAAAAAGAGGTTATTTATGTTGACACTTTAGAGATGTATGAAGTCATTCAAGAGTTTGTTGAGCATGAATGTTATGGGCTGCAAAACAGGGTTGAAGCAAAGGATGGATACAAAGTATAAAACAATTGCAAAGAAGGTTAAGCTTGTGGCTTTGCCTTTACTGCCTAAAAGTGATGGGTTGGTTGAAAAAGTGACTCAATAGCCTAGTTTACAAGATCCACATGGTGTAGGATATAAATTTACAGCTGAAACTTTACAGGTGATACAAGTTTTCTTTTGCCTGCAGAAAGAGCTTGTTTCTTGCAGATGTTGGCAAGGCATGAGAAAGCCTTTGCGTTTCAGCCAGATGAAATTGGATGTGTTGATTCGACCATAGTTGCACCTATAGTGATCTTTACAGTACCTCATGTGCCATGGAGTTTAAAGCCTATTCTAGTACCTCGGTTATATTTGCCTAAGTTGTTGGAGCTTTTGAACGAGAAGACCAGGATGCGGATTTTGGAGCCCTCTTCAGCTCCATATTCGAATCGGTGGTTTATTGTTCCGAAGAAGAATGGTTATTTGAGGTTTATACAGGATTTACAACCAGTTAATAAGGTCACCATAAGGAATATTGGATCAGGCTCGATTGTGGATGAATTTGCAGAAGCATTTGTAGGCAAGGCAATTTACTCTATGGGAGATTTATATTTACGATATGATCAGTTCCAGCTTGCATTAAAAAGTCAGGATATCACTACCATGAAGACACCACTTGGTTTGGTTAGGATGTGTATGCTTCCACAGGGAGTAACCAATTCAGTGGCGTATACGATGAATGCTATGCATAAAGTTTTGAGGGAGTATATTTCTCAGTTGACCTTACCCTTTCTTGATGATGTGCCGATCAAAGGATGTGATATCTATGAGAATAATGAAGAGTTGAATGAGCATGGATGTAGAAGATTTGTGGGTGATCATATTGCTGATTGTGATAGGATTTTGAGCTGTCTTGAAGAAGTGCATTTGTCTCTATCAGGAGAAAAGTCGATATTTGGAGTGTCAGAGTGCAGCGGTGTGGAAGCGTAGGACTGAGAGAGAGAGAACGCAGAGAGAGAAGAGAGAGAAAGAGACAATGGAAGATGAAGATCCGCTGTATAAAGTGTGCTGAATACAAAGATATGCAGATATATACACGGGCGTAGTGCGCTGGACTGCGTGTCTCCACCTGGACGATGCAACCTGCTGTTCACCTCGAAGTCCGCTGCAGTCTGCATTGTCTCCTGTCTGAAATCTGCGAACAGAGACGGAATCTGCGCGTCACTGGTCTGTAATCTGCGAGCAGAGAAGTGTAGGAGACTGTTGGGAATGTCGGCTATTTATAGCCAGAAATTGCCAGGAAATAGGGCGCCGGAAATGCCCAGTCGGCTGCATTAAATGCAGCCGACTGCTTGCAGAGGGTCGGACTGCCACGTGGCAGTCCGACTGCACACTGTCCAACTGCACCAGGCTGTGATCTCTAACACCCCCTCTCAGAGCCTGGGCAGGGCAGAAGCTTGAGGGATCTGGAATGTCTCCGAAGTAGAGCCCGGGGAAGTGCCTTCGTAAACAAATCCGCAAGATTGTCCTCCGTCTTGCAGTACTCCACAGTGATGGTCTCATCCAGAAGCTTTTCACGGATGAAGTGGTACTGGATCTCTATGTGCTTCGTCCGGGCATGAAAAACAAGGTTCTGTGCCAGGGCAATGCAACTCTCATTGCCACATTGCAGCAAAGTAGGACGAGTCTGGGGGCACCCAAGCTCCTCCAATAATCTCCGAAGCCACACAGCCTCACATCTGGTGGAAGACGCGGCCCGATACTCTGCCTCGGTAGACGAAAGGGCTACCGTGGGCTGCTTCTTGCTACTCCATGAGATAACACCTGCACCGAAGGTAAAACAGTAACCTGTAGTAGACCGCCTGTGGTCCACATCACCGGCCCAATCCGAGTTGCTCCAACCTGCAAGTACAAGATCTGAACCATCTGTCCCTGCGGGGTAATGAATCCCTAAATCAGACGTCCCCCTCAAATACCGAAGTATCCTCTGAGCAGCCTGGCAATGCACCATCTTAGGTTCACTCATGAACCCTGCCAAGAGCCCAACAGCAAAACATAGATCAACCCTAGTGTTGAGAAGCCAAATCAAGGACCCAATCAACTGACGATAGCGGGAAGCATCCGCCAAAGGAGAAGCTGAATGGGAAGTGGCCTTCCAGTTCGGATCCATAGGAGTAGAAAGGGCCCGACAATCCTCCATCGCAAAAAACACCAAGAGCTCTTGTACATATTTCTGTTGAGAGATGAAGATCCCCCTCTGAGACTGATAAATCTCATGGCCCAAAAAGAAATGGAGTAGACCCAAGTCCGTCATCTCGAACGTCCGATGTAAAGCTGACTTCATCTCTTGGACCTGCTGTGCATCATCACCTGTGACAATCAAATCATCAACATATAAGACAAAAAGCACACAACCATCCTCGGAAGTGTGAACATAAAGCTGCGGATCGGCCTTGGAACGCCGATATCCCAACTGAGACTGGAGGAACGAATCAATCTTCTTGTTCCATGTACGCGGAGCCTGCTTGAGGCCATACAAGGCCTTCTTCAACTTGTAGACTTTCCCATCTGAAGATCCAAAACCAGGAGGCTGCTCAACATAGATCTCCTCCTTCAAATCACCGTTGAGGAAGGCCGACTTCACATCCAACTGATAAACAGGCCATCTCCTATGGCCAGCCAAAGCAAGAACAGCTCTAATGGTCGCCATACGAGCTGTGGGGGCAAAAGTATCATGACAGTCAATCCCTGGGCGCTGTGCAAAACCTTTAGCAACAAGGCGAGCCTTGTGCTTATCCAAAGAACCGTCGCTAAGATATTTGGTTTTGAAGACCCACTTGACGCCAATCACCTTCTTATTCGAGGGGCGGGGCATGAGTGACCAAGTGCCATTCCTCTCAATAGCCTCCAACTCGGCTTCCATAGCTTTCTTCCATGGTGCGGACTGTAAAGCCTCCTTCACGGAGGTTGGCTCTCGATCTTGCATAACACGGGTCATCAAACAATAGTTGGAGGAAACAAGCTCCGTAGAATGTGCCTGGTGTCTCCGTGACCGCCGCGGACCATCCTGCAGTCCCCACTCCTCAGGAACCCCCTCGATCCCTGAATCACGGAGTGTGTCACGGGCCTAGCGAGGAGGAGGCCGAACCTCCCCTCGTCTCTCTCCATTAGCAGAAGACTCTGGAATATCCACCGGTGGTAACTCCTCTGAGGTGACTGGTGGTGCAGTAGACTGTGTGTCAGAAACATAATCATAATCAAAAGGCACGGGCTCCAGTGGAATTGTAGAAGGAGCCCAACTCTCCCTTGGATCTCCAAGAACGGGATGCTCCTCACCCGTTGATGTAGCCGGAACCTCCACAAACCGCACATCACGGCTAATGTACACATCCCGCTTGACGGGATCATACAGTCGGTAGCCTTGGGACTGGGAGCTGTAGCCAACAAATACCTGTTTTCGGGAAGCTGCTGCAAATTTATCATGATGAGTCTTGGGAATGTGAACATAGGCATCACACCCAAAGACCCGAAAGTAAGAAACATCTGGCTTCGTCCCAAAATAAGCCTCAAACGGGGTCATCCCTTCCGCGGCCGAAGTAGGGGATCGATTAAGGATGTGGACTGCAGTAGCCACAGCCTTGGCCCACAGAACCTGAGGGGTCTGTCGGTGCTCCATCATGGTGCGCGCCATCTCGATCACACTGCGGTTCTTCCGTTCAAGAATGCCATTTTCTTAAGGAGTGTTGGTATTGGCATACTCCTGGTGAATTCCTTTATCTGCACAAAACCGAGCAAACTCATTAGAAACAAATTCACCGCCCTTGTCGGATCGCAAGGTCTTCAACTTCCGGCCCGATCGGTTCTCCTCAAAGAGAAGCCAATCCTTGAAGTGTGAGAAAGCTTCTGACTTTAATGCCAAAAATAGGCCCATGTCATCCTGCTGTAGTCATCCACGATCAGTATGAAGTACGAGCTCCCACGCAAGGACTCATTCCTCATAGGGCCACATAGATCCGTAGATACAAGCTCCATCGGTGAAGTAGACCGCCGCGAAGCTGTGTGGGGAATGGCATCCCTATGCTGTTTCCCCCGAATGCAGGAGACACATGGCTGTTGGCTCACCACTATATCTGGCAACCCTCGAACAAGCTGTCCACGTGACGCTCTCCGAAGATAATCATAGTTCAAATGACCAAACCGAGCATGCCATAACTCTGACTGTGACTGAGAGGTAAGAAGAAGAGTAGAGAGGGCGGTGGAAGACTTCAGTTTGTAAATGCCGTTCTCCTCATATTCGGATGATAGAACCTTCCTCGATCCACGATCAAGGACTCGCACCGTAGTACTGTCAAACTCCACAAAAAGGCCAAGGGAGCAAATCTTATGAACTGAAAGGAGATGGTACCCTAAGCCTGGTACATGCAAAACCTCTGAGGTATGGGTACCACCTCGTCCATCGGGAATAAGCTGCATCTTACCCCGACCTGCAATAGATACTGAAGAGCTGTCTCCAATGAGAATCTGCCCATGCGAGGGTCGCAATTGGGCAACACCATCTGATGAAGGAGTCATGTGCCGTGAGGCACCACTATCAACGATCCATTCTCGAGCCTAGGGAGCCGTCATCGCAGCATCAGAAGCATTCGGTGAAGCGTCCTCACTGACAGCTAGATGAAGAAATGCAGCTGATGAGGGTGCAGCCACCGCTCCAGAATCCTTGTTGTCTTTCTTGTCTTTGTCAGGGCAATCCTTCTTCCAATGGCCAGTCTTTCCACAAATATGGCATGTGGAGTCTTTGTTCTTGTCCTTCTCCTTGTCCTTCTTGGACTTGTTATCCCCCTTCTTCTTCTTTTGGTCCTTCCCCTTCTTCTGAGAGGCTTGACCTGTTAGCGCCTCCGACTTGGAAGCATTCTGTCCCTTTAACTGTTCCTCTTGGTCCAAGACCATAGGAACCAACTCTTCCCACCGAAGAGTAGACTCTCGCCCCGAAGCAATAAGGGCAAAGTAAAATGTACCGAATCGTGGCGGCAACTGGGACAAAAGTGTGATCGCCATGTCTTCGGAGGAAATCGGCTTCCCCGCATTCTGAACCTGCATCTGAAGCTGCCTTAGCTTGTTCATGTGCTCCCGCAGCGAAGAAGACTTATTTACGGACAAGGTCCGCATCTGTATCTCCAAAGAAACCCGCTTCATAAGGGTCATCCGATTGTACATCTGATCAAGCTCTAGCTATATCTCCCGAGCCACCGTCAAGTGCTCGATGTGAGCAATCACGGCTGTAGTACATGATAGAAAGAGAAAGGAACGAATCCTGGCATTCAGTTTGTCCCAATGAGATTGGGCCTTGGCCAGCTCCGCACGAGCATCGGAAGAGAGTTTGGACTCATCTCTTATCGAGGGCCGGTCGATCTCCTCCTGGACCAGCTCTGCCAAATCATAGGACTCAAGGATGGCCAACATCATGACGCGCCAAATGCGGTAGTTGTCGCCGTCGAGCTTCTGATCTGCAGGAAGAGCCGGTAAGACAGGCACCTTCCGGTCCATAATCGACTGGAACTCCAAGTCAATCTTTGTAGACATCTTCACCTGTAATGCCTTCACAAACACAAAAGCAGCCCCCTCTGACTGGGAAAACTCAGCTTGCTAAGGCTCTTCCGCGTCTTGAACCTTCTTCACCCGCCGGAGGCGATGAAAAAGCAAAACCTGCACTTGTAGGCTGAAAACTCAAACTTCCTCCGCGTCAAACAGTAGTAAACAGCAGCAAATCCACCACCTGGACTCCTTTCCTGCGTACCCACACCCGTTTCAGCCTTGTTCCAAGGTGCAGCCCTCCTGTCTGCCCTTAAACGCAAAAAACGCAAATTTGTGTCGTGATGGAAACTCCTCTTCAGGTTGATTCTGCGCTCAGTCAGCCCTCTAACACTGCTCTGATACCATGTCAGAGTGCAGCGGTGCGGAAGCGTAGGACTGAGGGAGAGAGAACGCAGAGAGAGGAGAGAGAAAGAGACAATGGAAGATGAAGATCTGCTGCATAAAGTGTGCTGAATACAAAGATATGCAGATATATACACGGGTGCAGTGCGCTGGACTGCGTGTCTCCACCTGGACGATGCAACCTGCTGTTCACCTCGAAGTCCGCTGCAGTCTGCACTGTCTCCTGTCTGAAATCTGCGAACAGAGACGGAATCTGAGCTTGTCACCGGTCTGTAATCTGCGAGCAGAGAAGTGTAGGAGATTGCTGGGAATGTCGGCTATTTATAGCCAGAAACTGCCAGGAAATAGGGCGCAAGAAATGCCCAGTCGGAGTCGGCTGCATTTAATGCAGCCGGCTGCCTGTAGTGGGTCGGACTGCCACGTGGCAGTCCAACTGCACACTGTTCGACTGCACCAGGCTGTGATCTCTAACATGGAGTGGAGGAAGTATTAGTTGTTGGGCACATGTGTGGACCATATGGGAGAAAGCTCTCACCAGTAAAGATTGATGCCATAAGTAGGATACAGGAGACGTGTTCGAATGTATCCGAGGTAGAGAAAACCCTATGGCTGACATGCTTTCACGAGCAAGGTTTGAAGATGAAGAGGAGCTGATGGAAGATGAAGAGGGCGATGTGATATGTGCTGAAAATGAATTTATGACAGCACGGAATGAGTATACAGCTGCTGTTACTATAGGTACAACTGTTGAAACATGGATTTCAGCAGTAAGAAAAGAACTTACAGCCATGGGGAAGAGATGGGTATTAGAAAGAAAGCATAATCAATGTTATGCTTCTGTGAGAACACAATTTTTTGAAGAGTTGTATGAGAATGATTGGCTAGAAATAGCTCAATATCTTAGCCTTATGACAAAGAAGACTGAGTGGTCTGAAGTTGAATTCAAAAGGATTAAAAGAAAAGTTTTTCTTGAAAGACAGATATTTATGGAAGCATGCAAAGAAAAAGAGAGGAGCTCTGATATGTGTATTGGGAGATAGGGCTTCTCAACAATAGGTGATGCAGGAGGTTCATGAAAGCTTATGGGTTGGACATAGAGGAGTTTGGGGCTCATTTGCCAAGATCAAAGAGAAGTATTGGTGGCAAAACATATATAAAGATGTGGAGCATTATGTGGAATCATGCAGTGTTTGTCAGATGTATTCCATGGTAAAGCATAGAGATGGATTGCAATTGACCTATCCATTGTCTATGATTACAAATGGGTAGTTGATTTGGTTACCATGCATACATGTTAATGGAATATAAGATATCTTGTGCTTGTACGAGAAGACTTGATGAATCAAGTGGAAGGTCGAGCTTTTAATAGAAAGACTATTCAAGCAGTTTGCAGGTTCTTATTGGAAGAAGTCTTTTGTAGGTATGGTTGTGTTGGTAAAGTGGTTGTAGATAGAGGAGAATTGGATGCGAATGAGGCTCGTGACTTCTTTTCACGATTGGGTATCAAGTAAGCTTTAACTTGAGTCTACAATCCTAAAGCAGATGGCAAAAGTGAAAGAGGTCATCAGCCTATCATTAAGGCATTAGCAAAGTTATGCAAGGGCAGGATAAAAGAGTGGCCAAGAATGTTACCCTTTGCTTTATGGGCTGATAAGACCACTCAGTGTGTAGTTACAGGGTATATGCTTGCTGAATTAATGTATGGACAACAACCAATCCTATCTATTGAGGAGACTATTGCTACTTGGAGTATTCTACCATGGGAAGAGGGTTTGAATAGAGAAGAGTTGCTGGTCCTACGCATTAGATAGTTAGAAAGAAGGCCTGAAGACATTAAGACAACCATGAAAAAGCTGAAGATTGCAAGGATCAAGAACAAGAAGAGGGTTGACAAGCAACACAGACTTCAACCATGAGCTATATAAAAAGGAGACTAGGTGCTGGTTTATGTCAGTAGCTTGGAAAATCAGCATAGTGCCAATCGGAAGGTGGCAAAGCGGTGGTTTGGTCCGTGTGTGGTAAGGTTTGTTTTTGATAATGCTACCTATGCATTAAATGAGATGGATGGGATAGCTCTAAGGATTGCAATGGCTGGAAAACGTATCAAGCTCTTTAGACGTAGAGAGTCTTTAGCATATGAGTTGAAGGAGATTGATACTGAGCATGAACATGAAAATATGGAAGAAGAGGTAGAAGATAAAGACATTGATACGGCAGAGGATACTTCTTTTGACATTGTAGATCCGTAAGACTTTGGCACATGCCGGAGGATGTGCAGGTTAGGAGGGGGTGAATGTCGTGTCACTACAGAGTCACAATGTGAAAAACTCCAGAGTACATCGTCATTCGGCTTTCTTATTGATCTAGAGAGCCAATGCCATATTAGTCATTAATATTAGTGTTGGTAGTGTAGATGGTTAAAAAATACTAGATTTTTGGACAAGTTTAGCCAATTTTTAATATTTTAGATATTCTCTCTTGTAAATATCCAAAAACTATAGATAACTTCTAGAATAGGATGATATGTAAAAAAAAAAAGCAAGTGGCTTTCAATCATTTTTTGGGGATTTTATGTAAAAAGAAGGATTGGTGAAATCGTGCGACGCGCGATCCTAGTTTTCAGGCAGGAAACAACACTCTGAATTGGGAGAAGGAGTGATTTGGGAGAATTTTGGCCAAGTGTCTTAGTATTTTACCCCCATTTCAGAGCCAACGGAAGCATCAGATTGGCGGTCTGAGCAGTAGAGAGGAAGCTATTGTTTAATGTACGTTTTTTTGTCTGCAAGAGATTTATCTTCTCAGGATACAAAAATAAAGTGATAGGCTTCACCTCTATGAGTATTCTTCTACATCTTCTATTTCTTTAAACCCCTTTTCTTTCATTAATTGCTCTCCTTGAATCTCCCTTCACCCTACTGTCTCTCACCCCTGTAGTAGACTTTCAATCCCAAACGCTCCGACAACGTAAGTATAGGTTGGTCATTAATGATAAGAAGAGTGATTTTTTCTTGCATGAGATCCACTTTTTGGGGCACAATATGTTGGCTGATGGCATTTGTATGGACCTTGCAAAGGTTAAGGCAATATGTTGAGAGCCATCTTTTAAGAATGTACATGAGATCTGTAGCTTTTTGGGTTTGTCTATACTTCTATTATTATAGGAAGTATATATGTAATTTTGCTGAAATAGCATCTCCATTGTATGCTTTGTAGAAAAAGGGCGTATCTTCTAAGTGGATATCAGTGGGAATTCCAGCATTTGAGAAGCTAAAGGAAAAGATGACTTCAGATCTTGTGCTTGTATTGCTAGATCGAAGGAAGTCATTTGTTGTTTAGTGTGATGCATGCGAGAATAACATTAGGGCTCTTTTAATGCAAGATACTCGAGTTGTGGCATGTGAGTTGTAATTATTTCATAGCGTGGGACCTAGGATCCTGAAATATTAGTTAATACCAAAGGTAAAAGTTATAAGAAGTTATGTCTGGCAGGTACTAGGTGGCACTCCGTGTCAAATTTTGGCATAGATTAATTTATTGGCCACTGATGTCAATGGTGACATTAGAGACTAGACATTAATTAATTATTTAATAGCAATCTAAGGGCCAATAATTGCTCAAAGATAGTTGAAACACGAATTGGTCTAGCTAATTTAATTGTTGATTGGTGAAATTATTTTTTAAAATTTTCAATAAAATTTTAAAATAATTATTAAAATAGTTTAAAAATAATTATTAAAATAATTATTTTAATAAGCTGAATAATGTTGAAAAATGGGATTAGAAGATTGTTGTTTGTCAAAACTTGTCCATGCAAGTGGGTAAAACGTTTTTGGGGACTAGTCGAAGTTTATTTCAGTCATTGTGAGAGAGAAGAAGGTTGTTAGAGAGCAAGGAGATGTTGTTAATGTGATTTGTAATCACCAGGGACTAGTCTTATATCAAGTGATAGTAGTTTGGGACCTTCTAGGTGTAGGTGATAGAGCCTAAGGTCTTTCTCATGCAGTTGACAGCATATAGTAGGGAGCAGTAGCCTTTCTGGTGGTCCTAAGCCATAGGTGATAGCTTCCATGGCTGTTTGAGCAGAGCAACAATAAATTTTCAGCCTTTCTTGTGAGAAAACTCTGAAATCTCTTTTTCTCTCTCTCTCTGTGGCAGTCTCTCTCATTCTCTAGCCATCTCTCAAGTTATCTTAGCAAAGTCTAGCCATTTGAGTCATCAGAGGAAGAGATTTCACTTAATCTCTTTTGTAAATCCTAATTTACAATAGAAAGTAGGGTTTTGATAACCACCTTAGGATGCGTGCTCAAAATTGAGGGCCTAGGACTTGAATTTCAACAGTTGAATTAATGAATGTTAGGAAAATTTAAGAGGCTAGCTAGCTAATATTTGATTTGGGATTAAATTTGTCTTTCAAGGAGCAAGGCCAATCCCCAAGCAAACCAAGAGGCAAATTGGTTTGGAGGCTTGCTGGCTAGTTTCGACAGCAAGAGGCATTTGAATTAGCGAACGAGATTAGATGATCTTAGTTTTACTTCATCCATTTGTAGTAAAAGCTAAAGAAATACCACAAGGGGTGCTAATTTTAGGGCCAATAGGCTATCGTTCAAGATTAATGAGATCATTGCCGCTAAATTCGAGGAGGAAGGTTGGTTTCACAAATTTTACAGTGCTTGATCTCTTGAGATGCTATGTATTTGAGTATAAGTCACAATGGGAGTAGAATTTGCCTTTGGTAGAGTTTGTATACAATAATACAACGCATAGTTTCTCTGGCAAAGCTCCATTTGAGGTTGTGGAAGGTAGCAAGAAAGTGCCCTCTATTTTGCACATAAAGAACAAGATCTTTGGAGTTGATTGGTACGTAGAAAACATGGATGCAACTTATACAAAGGTTAAGTATGTTTTTTAGAGGTATCAAGAGAAGCAAAAGAAGGCAACTGATCGCCATAGACTTGCTTTATAGTTTGCAAGGGTTGATTATGTGTTACTGCCTTTTGAAAAGGGAAGGTTGAAAAAGATGAAAGGTAGAGAGAGATTGTATCCAAATTTGAGTATGAGATACTATGGACCCTTTCAGGTGTTAGAGAGGACCAAGGATGCTGCATATAGACTGAAATTGCCTCTATACTAGTGGATACACGATGCCTTTCATGTGAGCTTGTTGAGGCCTTTTCATGGTGATGTGCTTGAGGATGTATTTGCTAAAATACAGCTAGAGGTTGAGGAGCTAGATGAGATTTTGGTACCCAAGTAGGTTTTGGCACAAAAAGAGAGAAAGATCATAGGTGAAGTTTCCAGAAGCTCTTTGGTAAAGTTTTAAAACTATTCACCAGGGGATGTTAAGTGGTTGGAAGAGGAAGACTTGGCAAACCATCCTCTATTGTTGCAACTTTACCTCGAGGCTTTCAATTAGAGCCAACTTTGGATTGGGCTCAGTCAGGTTTAACAGTGTAGGGGTCCATAGCATTACTTGATGCTCAAGGGGGAGGTAGCACTTCCACTCCTCTAGCGGTGGAAAACTCGTGTATAGTGGATCTCTGATGTATTTAGCATGCATCTAGGGTATTGTGTTGACAATATGTTTGCTATGAGGTCACTATTCAATGTACTAGTCATTGTTGTTGGTATGCAAATGGATATGGTTTTCACTGCAGTTTTGAAACTATACATTTGCATTAGTATGCATAAGTTTGCATCACGTTACGATCATTAGAGATTGATTATCAGTTGCTGGTTTTCAATGGATGATCATCAATTTTCAATGGTATTCACCTAGTTTTGTGGACAGCAGCATGTTTTATGAATGCATTGGCAGCTCAGCCATGTTTATGCTCAATTTATGCTTTTATATGGTTATTTTGTTAGAACAATTGAGATATTCTAATGAGAAATGCATTTTGTGGGTTCTTGGCAGCAATTTTGGATTCTTTTAAAAGTCTTATGTTTTATTTATGATGGCTGGAATTTTTTCAGCAAGTGTTTGGCATTAGCATGGTTAAGCAATGTTGTTTTCACTACGATGCCGTTTGGGAAATTCCAATGGAGTATGTTTTGCTTTGGTCATTGGCACATTGCAATGCAATCAAGGATGATTGCAACAATTTCAAGGGGGTGGACTGACAGGAGGATGTAAAATACTATTGCTTTGCTTAAACATTTGATTAAACGCTATTCAAGTGTGTAAGTGTGACTTGCACGTTAATTATTTCACAGTGGGGGACCTAGGACCTTGAGATATCAGTTGATGCCAAAGGCAAAAGTTGTAATCAGTTATGACTAATAGATACTAGGTGGAACCGGGTGTTAGAACTTGGCCTAGAACATTCAATTAGCCATTAGTGTCAGTAGGGTTGATACTAGGGAATTGACATTAATTAATTAATTAATGCTAGCTCCAGGCTAACAAGTGCTTAGGATCACTTGAGAGATAAATTGGCTAGAAATTGGCCCAACCAATTTAATTGTTGGCTGGTTAGACTATTTTTTTGGACATATAAATAATTACTAAATTAAGTTTCAAAATTTATATTCTAAAAATTAATTTAATGGATTGGGTAATGTTGGAAATTCATTTTAGAAGGTTGCTACTTGGCAAAACTTGCCCATGCAAGTTTGGGAAAGCTGAATTGGGACTGAAGAGAGAAGAAAATTTCGTTTTTGCATTTTGGAGTTGTTGGGGAGAGAGGTTGGGTTGTTGTTGCCTACTTTTGGGGCCATTTCTTAGCCATGGGAGACCATTTTGGTGAAGGTGATTGCACATTCTTGACTAAGAGAAGCTCATGATTGGAATTGATGCACGTTCTCTTGAAGATTGTAGCCTTTGATACTCCCTTTGCTGTTGGTGAATCCACTTGGGTTTGGAAAACTGGATCAATAGCTTATTTTCAATAAATTCTTGTTAGAGCAGATATAGAAATGTTAGTTCATGGCTGAGTTTGTGCATGTGATTCAGTGAGCTAGGACACTGGGATATTATCTAGATTAATTAGGCATTTTTCTTGGCATTTTATGATGGTCATTTTAGCATTTATTGCTAGCCGACCAATATTAAATGCTGGCCGATTTGACATGATTTATGACATTATTTTTGCCTATTTATTGAGCCTTCTCCTCCATATTCATTGATCATTTATCACCTGACTGGTTTTGGTGGAGGGAGAGAAGCAGATGCCAGTACTTTCATGTTGAGAAAACCCTTCACCCACAGTTTGTATTTTTGCGTTTCTGTGTTTTGCGTTTAGGGTTTGCAGCCCAAAAAGGGGTGCCACCCTAGATTGATTGTGCCTATTTATAGGCCACTCTCTCATTCATTCCTTACGGTTGAAAATTGAGTCCGTCACTCCCACACTCTCTTCGTCAATTTTCTGACACTCTCTCTCTTCAATCATCTCTCTCTTCTACCACCATCTCCATATTCTCCTGGTGCGAGCCTTCATCTCTAGTTGGTTGCGTTTATGGTAGCAGTGTGCTCCTCTTTAGCTAGCATCTATCCTCATTGTTGGCGATGACATCTTCTATGCTCCTACATCTTGCGTTTGGAGTCCACACTCCCTTGGCGTTAGCATCCGCCCTATCTGGCGTCATCCTCCACCCTTCTGGCGGTTCCACCTTCTTGTGTTTGGTTGCTAGGGAGGTTTCTCACCATCCGGTGTCTCTCTCCAACATGCGTCACCTTCATCAGAGGCAATTGCACCTTTGCGTTTGGTTCCTGGCTGCTTTCCACCCTTTTGATGTCACTCAACAGCTGGTGTTTCACTCCCAAAGGCTATCTTCATCCGTGTTTTCAGCATTTGGCTCATCCTCACCACCTGGCATCACTCCCAGTAGATGGGGTCACCTCATGAGACTTGCGTTTGTAGATGGAGGCTTCATCGGGTGTCTCTATGCTTGTAGGTACCACTCTTCATCCGTGCGTTTGTACATTCAGAGGCTCCTCACCCTTCGACGGCAGTCTCTTGCTCTAGGCGACACCTCCTCATTCTGTGTTTGTAGACTCAAAGGCTTCTTCGGTAGTCTTCTTGCTCTCTATGGCTTCCTTTGTGCTACGGCGCCCTTGTATTAGATCACTTCATCAGCATGATTCATCTTTCATCATCTTTTGTGTTCTTTTCTCTCTCAGTGTTTGCTGTACACATTGTGTTTTCCCTCGCAAACCCTACTGTCTCTCTAGTCACTTAGTCATTTTGACACTTCACAGCCGGTGACTCAAATTGGTTTTGTACGTCTCATATCTTGGTATGTGGATTCCATTTCCCGAGTATCTCTTTGCTTTTGAGTTCCTTGTGTAGTGTCCTTTTTTTTTGCAATGTTTCTCTTTCTCTTTCCTTTGTCTCGTGTTTAGCAGTTTATTACAACAGTTTTCCACATGCTTCCATCATTGCATCTACTTCTGACACGATATCAAATTGCAGGATCGTTGTTCCTGCTGCTGTTTTACATTGTTTCAGGTTTGAGTTTTGACTTTTCATCTACTGATTGAACCTGTTCTGAATGCTGCTCCCAAGTTACAGCCTGGGTGACCATCTTTTGATCATTTTTGGCTTGTCTCTTCAACGTTTCGTAGACTATCATTTGCGTTTTCAGGTTTTGGGATCTGTTTAAGCGTTGGGGACCTGTCCTTGACCCTTCCAAATCTGTGTTTTGGTGTGTCTGCTTGTGTTTTACTCATAGTAACAAGGAACAGCCGTCCCGAGGCCCCGGAACGCAGAACATCGTCCAGAACGGATGGGCCGAATAGGAATGCTAAAATGGAACGGGGACGTCCTTGTCCGTCCCCAACAGCTGTTCCGGTCGTCCCCTACTCCGTTCCCTTGTCATGTCCCCTGTTAGGGGACGTTTTTGACTTTTTTTTTTTGGGAGGGTGTTTTTTAGAGGGTGGTTTTTTTTGTATGTTCTTTGGTAGTATACATTCACCCACACATACAGTAACATGGGACCGGCTTTGGGGATAGGGATGGGAATAGGGATGAGTCCACGGGGACAAGAATAATAAATTGCCATCCCCTGTTACCACGAGAGAGGGGGTTCTAATATGGAGATGGGACTAGGACGGGGAAGCTACAAAATGGGCATCCCCTATTACTATGCCCACACATCCATCCACCACATCACATGCATATATTTTCAAATGCTACTTATGTATGTTGTTCCCTCCTGCGTTCCCCCCCCGTTCCTTTCTTTTAGTCTTCTCCTGTCCTTGACCCCGTCCCCATTTCCCATTCCATGTTACTATGGTTTTACTGATCGGCATCTATGTTTTGGTTGTTTGCTCTTGTGCAGGGCTGGTGGGTGATAGTAGTTTCAAGCTGGTTTTGGTTATTTTTGGTCCGTCTTCTCATTTTGAGATACACTTCTCAGCTTTAGAGAGGGTCCATGTGCATCCGGTTGTCGTATTCTCATCACTATACTCTAGTTAGTGTTGATCTTTTCTCTATGTGCTTTCTTTACTGCTTGGAGCTTGTGCAATCCTTGTGAGTTTGTATTTTTGGCATACTTTTCTCCCTAAAGATCCCTTACCTTTCTTCATGGCTCCTTTGGTCTCTTCTCTTGATGGTAGCATGCTGACATTATTTCTTTATCTAGAAATGTTATATTGGAGACTTGCTTTGTTCAACTTTAGGTTTTTGTGGGATGCTCTCTCTTGGTACTTTCGAGGTTCCAATTTTAGAGAAGAGTGCCATATGATCGAAGAAGCCTTAGTGCTATTATTATGGCAAGAAGGGACGCCTCTAGAATTACTATAAGACATTAGCAACTTTATGACAGGAGCATGTGCGGACGGTGACAACGGGTGCCAACTCTCTTGGCGAGTCTTCCTCTTTTGAAGGTCTAGGTTTAGGCTCCATCTATGTGGCCTCAGTGATGGCTGCAGGGGCCTCCCTTCTAGGTTGTTGTATCCACTTTTGACAAATCTCATGACAAATCTTTGAAATCTTTCTCTCTACAATACTCTCTTTTTCTCCACCAGCTATTTTCAAATTTGCTCCAAGTTTTATAACAATCCAGTCATTGGAGGTGGAGATTTTGGTAAATCTTTGGTGTAAATTCTAACTTACAATACAAAATTAGGGTTTGACAGTCACTTTGGAAAGTGTGCCCAGATTTGAAAGCTTCAAACTTAAGTTTTTAGAGCTGAAATCAATGTATTTGAGGAGGATTGAAGAGGCCAGGTGACCAACGTTGGATTTGGGGCTAATTTATTACCAAAGAAGCATAAGTGTAAGTCAATTTCCTAGCAAATCAAGGGGCAAATTGATTTGAAGGCTTGCTAGTCATTTATGACAGCAAGAGACACTTGGATTAGTGGAGGAGGTTGAAGAATCTTTGTCATACTCCATCCATTTGCAATGCAAGGTAAATAAATATTGCAAGGGGTGCCAAGTTTTGGGGCCAATAGACTGTTCAATGTCCATGATTTAGTGATGTATTTGCATTTTCAATCTATGTGAATTTTATACTTGGTTGTACTTAGTGTTAAATCAGATTATTTATCACGCTATTTGAGAAGGAATGCTAGTTTCAACTATCTACCAGTGGATGCTAAGTGAATGGAAGAGGATGACTTGGCAGACCACCATCCTCAGATGTTGTATAACTCGAGGCTTTGTAGTTACCGTTGAATTTGGATCGGGCTTATTAGAGTAGTAGTCTAGGGCATTGCCTGATACTCAAGGGGGAGGTAGCACTTCTAGCACTCTAATGATAGACAACTCTTGTATACAATGGATCTCGGACATGCATCAAGGGTACTAGGCTGTCAGTATGTGCCATGAGGCCACTATTGAGTGTATTGGTCACTGTGGTTTGGTATGCATGTGGCATGGTTTTACACTTGTAACTTTGAAACTATACATTTGCATTAGTATATATTAATCTCCATTAGTGTAATGCTTAGTTTATGCTTTGTTATAGTTGTTTGGCTTGAATAATTAAGATATTTTAATGAAAAATGTATTTTGCAAATTTTTGCAATAGTTTTGGATTCTTTATGAGTCTTATGTTTTGACTATACTAGTTGAAAATTTTCAGTAAATGTTTGACATTCACATGGTTAATCAATGGTGGTCAATGTTATTTTTACTATAATGTCTTTTGGAAAATTATAGTGTAGTATGTTTTGCTTGGGCACATTGCAGTGCAATTGAGAATGATTGCAAGGATTTCAAGGGAGAGGTTTGTCATGAGGATGTGAAATTTTAATGGTTTGCTTTTTGATTAAAAGTTAATTAAATGTGCGAAGATGATTTGTACATGTGAGGTGCAAGTTAATTATTTCATCATGTGGAACCTAGGACTGTAAGATATTATTTGACAAAAGTTGTAATAAGTTATGTCTAAGAGGAATTGGATTGTATTTGGTATCAGATTCGAGTCTAGACCAATTTATTGGCCACTAATGTTAGTGGCGACATTAGAGACTAGGCATCGATTAATTAGCTAATGTCAGTCTATTGGTTTTTTCTCAAGGATACTTGGGAGATAAATTAGTCTAGTAAATTTGATTATTGCTTGTGAGATTATTTTTCTAGACACTAAAAATAATTAATTAAATTAATTTTCAGAATGAATATTTTGAAAGTAAATTACTAAGTTGAATATTAGGGGAAAGTGGGATTAGAAGACTGCCACTTGGCAAAACTTGGCCATGCAAGTGGAAAAAACGTTTTTGAGATTTGGGTGGAGAGAGAGAGAGATGGCCATTTTAACCTTGTGCAAGCTATGAGAGAGAGAGAGAGAGAGAGAGAGAGAGAGAGAGAGAGAGAGAAGGTTGCCATTGTTGCTGTAACAATTGATTGGCCATTTCCAATCAGTAGGAGACTTTCCAGGAGCTAGTGATATGTCCAAAAGAGACTACAATTGTAAATGACAATGGTGTTTAAGGCTTGTTTCAGCTAGGCAACATTATATTTGGGGTGTTTAATGAGTGGAGGTAGCCTTCATGGTTGTTTAGATAGGTTAGCATTAAATTTTTTCATTTTCTCGTGATGGAAGTTAGAATTTTTTCTCTTTTGCATTTTCTCTCATCCTCAAGCCATCTCTCAAGTTATCTCAACAAAATCTAGCCATTTGAGTTATCAGAGATGGAGATTTTACTTAATCTGTGTTGTAAATCTGAATTCACAAGTGGAAATTAGGGTTTGACACGTGTTGCTTAGAATTGAGTGCCTAGGACTTAAATTTGAATAGGTAAAATAAAAAAATCTTAGGGAGATTGAAGAGGCCCAACTAGCCAATGTAAAATTTAGGGCTAAATTTGTCTCACAAGGAGTGAGAAAAGGCTAATTCTAGAGCAAACTAAGGGGCAATTGGTTTGAAGGCTTGTTGGTCATTTATGAGAGCAAGAGGTAGTTGGATTAGTGGAGGAGATTAGTAAATCTTAGTTGTACTCCATCCATTTGCAATTGAAGATAAAGAAATACCACAGGAGGCACTAGTTTCAAGGCCGATTGAATATTCAATGTCCAAGATTAAGTGGTAATGTTTGCATTTTTAGTTTATGTGAATTTTATACTTTCTATAATTAGGGTTAAATAAGATTATTTACCATCCTATTCTTGAAGGAAGGCTCATTTCAATCTTCTCGAGTAAGGATATCCAAAATGTTTTCATGATTGTTGTGCATAGTAGCAAGGGAACACTGTCCACCCTCTTGGGAACGTGGGAATGCGTTTCACACCAAAAAAATGCCAAAGGAACGGAGGAACGCTGCGAGGAACGCCTGTGAAGGAGAAACGGCAGGGGGAACACTGCGGGAAACGCCTGTGAAGGGGGAACGTGGATGTTGCCATTCCCCAAAGGGGAGCGTTGAAAAAGTGATGGTTACCGTTGGGACTGTCGAAAGCGATCCACAAGGTGTCCGAATTGTGGCGATTGGCGTGCAAACTATCGGACTATCGGGAGCAGGGTGTTGTGTGTTGCGACTCACGTGCATTCGTTTCAACCTCAAGGTAAGAGAAAACTGCCCGCTGGATTGCAATCTCCTCTCTCTCTCTCTCTCCCTTCCATTTTAGAATAATTACAGTTCTCTCTCTCTCTCTCACTCTCTCTCAAAACAAGCTTAGAGCCTTAGATTTAAATGTTTACAACTATCAGCCTTTTCTTTTACTAATTACAACTCTCTCTCTCTTTCTCTCTAAAACAGCTCTGTTTTCACAGTAGCCTCTGTCTCTCTTAAAACAAACTGAGTCTCATGGAGGGTTGACTAATGCTTTTGATTCTTGAATTTGTAGAAGTCATGGCTTCCTCGGGATCAAAGCGTTCGGGCAATAAGCGATCTGAGCCTAGTTGGTGGAACGAGGTTGAGAAAGTGGACCATTATGCATCAAAGGGAGGTGCAAAGAAATGGAAATGCAAAAGGTGTAAGCAATTGAAAACAGGAGGATCCAATCGTGTGAAGCAACACTTATGTCATGTTGACATCGGAGCCCAAATAAATTTCTGCCCAAATACCACACTTGAAATGCGAAGGGAGCTCTTGGCAAAGTACCCAAGTGAAGAAGACAAAGCATGTGCAAGGAAAAAATAAGCAATAGATGCATCTTTTTATAGTGGACAAGCTGATGATATAGTCATGGGTGATGGAGCCATGCATGGGGGACTTGGAACTTTTGCATCCTCACAATCCCATCATGGAAAATGCAGCAAGCAACAAACCTTGGAAACAACTCGGGATCCTCGTAAAAAGAACAGGGTGGATGCAGCTGTGGCAAGGTTTTTCTACCATGATCATGTTGCATTCAATGTTATAAGATCTCCCTGCTTCCTTGAGATGGTCCAAGAGATTGCCAAGTATGGTCCAACCTATAAGCCTCTATCATATGAGATTGCGTACCACTTTGTTGCAAAAGAAAAAGGATGCAATTGAATGTGCTTTGGCAACTGTGCAAGAAAGTCGGGTGAAGAATGATGTCTCTTTGATAGTAGATGGGTGGAGTGATACTCGAAAACGGTTCATCCATGGGATGGTTGCATATTCTTGAGGAAAGATGCAATTCATTTCCTCATATGATGCCTCAAGTACATGAAAAAGTACAGATTGGCTTGTGGAGGAATGGGCGGAAGGTGTTGAAAAAGTTGGGGCTGAAAATGTAATCCAGTTTATTGCTATGGTGAGGCAACAAATAGGGTAGTAGGTATGAGACTTGAGGAGAGATATCCGCACATCACATTCAGGCTATGCTTTGCTCATTGTTTGAGCAATTTGTTGAAATATATTTATAGCTTGTCATGGATTGATCCCTTCATCCAAAAGAGCAAGGATATTATCAGTTTCATCAAAAGACATTAGTTCATTCTTAGTGAGTTCTGTAGGAGATCATCTAAAAAAGATCTCTTGAAGTACTCTGAGACACGCTTTGGCTATAACTTTCTTATGACAAAGAGACTTGAGAAGGTAAGCTTACCCCTGAAGCAATTGGTGGTAAGTAATGAGTGGATGGGATGGGCTACTTCTAGATCAAGGGTTGGTATAATAGTGGAGAACATCATACAAGATCATGCATTTTGGAATGAATTGAAAAGCATCAATATTGTCATGAAGCCAATCATGCGCTTGATGCGAATTGCAGATGGACGAGAGCCATGCATTGGAAAGGTCTATGAGGGGGCAGATCACATGATTGAGAAGCTAGGACAGCTTGGTTTGGGTGATGCTAAGTAACAAGAAGTCCGAGATTTATGTGAGGCAAGATGGAATGCTTATCACTCACCTATGCATGCAACAGCATATGTATTAGATCCAGAGTTCCAAGGGTGTGGTCAAGAGAAGGATAAAGAGGTGATGTAGGGTTGGGACATAGTGGTTTCTATGTTGGTTCCCATTGATACTAAGAGAAGATTGGTGAAAGATCAGCTTAGTTTTTATGGAAACAAGTTAGGAAGGTTTGGGTGAGGTGATGCACAAATAGATTGGTTTAAGATTGGGGCTGCCTTGTGGGATTATGGGGCATATACATCTGAGCTTCAAACATTGGCAGTGCGGATTTTTCTCAAGGTGCAAGCTCCTCTCCCATTGAGCAACTATGAAGTGTATTTGGGCATGTTGCATCTAAAAAGGTGAATAGGTTTGGGACAAAACAAGTGAATGACTTGATATTTGTCAGTGCAAACTTGTGCTTGCTTGCAGATGTGGCTTCCCTTAAGGCAGAAAAGTTTATAGCTCTTGATGAAGAAGAGTCCTTTGATGACAAGGATGGGGAGACACCTATGCCTACACATATGGCCGATGATCAAGATGCTTTGGAACTTTCAAATGCTGATTTTGATGATGATATGGCTTTCTTAGACAATGTGGATGATAGTCTTTTGGATAGTCTTGTTGCCCGTGGCAGCCATGTATGATCCAATGGTTACTTTGAGAGACTTTCAAATTCCAAGTTGCCATATTTTGTCAACTATACTTGTTACTTGATGCTTCTTGACTCTTTTATGTAGTATAATTCTAGATTATCATCTATTTTAGATCTTATAAGTTATGTGCCATTTCAATGTAACCATTCTTTCATCTATGAAAAAGACTATCGTGTTTTGCAAATTCTGCATGTGTTTTTCAAAGAGCTTTTATGAAATATATAAATGAATAGTTTAAATTATATAACTCATATATATAGTACAAGTCGTTCCCCTTGTGTTCCTGTTCCCCTTGGGGCTTCATTCTTGTTCCCTTAGGATCTCGTGTTCCTGTTCCCATTCCCATTCCCGTTCCCGTTCCCGTTCCATTGCTACTATGTTGTTGTGACCTTGTCGAGCCATCACTGCAATAAAAAACACAAATTGCAACCAAAGACTTTCAAATTGAAGTGCAAAATGTACTTACACGAGTACCGAAATCCCAACAGAGTGTCCTGCAGATTAGCATCCTCTGTGTAGAAGCTCTAGATGTTGTGCTGGGTCAATGGCATTAAAGGAGTGGTTCAAACTGAGTAGGATGTGCAAATAAAACGTTGCTTTGATAAGCTAAGGTTCATGCAAGCTTGCAAAGATTCTTGTTGTCGAAGAGTAAGGGAGAAGAGCAAGGATGAAGTGTGTGCACGAATCTAAATATTCTACTTTTCTTGTGACATTGGAAGTCATTAGGGAATTGGCTCTTTGGTAGCATGCATACTATCCATGCTAGGGTCCAAGTGAGTGTGTAGCAAAAGGATCTTGGAGTCCTTGAAGTGCTTCAATAAAGGAAAAAGCCATTCATAAAAGATGCTGATTGTTGAGTAGATGAAAGCAAGCTTTTGGAACATGCATGGAAAGTGGAAGCAAAGGCTATTAAGAGCTCAAAAAGGATGCAACCTTTAAGAGGGGAAAAATGTGTGGAGAATCAGACTTTTCGGGTGATGCATGGTGCTGAAAGGAGCGAAAGAGAGGAAAGGTACACGTGCCAAAAGAATGGACCCGAGGGGCAAAATGGCATGAAAGGATGATAGGAGAGTCAACATGGTCGAAGAAGAAGAGCTTATATCAATTTGCTTTCCAACTATGCAAAGCAAGATTATTGTGATAAAAAAGAGGAATGGTCAACTATGTGTACGTTGCAGATTGCAGGCGATCACCTTTGTCTGTGGCTATGGCTTCTGAGCCGGCAAGTGGCAGCGCATCTTCATCTTTAACATCTTCACTAGTTTGGGACATAACATGACATGAGTTGCATGTTGCCTTGCGAAGCCTGCAATTGCTGTTATTCTCAGTAGCTGGCTGGCTGTTAGTTGATACTTTACTGGAAGATGAGACGTCAGTTTCGATGCCATCAGTTTCAATTCTAGCATCTCAATTACCTCCAACGGCCCTTTTCGCTACTCTTGTGTATATATTTACTTGTACATGCGAACACACCCTTGCAGGTGTTAAGTGTGCCGTACCCTAAGTATAAATACATTCTTTTATTCTTTGTGTGTACCACACTGGTACACACCCACCTCTCCAATCTCCACTCTCTCTACACACTCTACTGCTGAATACACCTCGTTTGATGCGCACACTACTTGAGTACTTTCTCTTGCGCCCTTCACATTGGTATCAAAGCTTTGGCAAGAGTGTGCGCGCTTCCCGAGAACTGTGCGGGTCAGTCTTTCCATGTGAGTATGAGCCGACAGGCAGTCCAGATCAGTCGGTGGTCAGTCTGACTAGATGGCAGCTGGCGTGAAGTGCAGGTCGTGTTTTTGCAAGTAACAGGCAGGCATGGTAGGTCCGACAGGGTGTCGGCAGCAGACATAGGCCATGAACAGCAGCGGACGTCACGTTTCAAGAGGCGGTGACCAGCAGCACAGTTCCAACATGTGACAGGTGACAGGCAACACATCACAGGTCAACAGCTGGTTGATTTGACACATTTGAACCATTTTTTGACGGTTTTTTTATTATTTTCAGCAAGCAGGCCCCTTGCTCACCGATGGGGTTTGCGCGCGTAAGCATAGTGCTAAGATCTGTGCAGATTTATACCAGAAAATCTGGGGCTTTTCCCAGATTTGATGCTGGTCATGCAGAACAGTGACATCTGACCTAGAAATTGCAGACATTGTGCACATTTACTTCAAAAATTTGGGGCATTTCTTATATAAGTGAAAATTTGCTCAGCTGAGCCAATTTCATTGTAATTTGTGCACGTTCGGACCCCAAAATTTGGGGCTTTTGCAGAATTTGTGAAATTTCAGCAACATTTGCCCGTATTTGACACTTGAGACGATGTATTAATGCAATTGGGGCAGATTTATTGCAAAAAATTTGGGTCTTTTCGCATCGGTGATGCATTTTGAGCCGATTTGTGCTTTGACAATGAAATTATAGTAGATTCATTGCTATGTGGGAGAAATTTGGACTTTGGGATGTATCGATTGTTGTAAAAGGGCAGCTTCTCTTGGTACATGTATTGTTGAATGCTCATTATGCAGTGAAACAGTGGTACATACAGCACTTGGGTTATTGCATTTGGGCGTTACGGTGATGTATTATTGAAGTGGGAGCTGTCATTTATGCATATGTATCAGTTTTGATTCATGTACATGCTGTAATCAGCTCTTAGGATTGAAATTGCAGCCAAATATTTGCTTCTTGGACACCTTTGGAAGTACAAGTGTGTGTACTTGTTGTTATATTTAGCAAGGTTGCTATTGATTGAAAGTATTCAGCATTTTATTGCAGTTTTTATTGTTGAAGATGGCTGGCAGTGCATCTACATTTGACATAGAATCTTTTTGAGATTCGTAAATTTGATGGCAATGGCTTTGATCTTTGTAAAGATCGTATACAATGTATACTTTTTCTAAAGGATTGTGATGATGCTTTGGTAGAATGTAAGCTTGTTGCTTTACCAAATGAGGATTGGGCTAAAATGAACAAGAAAGTCATTACTTACATCAAAATTGCTATCATTGATAATATCTTGGTTGATATCAAGGGACTTACCAATGCTTATGTAGTTTGGGAGAAACTCAAGACTACGTATGAGAATACAACTTCTACCAATCAGGTCCATCTTATGTGAAAGTTAGTTAACTTGAAGCTTGATGAGTCTAAACACACCTCGGAGCTTTTAAATGCTTTCATTGGTATTTTGAGTCAGTTATAGGATGAAGGGTTGTTGGCTTTTGATCCTAAGCTGGGGGATATTTTCTTGCTCATGACTTAGTCAGACTCATGGAAAGCATTGGTTGTGTCATTGAGCAACAACCCCAACTTGATATTTGATGGTGTACATGGTTCTATTCTCAATGAAGAGATTAGATGCAAGGCAAGTGGGAAAAATACTAGATCAACCTACAATGTAAGAGGACAAACTGAAAAGAGGTCAAATGTTGCAAATAAGAACGAAAATTGCTGCAAAAGCAAGGAAAAACAGCAAGATGTCACTTGCTATCAGTGTGGATGCAAAGGCCATAAAAAGCCCGATTGTAGGTACTATAAAAAGGAGAAATAACATAAGAAGCAAGCTAATGTAAAAGGCAAAAAAAATGAGAAGGATAATAGCTCTAACCCTAAAGAAATAGAAAAGAAAAATGTGGTATCTAATGTTGTTATTAAGGAGATAGAATAAGATAAAGATGCTAATTTGTTGGTTGCATCTTTAGATCCACGTGCTATGACAGTGGAAGATATGTATATCACTAAAAGCGATGTGATAGATGCCTTGTTATCTGCTCATAATGGTTTGTCAAAATCTTGGATTGTTGACAGTGGTGCTGCATTTCATGTAACTCCATCTTTGGAGTGTTTTTCTTCTTATGCAGAAGGTAACCTTGGGAAAGTTCACCTAGGGAATAACCATACATGTGATATTGAAGGATTGGACACCATACACCTAACTCTTGAAAATGGTCAATAATTAATTATTCATGATATTAGGTATGTACATGGCATTAAAAAGAGCTTGTTTTCTGTTGGGCAGCTAGACAACAGGGATTACTTTGCTACCTTTGGTGGTGGAATGCGGAAGATATAGAAAATATCCATGTTAGTTACTAGAGGCGGTAAAAAGGAAACTCTATTATCTTCACTGCAAGGCACTTCTTGGAAAGTTTGTTGCAGTTGTAGAAGTGCATTCACACATGGAGTTATGGCATAAGCATCTTGGACACGTGAGTTAAAAGGGTTTACATGCACTTTTTTCACTTGGAAGAGTTGATATGAAAAACTCAAAGCTTGACTTTTGTGATGACCATGTTTTGGGAAAACATGTAAAGTGTTTATACTCTCATGGAGCCTCTAGAAAGGCATGTATTTTGGATTTAGTTCACTTTGATGTATGTACCATGTCAATAAACTTTTGTCATTTTGTATCTTTTATTGTTGACCATTCTAGAAAGCTATGGGTTCATTTGCTTAAGCAAAAAAGCGAGGCATTGGACGCCTTCAAAAGGTTTTATGTATTTGTTAATACTCAAAAGGGTTTAAAATTAAAATGTATAAGAACAGGCAATGGGGGAGAGTATGTATCTAAAGAATTCAATAAGTTTTGTGATGTCAATGGGTTTAAATGGGAGCTTACAACTTCTTATAATCCGTTGTCTAATGGTGTGATTGAGCGAATGAATTGCACTTTATATGAGAAGATTCGGTGCATGCTGTCCATAGCTAATTTTTTGCAATCGTTTTGGGGAGAGACACTTAAAACCATGGTGCATATTTGTAACCGATCTCCATATCGTGCACTTGAAAGTGGTATCCTTGAAGAGGGTTGGTTTGGCAAACCTGCTTTATATGGCCACTTAAGGGTCTTTGGCTGCGAATGCTATCTACATGTACCTGTTGATACCAGAAGCAAACTTGACATGAAATCCTACAAAGGCATCTTCATGGGTTATGGAGATGAATGTGAAATGGGCTATAGAGTTTGGGTTCCAAGCATGAAAAAGGTGCTACGCAGCCAAGATGTGGTATTTAACGAGTCAAAGTTGTTGAACAATGCCACATCTAATGATTTGGACAAAAAGAAAGTGAAATTTCAGCATGATTAGCCACTTGAATAGCTGTCAGCCACCACTGAAAATTTAGCTCCATTTGATGTTGGTTATGATAATCAGCGTATCATCATTAAGCCAGATGACAATGGTCAGCAAAGGGATATTGAAAATCAGCTTGGACAACAAAATCAGCATGCTGAAAATGAATTACAGTAGCCTGAAAATGTATTACAGTAATCTGAAAATGCAATTTAGTAGCCAAATAATGAGGTCATTGACATTCCTTTGGATGTGGATATTTGCTTGATAACATAGATCATTGGGTGAGAAGGTCTACATGTGTTAGGAGACCTATACAGAGGCTTGATCCCTCTTTGGATTGCATTTTACTCACAGATGAGGGTGAGCCTCTCACGTGTCAGGAGACCTATAGGTTTGATCCCTCTTTGGACTGCATTTTATTCACAGATGAGGGTGAGCCTCTCACATATAAAAAGGCATTATCATGTGAGTTAAAGAAAAAGTGGGAGCTAGCTATGCAGGAAGAAATGAAATCTTTGTATCAAAATGATACTTGGGATTTGGTTCCATTGCTCAAAGATAGAAAAGCCATTCCTAATAAATGGGTCTATAAAATCAAGTATGTGGATGGTAAACCCAAATACAAAGCCAAATTTATGGCTAAGGATTATACACAGAAAGAGGGGATTGAACTTCCGGAAATCTTTTAACTACTTGTCAAAATGACTACTCTTCAGGTATTGTTTGTTATCATAGCAACTATGGATCTTGAACTTGATTAGATGGATGTTAGAATTGCATTTCTGCATGGTGATTTAAAAGAAGAGCTGTACATGAAACAGCCAGAGGGCTTTGTTATGCCAGGAAAGGAGCACTTGGTGTGTAGACCTAAGAGAGGCTTGTATGGTTTAAAACAGGCTCCTAGACAGTGGTATAAAAGGCTTGTATGGTTTAAAATAGGCTCCTAGACAGTGGTATAAAAAATTTGATGCCTTCACACATGGGTTTAAAAGAAGCAATGCAGATTATTGCTTATATATAAAGAAGGCTGATAATAGAAGCTTTCTAATTCTTTTTCTCTATGTGGATGATATGCTTATTGCTGGTAAGCATAAAAGACATGTTAATGCATTGAAAAGACAGTTGAATTTAGCCTTTTCCATGAAGGACTTGGGTGCACCCGAACACATTTTTGGCATGTGTGTGACAAGAGAGAGAGATCGGCAGCTCTTGTTTCTCTCACAAGAAAAGTACATGAGCAAAGTACTTGATCGTTTTTCTATGGTAGATGCTAAGCCACTTGGTGTTTCGTTACTACTACCTTAAGCTTAGCAAAGAAGATTGCCTAAAAGATGATAAGGCAGCCAACTCTATAAAGGGTGTTCCTCATGCTTGAGCTTGTGGGTCACTCATGTATGCTATGGTTGCCACTAGACGTGACATTACTCATGCAGTGGGAGTTGTGAGCAGGTTTATGCCAAATCTTGGCAAAGCACATTGGGAGGTAGTGAAATGCATCTTTTGGTACCTTAAGGGTACACAAAGAAAATGCATTTGCTATGGAAAGAGTACATTAGATTTGTAGGGGTATTGTGATGTAGACACGGCAGGTGACTTGGATAATCATAAGTCTACTAATGGGTACATATTTACTTTGATTGGTGGGGCCATTTCTTGGTGTTCTAGATTGCAAAAGATAGTAGCACTTTCTTCCACTGAGGTTGAATATATTTCAGCCACTAAAGCTTCGAAAGAAGCTATTTGGCTTGGGCGTTTGGTCAAGGATTTTGGGCTGTCCACCAAAATACCTATACTTGGATGTGATAGCTAGAGTGCTGTATGTCTAGCTAAGAATGCCATGTTTCATGCACGTACCAAACATATTGATGTGCGTTATCACTTTATCAGATAGGTTTTGGATGATGGTCCAATCACACTGACTAAGATCAAAACACAGGATAACCTTGCAGATGTTCTTACTGAAAGTCTTGCAAAGGCTTAACATGAGCATTGCATTCAGCTAGTGGGAGTTGGTTAAAGGTTCGCTTAGGACCTTTAAGTGGGAGGTTGTTGGGTGTAAAGGCCCTTTTCGCTACGCTTGTGTATATATTTACTTGTACATGTGAACAGGGTGTAAATGTACCATACCCTATGTGTAAATACATTCTTTTATTCTTTGTGTATACCACACTGGTACACTCTTATTTCTCGAATCTCCACTCTCTCTGTACACTATCTATTGCTGAATACACCTTGTTTGACACGCACACTACTTGAGTACTTCCTCTCGCACCCTTAACAACAACTTAGTTGTCAGCCTTGATGCCATTGGATCAAATAGCTTCAGGAGTCAATGATTTGCTTCGACAAAAGCAATAACGAAGCTTGGCAAGACGAAGAGAATCATGCCTTGTAGGTCATGTGTAGGCAGCAATTGGCCACTTTGTTGAAGCCTGTTTCCAGCATGCTAAGATAGACCGGTTCATCTTCATCTCTCTCTTCTCCTTCAGCATTGCCATACACTTTGAAGTGACTGCAAAGTCCTTGCTTCACTGTATAACTAGAAAAAGTTAACATCTTGTGCCATGCTAACCCTTGAGCTGTACAAATATGCATGTGTTTGGGAGCTCAGTGAGATATCACATGAGCTAATTGACTAAGTCAAGTTATGTTAGCTTAGTCTCATGCTAAGGAGTTGAAACTAGAGCTCTATATGATGAGTTTGTTTGCTTGGCCAATGTTAAGCGAGTTACTGATTCCTTGCCATTGTATCTGTGCAATATTGTATCTAGAAGTTCTAAGTGAGAGAAGGAAGGGATTATGCTGGAAGGTATTTCATTGTCAAGTTCTATGCGAGTGGAGTTATTTGAATGATCAAGAGTCAGTGTTCTCTTGAGAGCGATTGCTGGGAGAGGAGTCGAGGTACAAGTTAGTTGCCTAGAGTATGTTTGATGTGTATTGAGTTGCTCGTAGGATCTAACAAGATGTCTATGTTGGTATTTTCCTAGCATTTCCGTCTTCTTCTTCATAGCTTGCCATGCCTGCTTCACGAGTTGCTGCATCTTTCGGCATCGAGCTCACATCGCTTTGACAATGGGATTGATGATGCAATTATAAAACTGTCGCAAACCTGTCCCAAAGCAAAATTTGCCCTAAATGCTTCATAAAGTGTGACAATACTGCTTAGAACAGTAATACATTGCTGTACCTTGAAATTGTGCCCAAAAAGTCAATTTCAGCAATTTAATGATGTAAATCCTCAAATTTGCACAAATTTCTGCGCTCAATTTGTATCAATAAGCAAATAGATACTGTATTTGCACCTCCTTGTTGTCTTGGGATATGTGAAACACATCCTCAATTTTTGCAAATAAATTTTGAGAAATTGAAGATTTTTTATACTAAATCTTTCAATTCAATGCAATGTCACCTTAGGATGTGGATTGATTGGAACCAACAACTTCATTGCACCTCTTAATGTGTATTGAACCCAAAGATAACAAAAGCTCCAAATTTCTCATGGAAATGTTTAGAAATTGGGCAAGTTAGTCGAGAATTCCCAAATTTCTTGGCATTGAGTGTGAGAAATTGAAAATTTCTTTGAAATTGGGGATGAGACAAGTAAGATAGATTAGAAATTGCACAAATTTTCAAAAATTCCCAAATTCTAAAATTAGTCTATTTGCACTTGAGGGTTTTTGAGTATTTCTACACAATTGAAAATGGTAGAGATGGGCAAGGTGAGGCGGAATTACACATATTTTTGAAAGTCCCTGAATTTAGAATTTAGGGTTTTTGTGTTTTTTAAAGATTTGCAAAAAATGGCGGGCAGGGCCTAGAATATCACAAGTAGGACTGAGAGAGGCTGTGTGTGTAGGGCTGCATGCAAGATTGTCTATGGTTAATGGGACTACATGCATGATGAAAATAGCAATAGCTCCTCCTCCAGAATAACAACTCTTCCAAAATAGTAGTTCCTTCCTCCAAAGCAATAGCTCCTCTTACTTTATTAGCTGAGTGGACTTTGTGTGGGTGGTACGAGCTGAGTGGTGGCAAGATGGAACCCATGGGTCTAGTTCTAATACCAATTGTTGGAGATGGAAGGGAGAGAGAGTGTGTAACACAAGACAGTCAACAAGAGTGGATAGTAGTTCCACACTCAAAAGATAGAAGTACTAGAATGATAGAATGAAAGTACAATAGGTCTTTAGTAGTTAGACTATCCCTAACTCAATTAGAGTTAAACTAACTCTAGAAGTAGTGACACAACTTATTAACTTAGTTGTGTCCATAGCACAGACTAAAACGTTGGGCATTGCCCATAATTCACTAATTCTAACATTTGTTGCCATTGCTTGACTGTCCATTGAGCTCTGTCTCAAAAGTCCTACATATTTTGGACTTGGACTTCCTACTCCTCTCAGTTCATGGCCTTATTAGACTTGGTATCCATGTTGTCTTTACTAAGCAAGTGGTCTTTATTGAGGATTCTTCTTCAAGAGCCATTTTGGCGATAAGTTGGTAAGAGAGAGGGCTTTACAGGCTCCATTCTCCTTACATTGTACAGGGTTCTTCAAAGCATTCTTCCATGGCTGCACCCGTTCCCGATTATGCACCACCTATTCCACAGGTTCCATCCCATCCCCTACCTTTTCTTTTTGCAGTTCCCTCGTACCCCCCATCGCTTTCAAAGGGGAGGATATTGGTGATATGGATGTGGATTCCTTGGCCCCTTATGTTTCAAAGGGGAATTCCGAGGATTGTGAGGAGTTTCTTTATTGATGGACTCTATCATTGGTGATTACTTTTAAGCATGACGAAGTTGGTGTGCCAATTTATAAGGATATTCATAAGCATGTGTCTTGATGCACCTAATATTGACTCTCTAGTATACAATGGACATTGGCTTTGGATTGTTGATACTTGTGTTGACCTCACATGGTGTCCTTTGCGAATGCATATGTGTGAAAAGGTCTATTGTGTCAGCCTCATGAAGCTGAATGGCACAAATAGGCTAGGCTCTTATGTTCCTTTCTAATTTCCAATAGCTTCATATATCCATGAATTTTGGTGAGATTGTATAACTTGTGTCATGATGCAATTTGGGTTTTGATTGTAAAGAAGGCCTATTCTATCATGGAATTTAACAAGAAAACTAGTGAATTGAACTAAGAAAATAACAGGAAAATAACATGAGATGCTTCAATCATAGCCATGCCATAGGCATCTTCCATTATACCATAGCACAACATAGCCATCGAAGCTGAAATTAAGAAACAAGAAAACAAAGCTTGGTACTCATCCCAAGATGGTGATGAACAAGAAATCTCTAAGGAAAAAAAAGTGTAAATGTCAAAAGGCCTCCAACTTTGACTAGGGCTGCCTATTTATAGCAAACCCTAAGCCTTAGACCTCTAATCTTATTACAAAGGCTTTTAGCCTGTCATTGGCCTTATTTATTTCATTACAAACCCTCCTTGCTTCAATCAGCTTTGTCCTCAAAGCTGCAAATGGAAAGATACTACAATGGATGTAGCATAAAAGTTCAAAGGCACAAGTTGAAGAAGAGTCCATGGTCCAAGAAGTTCATGATTGTTTTCATGTTGCTCATGCTGTTCAAGAAAGGGCTGTCATAGTAAAAGAGTCATAACTTCTGAAATATAGCTCCGAATCAAATATATGAGGTGTCATTTTGAAGAATGCACCTAGGAGCATCACATCCAAGCATAAAATCTCGACTTTGATGACGTCTGACCATTTATTTTTATGACAGGAACTTAATACATCAAGCTGTATTAAATATTCAACTCATGCTTCTTCAACTGTTTCTCCCATAAGCCAAATAAAAATCAATGAAAACAAACTGTCAATCATATTTGCAGGTCAAGGGATCAAAAAGTCCAACCATTCTTTCATAGTAATCCTCTTGGATCAAATGGGAATCCATCAAAGTGATCATCATCATGAAAACAACTGCCAAAACTGTCAATGACTATGCCCGGGTCAAATGGAAAAGAAGAATCATCCCAATGATCCCCCCGATCAAAAGAGTAATGAACATTCTCATAATACGCCTCATAGTCATCATGGTCAAATGGATGTAAAGGATCTTCATTATCCAACATGTATATATCCCAATCACCTATGGGCTGATATGCATCATCAATAGAATCACCATAGAAACTAAAATTTGCATAATCATGTCCCTCTTGAAGGATAGAGGTCTCATGAAAGTCCTCCTTATGTTGCATGCTGCCCTTAGTGAGGTTCTCATGAAGGTCCTCCTCATTGTCCTCATATTCTTCAACATTGTTCTCCATTCGCTCTTCTTCATTATCGTCATTACCATCTATGCTGTCCACATCTGCATGTACTTGCTTTTTTTCATAGAAATCTTCAGCTTGTAATGCTTTAGGTGGCTCATGTGGTACATAACCCACATGGTTGGGTTGCTAGTAAATGTCATAGCTCTCATCTCCATAATATTGTCCATAAAAATGATCATAACTACTACATTCATCCATGTCATGCTGATCATGATGGCTGACATTCTCATAGACATTACCATAGGTATCTTTATAGGCATGCTATCCAAAGTCATGTGGATGGAACCTTGAAGGAGAAACATGATAATCATGATGAGAAGGTTGATCAAATACATCATGCTGCTGTCTAAATGTATGTACATGTTAATCATAAGCAAAAGAATCTGACCAAAATGGTTTGAATGATACCCAATTTGCTCATCATGACATGAAGTATAGCATCCATTTTGTTCAAGACATCTTCCAAAATGTTGCTTATATGAGGGAGAAGTGCCATATGGTTCATATGCTGAGTTGCCATGAGATACATACTCATTCACTGAAGTATCATGACATTGCTGACCATAGTTCTCACAAGTGGAAGGACTTGAGAAATTGGAAACTGCTGTAGGTGGTAGCCATACATCAAAGAGAGTAATGAGTTTGTCAATGCCCATCTTCATTTTCCTAATATCACTTGCCACACTTGCTGAACAGTTCTTTGCATGCATGCTGTCCCAACTATTCATAGACATAGTTTTGGCCATAACTTGATGAATACAAGTCCAAATTGAACAAATGATAGCTCTATTTGAAGCCTATGATGTCTAGCTTCAAATGAGAGTGCTGGTTTCAATTTAGGAGCAGGAATATCCCTCTTTGTAAAAGGATTTTCAGATTTGTCCACAGTGGACTGCACCCTATTTTTACTCTGTTTTGGCCCTGTTTTACCTCATGAACAATGTCTTCCATCCATAAGAAGTTGGCAGATGCTTCAGATTAGTAAGTACATTGATAATCCAAGCATATTCTCTGCAAATAAGCCCGTATTGTCATACATTGTATACCCTTAATGACTTGGTCAAGTGTGATCCATTGTATATGCAAAGGAAAGAGGAATCCACTTGCTTGTTCAATCTTGTTGAAAGGTGCCAAAAAGAGCATTCAATCTTGAAAAGCACTTACTGATATTAATATTGGAAATACCCCACATGTCAAGGTCCATACATGCTATTCATACATGAAACAAACATGTCTTAAAGAGCATTAGGCTACCCATACATTTGTCTCATGCTGCTCTTTCTTTTGCCTTCAAAATACCCATACATTTGTCTATAAGAAACTCATACATGTGTCTTTATGCTGCCCATATCAAAATGGGTATTCAATCTTCATGAGATCTTGGTAAGAATGCTTGTAGGAGTGATTTGATTGAAGAGATACATGTGTCTTCAATCTTCATGAGATCTTGGTAAGAATGCTTGTAGGAGTGATTCACTGATTGAAGAGTGCTTCATTACTGATGATGAACCAAATCTTCAATGAAATTATTGAGTACAAATTGTCCATTATGTCCAAGAGACAAGAACGCTCCAAGACCTCTCATAGAAGCTTTGAATTCTATGCATTCTTTTAAGAAATGTAGATAGAATGATCCAAGAAAGTCCCAATTTAACTTGTTTCAATATGGAATAAGCTCTCAGCTTCAGACTCTTCTCCTATGAACTCCATTGTTACTCCAATGCTTCAAGTATGGTTGGTGAAGGTAAAATCTTCTTTCATTTGATATAGAGCTTGAAGGATGATAATGAACAACTCCAATGTAGATTGTAGACTTCAAAATTTGAGAAGAGAACCAAAGATTTCAGTGACATTGAAGATGCATGCTGTCCAAAACTTCCATACACCAATGTATGCCAAAAACTCTTCAATGTTGCTTCAATGTCTTCAATAGATTGAAGATACGGGTTTAAGCAAGCTCCAAGAGTGATTTGCCACCAAAACTCCCTTCATTTGCTTCAAGAAATCTGAAATTCTTTGATGCTGTCCAAAATTGTCATGTTTAGGGTTTCATGGGAGAGAGAGGAGTCCAACAATGGAAGAGATCTTGTCCAAGCTTGAAGAAGACCACTTGCCAATGGGTTTGAAGCATTAACCATGGATTACTTGAGCTATATAGCTCATTTTTTTCGAAAATAGGCCGGAATATGTGATCAGGCACAATTCATGTAGTTGCATATCCCAAGATAACAAGGAAAGAAATAGGCTTAATGAGCCAAATCACTACTCTATGGAAAGCTCAAGAGGTGAAGAGCAAGGTTATGAAGTCCATTGGCATGATAGAGATCATGGGAAGGAGATTAGGTCCGTCTTTGGCCATGGATTCTTGAGGGCAGCTTGAAAAGGAAGAGAAGGAACCCCTGTTCTTGAAAAGTAACTCAAGCTTAACCCATACTAAGTCATGTAACCCTCATTTTGTCCAACTTACCCCAATTTTTGGTCCAAAACTTGGTTACGAGTTATCAAATTGGTTGGAGCCCGCCATTTTCCACAAGGTAATGCCAAGAATCACCATCTTTGTCACTGTTTGTAGCAGACCTTCAAGTATAACCCTGGTTATGAAGAAACTAAGTCCTGAAACTCAAATCTAACTATGGTTTCCACTCCCTAGTTTGTGAAATTGGATCAAGTACAAGAAAATGACTCCTAAGAAGGATCTAGACTAATGCTCTGATACCAATGTAAAGAAGGCCTATTCTATCATGGAATTCAATAAGAAAACTAGTGAACTGAACTAAGAAAATAACAAGAGATGCTTCAATAATGGCCATGCCATAGACATCTTCCATTATACCATAGTACAACATAGCCATGGAAGCTGAAATTAAGAAACAAGAAAACAAAGCTTGGTACTCACCCCAAGATGGGTGATGAACAAGAAATCTCTAAGAAAAAAATAGTGTAAATGTCAAAAGGCCCCTAATTTTGGCTAGGGCTGCCTATTTATAGCAAACCCTAAGCCCTAGATCTCTAATCTTATTACAAAGGCTTTTAGCCTGTCATTGGCCTTATTTACTTCATTACATTGATGGATTGATTGCTGTTGATGGCCCATCTCATCTGTGCAAGATAAATTATGTGAAGTCACAAATTGGCTTCTTGCTTTGTCAAGCACTTGGTGTATTTATATGGATTGCTGTAGAAATTGGTAATTAGCCATGAATCTAAGTCCATTGTTATTTTTGGGGGTCGGTCTCTCAACAACCAGAGACCCACTTGTTACACCGTTTTCCTGTTGAAATAGTCAGTACAATTGCAGTTCACTGGCCATTTTTTGGCACATAGATTTCCCATTGCTGAAGTCCCCTTTCTATTTGTTAATGTCAGGAACACTCAAGATCAGACCACAAAGTATAATCAATTCTTGGAGAATATGCCTCTCGTATGTCTCTTGTTGTCAATTTGGTCAGAATCATTACCTTTTATGTATCAGATTGCATGTCAGTGACAATACTAAACTCTTGGGTATTGGATCCACCCTGTTCTTGCTGATGTATGGCTTTGAGCCAAGACCAGCAATCGCCCTAGGACCCAAAAGAGTGAGTAAGCAATCAGTAGTCTACTTTCTGCACAGTATACAGGAAATGGGGATGATTACTAGCCATCATTGTAATCCTTTTGAGCTTCATGAGACTTGGAAGATTTTGGATGTACCTGAAGGTATCGGCAGACTTTGTATCAATGCATGCCGGCAACTATTATAAACTATCTGAAATACAATCCAAATTATCAGAAATACAATCCAAATGATCAGAAATAGAGTTAAGTGATTCCCGTTGAAGTGCTAATCAGAAGTTGTCAGTCAGGTGGAAGGACTATCTTTTGGCAAAAGCTACATGAGAGCTGGTATGCTTGCTCAACAGTCACTTTTTTTGCTTCATCCCTGAGTTATTTTGAGGACAGCAATCATTCACAAGGGGAAAGTGTTACATCCTTGGACATCATGGATTGGTCCCCATAGCTTTGGCCACTAGAAATCACTAGGTGTGAATGACACTTTAGGGCTAACTAAAGGGTCTTGTGTGATGAATGTGTTCAAAGAAGTTTAAGGTTTGGGCGGCTAGGTTTCATATAAGGAACTTGTTGCTCGGTTGTGTGAGACTTTTCACATGAAACTTGGCCCGACATGCTGCTGGTTCTGAGGCTCAGGGTGAGCTTGTTTTAGCTCTATGGCTGGGAGGTCAGTCTGATATCCATCTTGTATATTTCTTTTCATGCGTGTATGACTTGTTTATGTTATATGTGCTCTGTATGGGTGTTTCAGTAACAGGTCTAACATCAAACACTTGAAATGTTCCCCCAGACATTACACCTGCAAAGCCTCAAATTAGAAAAGGCCTCGGATTATCTTCAATAGAGTTGGAGAAGGATTCATTTCTATTTGCCCTGAAACCAGACACATTACCTTGTTCCAGTAATTGCACGATTGGTAGTATGCTGGTAGCTGTCAATGGTTAAAAATTGCATAATAAATCTGAGCAATTCTTCTTTGTACCTCTTCTTTCCCTCAAAAGTGGTAATGGATATACTTCTCCCTCTTGTCCATTGCGAGTCTCCAAGGTTTTCCATATTATACAGAAGTGGTGCAACTGCTCCACTCTGGCCACTGCCACTGGTGTGTCATGCTCATTTAAAGTAAGATTGTGCTGAATCAATGGATGCCTATTTGCATCATCTACTCAACTTGAAAGCCTGTGTCTGATGGACTTGTCGAGCTGAATCAATAGACGAAGCATGAACTGAGATCTTGAGAGGTGAAAAATTCTAGAGTTTCCAGTCTGAAATTTGCGATTTTTATGGTTCTAGTTTGGGCTTTTAATCTGAGGGGGTTTTATTATTGTGCTGCAAAATAAAGTAACTGACTCGACAGTCTGAGGTCTTGTTTATTCTCTTGCATATGTGATAGGTGTTGTTTTTTAAATTCTTCAGAGGTTTACATTTTCTATCAGATCTGCACCTTATTTTCATATAAGTGCTGTACTTCATAGAAGTGCAAATATATATCAAACTTGTTTTTGGATTGAGACCATACGTTGCATGTATGGTTTTTTCAGTTCATACAGGTTACCGTATAACTTACTGATCAGTTATGCCACTTTACAGGACGTCACCTGGATGATACATGGGTAGCATCTCTGCCAGATGACATTTCTGAGAGTATAATCTGGCAGCGAACTAGTGTTGGGGTTCCTGCTGGTCGTTTTGGTCAAAGCTGTACAGTTGTTGATGATGCCCTTGTACTCTTTGGAGGAATTAATGACCATGGGATAAGACAGAGTGATACATGGATCAACAGAGGCATCCGCATGAATACAGAAGAGAGGTATTCTTGGAAACTGTTGCCAGTAGCATCAGCACCATGTCCACGTGGTGCTCATGCAGGTTGTTATGCAGGGGACAGTAAAATTGTGGTTTATGGAGGCATTGGAGCGGATGGTGTAAGGTTAGATGACACATGGGTTCTGGACCTTTCAGAAAAACCCTTGCCTGCTTGGCATAAGCTGAGCACTCCTCACTCGCCCCCTGCTCGGTCTGGTCACACACTGACATGGGTAGGAGGGAAGCGCATGATTTTGTTTGGTGGAAGGGGGACGAAGTTTGAAGTTCTGAATGATGTCTGGCTACTTGACTTGGAGGGAGAGTTCCCAGAGTGGGTGGAGCTTCGGGCATGTGAACTTCATCCCTTGCGTGATTATCCAGCACCACGAGCTGGGCATTCTGCAACGCTCATCTTTGGAGGGAGAGTGCTGATATATGGAGGGGAAGATGCCAGGCGATGCCGTAAAGGGGATGTGTGGGTACTTGATCCCACTGTTGGGATTCCAGTTGGGAATGTTTCAACATGTTTTGATAATCTTCACTACAGAACTCCAGTTCGTAGCAGCAAGTATGACCGCAAATTTTGGAAAAAGTTGAAACAATGGGGCCAGCCTCCGAATAGGAAATCATTCCATGGGGCATGCTCAGTGCATTCAGGACGTGCAGTTCTCATCTTTGGTGGTATGGTGGATGGGGAACTTGTGCCAGCTGCTGCTGCAGGTCTTGGGTTTGATGCTGATCTGTACTTAATGCAACTTGTTCCATAGTGGTTTAATGATCTGTACATTGTGTCCATGCTAGCTGTTTTAGACAAGCTACATACACAATGATATCTAATCCCCAATTTACAGTAGCTGTTTTCAGTATGCAAAGTTCTATCCAAATACATTAGTTGCCAGGTCAATCACCTTTTAATGGAGTAATATGTACACGTGTAAATAGTTCTCAGCATGAATTCATATTGGGTTGAGCCTCGAGGATATACTTATATAAAGCATGAAATCTTCTTGGAAATCTGTCAGTAATTGCTTTTTAGGTTATAACAGATACCTCTGCACACAGGTGCACCTGTATGGTTTCTAGTGAACAATATCCACACATTCAAGAATCCGCAGTCTCCTTCCTTGCTTAGTATCAAGTAGGGGGATGATGATGCACTCTTTGAAATGAGGAGACACACACACCTTTTTGTACATGGACCTTCAGCTTGGGGGTCCAAGTTGTCAAGCAGGGAAGATTGGTTGTGTAAGATTAGAAACTTGCTGTAACTAGGGCTGCAACTTGACACGCAGGGACAAATTTTTAAAAAAGGTAGGTTGTGAGATGAGGTTATAGTTACGCCACATCAGAAACTGTTTATAACCATGTTCATGCAGGGACAAATGTTTAAAAAAGGTAGGTTGTGAGATGAGGTTATAGTTACCCCACATCAGAAACTGTTTATAACCATGTTCCATGCAGGTTCCACCTCTAGTGTATGGTGATCAATGTCACAAGCAGGAAAACAACTATTCACCTACTATCACCATTCATGTTCATTTCTGCTGTACAATTAAGCACTTGAATGATATCTGAACTGTTAAAGCTTTTTAGCATGTGCTGTTTGCAGGGGTGTTCTAGAAGGGATAATCCCATTCTTAATCATCTTGGGGGCATCTGCTTTGGCCTTAAATAAAGCACAAAACGAAAGATGTGCTTTACATCCTTATCAGTTTAATGTTTGATTTGCAAGTGGATTCCTTGAGCCTTAAGATTTTAGAATGACTTCCTCTCCTGTTACGGCTTCATCATTTTTGAAAGAGGCCATTAAATGGGAGTGTTTGCAGGTGGAGTTAGTAGAAATCTCTCATGCAGTGATTCTTTTAACCCCCTCCAAATTTGTCACAGCTGCATGAAGTGGCAACTTGGTAAGTTTCTTCAAGGGTGCTGTGTTGAGATATCGAGCTCCACTCGTGCTATGCCAGGGTGATCGTTGTGCATTTATGTCACCGACTTATCAGTTGCAGATGCGGTTGGTACACTGCCCATGAATAATAGCTACATGACAACTATCCTTATCCACTCTAGTTCATGGCTCAGTTAGTATGTCACCTTAGTTAGTTGAGTTTGCTTTGAGACCCATATATAGGGTTCTTCTATTTCTTTGTACTTGACTTCTTTTTGGCTTACACAACTAAGAAGAGGAAAACTGTTTTCAGCCTCCATCCTTGTGTGTATTCCCCCATTGTGCAAGCAAGAAAGCTACAAGTGAGACTTCTTCCTTCTCTCCCACAATCTTGACATGGTATCAGAGCCTTGTTCGTGGTAAGGAGCTCAAGAAAGCAAGTCAAGTTCGCGGTGTTCTGGTAAGAGGATCAGTGTTGCTTTCATTCTTCTGTTTTGGGAGCAAGTCTCTGCAGGTAGCACAGTCGGAAAGTGCAAGAGTGCATTGTCTCAGGTTGAGACGCTCTTCGCGGTGAAGCAAGAGGGCAGTATATGCTGTGGGTGAAGGCTTTAGCCCTTGGTGACCCTGTTTTTTTGATTTGAGACCATTTCGGGGCCTGTTTTGGAGGTAGAAGTTTTCTGGACGTACTAAGGAAAATGCCAAATTTTATGCTGTGCGATCACTGTTCTACAGGTCGATGAAAAGTTACTGTAGAAATTATATCGTATGCCTGTGCGCAGAGACATTGGGAGTTAGAGAATCATCCTTGTTGCCTGTTGATGCAAAATCGTCACTAAAAGTGACTGTGTGGTCAAATATCACTTTCGTCAGTTTTGCAGATTTGCCCTTGTGAGGCTGAAACTGTGTTATTTGCAGTGACAGAATTTTTTGCAGTGTTCTGTAATGACGTCTGATTCTCTCACACAGATTGTCACTGAAAAGCTTGACAAGAACTTCCAAGCATGGAAATTTAGAATGACGAATTTCCTTATGGGAAAAGGATATTGGGAATTTATTGCAGGAAATGAAGAAGAACCAGTTCTTCCTGATGTTCCCAATCAACAGTAAATTCAGGCATTTAAAGCATGATATGAGAGAGCCAAGAAAGTTATGTACTGGCTGTCTATTAGTATTTCAGACTATGATTGTGCATATTCAGGATGTAAGTACGCCGAAGGAGCCATGTGATACTTTGTAAAAAATGTATAGCACAAATACGCAAACCAAGAAAATGCAGCTCAAGCAAGAGTTGCATAATGTGCAAAGAGAAAATATGAGCATTAATGACTACCACATGAAGGTGAAGAAGATTGCAGATGCACTTGCTTCCATTGGGTCGCCAGTGGAAGATGATTTAGTTTCTGTGACCTTGAATGGTCTAGGAAAGGATTATGCACAATTTCGAATATCCATTTTCGTCCGTGAAAGATTTCTTGATTTTGAGGAGTTGATTGTTCTTCTAATTTCTGAGGAGCAGAGAAATAGTGGTGCATATTCTTCAGGAGGAATTTTAAAAGAAGCTGTCTTCTACTCAAATGCTGGAAGAGGTAGAGGAAACCGATCTGAGGCCGTGGTAGAAATCAAAATATACAGCAAACTCAAGAAAACCAGTCCTATGGAGGAGGACGTGGTAACTCTAGAGGTAGGGGGAGCCAAAGAGGTCGTGGTGGATGGCAAAGAGGGCAAAATGCTAACAACAATGTTGAATGCTACTACTATGGTAAAATGGATCATATGGCTAAAGACTGCTATAAAAAGCAGAATGACATCATGAATGGAAGATTGCAACAAGGAAATTATGCATCTTTTAGTAGGCAGGGTGATGACAGAAATGAGCATTTGTTTATGGTGCAGCACATGATCAATTCTGTGGACAAGTGCAGAAGAAAGTAACGATGTATGGTATGTTGACTCAGGTGCATCAAACCGCATGACATGTCATGCAGAATGGATGCATGATGCAAGGAAAATGGAAAAATCAGGATTTGTGGAGATTGGTGATGATACTGTACATTCTATTGTGCAGATTGGAAAAATTCCTTTGTCTATGTAGGATGGAAAAAAGAAATACCTGTCGGATGTATTTCATGTCTTGAATATCACAAAGAATCTGGTTTCTGTTAGTCAAATGGCTGAGCAAGGCTTGCAGGTCAGATTTAATCCTCATGGATGCTTTATTGAGGATATGAAAATTAAAGGTTGCTTGATAGCAAAAGAAAGAAGAAGGACAGAATGTTTACGTTGGATGCAGACATGTCTGGATTGAGTGCAACAATGTTTGCACATGGGATCGGTGTAGTTGCAGATATTGATATCTGGCATAAACGCATTGGTCATGTTAATGTACAACTTAAATCAATGCAGGCTCAAAATATTGTTGTAGGATCACTTAAATTCAAGGTTGCAGAAATGCATAAGGTATGTGAAGCCTGCCAATTTGGAAAACAGGCAAAGGAAACCATTTCCTAGACATGTTCAAGAGAGTGAGAAGCCATTGGAATTAATCCACTCTGATGTGTGGACTACTAAAGCTGCATCTCTTGGAGGTTGTCATTATTTTGTCACTTTTAGTGATGACTATAGGAGAAAAGTTTGGGTGTATTTTATGAAAAAGAAAAGTGAAGTTTTTGGGCAATTCAAAACTCTTAAAGCTATAGTTGAAAAAGAAACAGACTTGCAAATAAAATGCCTAAGGTCAGATGGAGGGGGAGAGTATCTCTTAAATGAGTTTGCAAGGTTCTTGCAGGAGTAATGCATAAAGCAGCAATATTCATGTAGACATACCCCACAACAAAATGGAATTGCAGAAAGGAAAAACATGCATATTGGAGAGGTATCTCGTACCATGCTCAATGAAAAAAACTTGTCAGATTTTTACTAGGTTGAAGTAGTTGCTACAGCAGTCTACATAATGAATAAGACTCTCACTGCAACAATACATGGGATGACTCCAGAGGAGAGGTATACTGGTAGAAAATCAGATATTTTTCATTTGAAGATTTTTGGTTGCATTGCCTATGTTCATGTGCCAGATGAGTTGAGATCCAAGTTGGATCCAAAAGCTGAGAAGTGCATCTTTATTGGTTACTCTCTGCAGCAGAAAGGGTATAGATGCTATAATCCTTCTACTCGTAAGCTTACAGTGAGCAGAGATGTTTTTGATGAGATGAGTAGTTGGTATAAACCAGTAAATGTGATTGATGATGTAGATGCACAAAATGGTAATGCTGCACAGAATTCACAGTAGCAGTCACAAAATATTAGTGGACCTGGAGTGTCCTCTAGCAGTGGTTCATATTCTTCGCCATGGACAGGCAGATTGAGATCAGGAGAATCTCCTCAAAATAATGCAAATAGTGGTATGTAGGTTTTACGAAAAGGAAAAGAGAAGGTAGATCAGTCCATGTTTGATGTGAATGCATGTCACTTTTATGTGGATGGTGAATCCAGTGGCTCAAAACAGAGCATTGATGATGAGTTGGGTATTCCTTCTATTGTTATACTTGGAGTAAGGAAGACCAGGGATGTTTTGAGAGCACCTGGGAGTGAACCTAGTTTGCGCAGGTCTACCAGAGCTAGGTATTCTGTGGATAGGTTGAAATATGATGGATTTACAGCCATTCACTATGCATATATGGTCAAAGTGATACAGGAACCAGAACCCATTTCTTTTGAGCAAGCCATGGAAAAAGAAAAATGGGAGACAGCTATGGATGAAGAAATGGATGCCTTGGAAGCAAATGTTACATGGGAGTTGGTATCTTTGCCTAAAGGTAAAAATGCAATTGGTTGTAAGTGGGTTTATAAGGTGAAGCACAATGCAGATGGTTCTGTGAACAAATACAAGGCAAGATTAGTAATCAAGGGGTATGCACAAACATATGGCATTGACTATGAAGAAACATTCAGTCCGGTTGCAAGGATGGCAACCGTAAGAGCAGTCATTGCTATGGCTGCATCAAAGGGATGGTCTTTACATCAGATGGATGTAAATAATGCCTTTTTGCATGGTGATTTGCAAGAAAAGGTCTATATGGAGCAGCCACCAGGTTATGTGCATGCTGTTCATCCTGAGTTTGTTTGCAGGTTGAATAAAGCCTTGTATGGCTTGAAGCAAGCACCTAGAGCATGGTCTGACAAGATAGGACAATATCTTGTCACTATTGGCTTTCAGATTTCCAAGGCAGATTTCTCAGTTTATGTGAGAAAAACAGAGAAAGGTATTATGCTACTTGTCATTAATGTTGATGATTTGATTATGACAGGTGACAGTGATGAAGATATCCTTCATGTGAAAATGCTATTGAAGCAAAAGTTTGAGATGAAGGGTTTGGGAGAGTTACGTTTTTTCTTGGGCATTGAGGTGATTAGATTACCAAGTGGGATACAGCTTTTGCAGAGACAGTATGGATTGGACATGCTGTCCAAATATGGGATGACATGCTGTAAGCCTATTTTAGTTCCTTTGGAGCAGAATGTGAAGCTGAGCGCAGATACAGGTGAGTTTCTGGAAGACCTTACTATGTACAGATGCATAGTAGGAAGTTTGATTTATATGACTATTACCAGGCCAGATTTGAGCTATGCTGTTGGATTGGTAAGTCAGTTTATGCAGGCTCCAAGGAAATCGCATTTGGATGTGGCTAGACGCATACTCAAGTATGTGAAGTCCACATTGCAGTATAGACTATTTTATGAGACTGGGGTTTAGATACAGTTGCATGGATACACTGATGCTGATTGGGCTGGTAGTATTTCTGATATATGATCTACCAGTGGGTATGTGTTCTCTTTTGGGAGTGCTGCGGTCACTTAGAGCAGCAAGAAACAGTCTACAGTTGCCTTGTCGAGCACGGAGGCTGAGTAGTACAGGGGTGCAGCAATGGTTGCATGTGAGGTAGCTTGGTTGCATAAGCTACTTTATGATATGCATCAGTCTACAGATGGGCCAGTTGTCATTTATTGTGACAACATGAGTAGTATACACTTGGCAAATAACCCAGTCTATCATGTTAGAACAAAGCACATTGAGGTGTATTATTACTATGTGCGGGAGAGAGTTTTACTAGGTCTTATTGATCTAGTTTATGTCAGCACAGAGGATCAGGTAGCTGACATATTTACGAAGGCATTGGGCGCAGAGAAGCTGCGCAAGTTCAGAGACCTGCTTGGTGTGCATGAATTGGGATTGAGCTCGAGGGGGAGTGTTAAGATATCAAGCTCTACTCGTGATATGCCAGAATGACCGTTGTGCATTTATGTCACCGACTTGTCAGTTGCAGATGCGGTTGGTACACCGCCCATGAATAATAGCTACATGACAGCTATCCTTATCTACTCTAGTTCGTGGCTCAGTTAGTATGCCACCTTAGTTAGTTGAGTTTGCTTTGAGTCCCATATATAGGGTTCTTCTATTTCTTTGTACTTGACTTCTTTTTGGCTTACACAACTAAGAAGAGGAAAACTGTTTTCAGCCTCCACCTTTATGTGTATTCCCCCATTGTGCAAGCAAGAAAGCTACAAGTGAGACTCCTTTCTTCTCTCCCACAATCTTGACATGCTGTTCTCTCCCTTGTAGAGGAGAAACATAGGTTGGAGTTGGAATATTGGAGACATCAAAGCTCATAAAGAGAGAGTGAAAGAAAGTCACACGTATGTGGCATAATAACTTCTAAGTACGGCCATGTTCCAAGCTCATGCATCGCTACTAATCAAAGTTAGTAGTGACCTTGTTCCATGAATATGTTCCTTTGTAAGCATAAGCAATTTGAAAAGATAATGGTATCTTTATTGTAGTTTGTAGGATGAAACATTTCATTTGAAATTACCAATTCTTGGTTTATACGGAGATTAATGCACCTTTGATTGATTTGTTAACCTTGCAATGATATCATGGTGCTCAAAAGGCATTCTTAACCATTTTGGCACTACTATCACCATTGTTAAGATTCACACCATTTTCCTTCATAAGTTTTTCATGATTGGAACAATATTAGTGCAGCCTTTGAAGTATGAAGCTCTTTAATGTTATCCGATATATGAGTGAATTGGATCTACTCATGACAAGGATATCGTTAAAGAAAGACCTCTAGTAATTGGTCCCCCAAGTTTACATACAACATGAGGGTCTTTAAAAGTTTTTCATGATTGGAACAACGATATCAGTGCAGTCTTTGAAGTATGAAGTTCTTTAATGTTATTCAATATACGAGTGAGTGACTTGGATCTACTCATGACAAGGATATTGTTAAAGAAAAATCTCTACTGATTGGTCCCCCAAGTTTGTACAACACCTTGTGTTGTATACGATTTTCATTCATTAGAACTATGTTGTTTATGGTGTAGTTGAACTTTTAGCTAATAAACTACTATTTTTTTTCCTCTTTACTTGGTCCTTAACACGTAATGATATTTTGAATTGATTCTTTTAGATATACTTTCCATGGTGCCACTATTGTGACTTTAGTGGAAGCAAATCATTTAGATTGTTTTTAACTATTGATCTAGTTAGTTAATTGTTAACAACTAATAAGCACAAACATAATCAAAAGTAGGGAGTGTCACTAGTTTGGCAATTGCTTAAACTTTATTGAGGAAATGAGAAAGAAAGAATTTGGGACATCATTTTTATCTAAGTGGATTCTTGTATCTTTTATTGAATTGTGATGTGTTTTGTGAATAATAAAATTGTAGAAATGGTAAAGCTATTTGTGCCATGTCACTACATTCTAGATCCATAGTTTGAAGATTTAACTACTTCCTTGATAGCCAAATTCACATCTCAACTAGTTCAAATTGAGCCTATGCTTGTAGCCAATTCAACCATAGGTATACATATGGGATCTCTAGCACCTTCAAGTTCAACCAATGGATAACTAAGTTGAAAAGCATTTAAGGTTGTCCTTACATAGCCATGTGTATGGATCATAACCATGAGATCCAAAGAAGTTGTAGCTAATGGTACAAATTTTTTCATGTTATGCTACTCCAGATGTTACATTGAGGCTTCCTTTCACTTTTGTATTTGTTGGAGAAAGGTGCACATATGTACCAATTGATTTGCTTTGTAATCCTTGCTGAGTATTTTGTAATGAGAACTAAGTATTAGTGTTACAATCTTTCTTAGCTTTATCAAGTTCTTTTTGCATAGATTAAGAACATTGAAGCCATCAATGAAAGATACTCCAAACTTGTTACATTGTAGCTTCTTCTTGCTTTGAATTTGGTACTTTCTTTTTGAGTGTAGTGAGTTTGTTGATTTTCTTTTTAATCCTCACTTGCTCTTTTGTGATGAGAACTATATTTTTCAGTATTAGTTTTAGAACGAGTGCGAAACTCAAGTTAGAAGCCTTTAAAGGTAAGCATGTAGATAAGCCATCAATGAAAAATAATAAGGATCTAGAATCCACTGATTCTAATATCATATTAACGATCATTTATAATTACACCACAAACTACCAAGATTGAAGTGGGATCAATATCCCTACGTAATGAGCATGCAAACAAATCACTATTGAAATCTAACTATGTCATGATATTGTCATGAAGGTGCTTTTCAAGCGATTTATCGAGGTAAAAATGGTGATGGCTTAAAATACATAGCCACATTTATACCTTACACTATATATATATATATATATATATATATGAATATATGATATGATATGATATGATATTGTAAAAATAATGGTGAATTGGACAAGGAAGCCCTCCAACACCGATACTAGCTTAGGAAGAGCCAACAACAAAGTAAGAAGAGAGAAGCAGATGCTAGAGTGAACATTGCCCATCATGATGACTGAAGAGCGGCATAAGGCTTTCCACAATGAGATGGAGTCATTAAAAGAAAGCCTCTTGAAAGAAATAAATGTGCTACTCAAGGAAAGAGACAATGCCTAAGAGAATGTGGCAGAATTGTTGGATGAGCTTGAGGCCACTCAACAGAGTTCATTAAAATGTGACATAATGATGAGTGGGATTTAGAGCAAATCCTCGAGAGTTCACAAAAGTCGTAAGTGAAAAAGATGTAAATAGTGAGGTAGGCCCCTCAAATGTCAATGAGATGCCCATCCCATATAAATGAGTAAAGCATTGCCAAGTTTGTAAACACCAAAACATTTTTGTATGGAATAACATTGCCAAGTTGTAGGTAACAAAACATTGTTATATGAAACAACATTACCAAGTTATAAATACTAAATAGTATCCTTTTTAGTACATGATCTGACATTGTCTCAATCATGTTACATTTCAATTTTACTTTCAATCATGTGCTTTGTGTCAAGTTGTATAAGAGTCAATATCATTGCAATTGTATACTTTGGGGCTAAATTGTTTGGAAATAAATAAATGCATTGTATTGTCCATCGTATATGGAGTACTTGGATTGTAATTGCATATTCTACGATCCAATGGTTTGAAATCAATGCATGCTTCACATCATCCAATCATACATACAAGTTACTTATGTTATAATTGTGCATCAAGCCAAAAATCAAACTATATGCGAAGTTTTGTTCTACATTAAACTAAGAATCAAATTATATTTCTAAGAAAATAAATATATTTATGATGGACCTCACAGTAAATTTCAATAAGTGTGGTATTTCTACATTTTAAGTTAGTATTGATATTTTTTACACTTTTTCTATTACTAGACAAGTTTAGTTGACTAAAAAATTTCATCAAGTAAAGTTGTTACTATTTTCTTTTCCTATCCCTAAATATGTCTACTTAAAATATAAATTCATCAAGTAAACATGTCTTTATTTTCTTTTGTTTTAAACTATGATGATTCAAATTATTTTATAAATTTCTAAAATTTTTAATTCATACACTCTAGTCAAACTTGTATAATTTTAATTTATAAATGATTATATTAATAATTTATAAATTATTATTTAAATAATATTAATGATTTTAACTATTTAAATATATTAATAAATATTTATTTTTAAAATTTAGTTATTATTGTATATTTTTTTACTTAACCTTTGCAACCATTGCAAGCTAAGGCTTAATTTATATTAAGTGATTAAAAATCAATAAATCTATTTGCCTTTTTCCTAAGAGTTCCTTAGTATTAGAGACTATTTAGACTTGAAAGCTATGGTGCCAATCTCCATATTTTTATAGTGAAAAAGATTTTAGTACAAAACAATCTTTCATAAGGAACAACCTTTCATATTAAACATTTTTTTTGAACTACTTTGTACAAAATAATTTTAGTAATGGTCTTTTTATTAATCCAATACAATAATCTATGCATTTGTTGAGGTGCCCCCATATTGGATCTCGTATTTTGCTAGGCCATTGCATAATAGTCCTATATTTGTTATATAATATGAATCTCGTATTCATATTAAAGCAACCTAACTTGTAGAAGTTGGTGAAACAAGTAGAGTGCACACACTAAGTTGCTTGTTGAATATAGTGACTAGCACTATTGGGGTGAAACAAGGGTGTTGATTGTCACCTACATTGTTTGGCCTCTACAATGATGAGGTGGAAAACTAAATATATAGACTAGAAGTTCTAGGTGCGATCCTTGTTTGGCTTTTTATACCTACCCTATTGTATGGAGATGACATTATACTTATCTTAGACTCTCCTAAGGCATTACAACAACATTGAGATGCCTTACAAACTGGATAAAGATGTTGCAATGAACCTCAAGAAGACAAAATTCATGGTATTCACCACTGCACAAGCTTAGATGATTACATCAAAGTTCTAGTTCCCTTTTGGCAAAAACCCTATCGAGAGTGTTATATTGTATGTACAACTCTCCATTTGGAAAGCAACACTAAGGTTAGATTAGCATGAGGTTTTGTCGAACTAGGGGCACTTTATTGGCAATGTGCACATGTATAGTTTTTAGAGCCACACACTAAACTCTGTGGCTCTTTGATACATTGATCACACCAACACTACTATAGATGGAGCCAAGATATCAGGACCTAATTTATGCCACAATAGGAGAGAGCCAAAGTAGCATTGGACGGATAGGAGAGAGAGTTCTATGATGGATGAAAGCCCAAGGAGAGACCATTAGTCATGATGATAGCACACATGATTTGAATTTAGTACCTAAGACATTATTAGAGTAGTACATGAACAATGACAAGGATCCTCTTCTAAGAATTGACATTCCTCCATAGATTATGGGAGCTTCCATAACAGAGATGTCCCCACTTCTTAAGTTATGTAGAAAGGTAAATTCAATATGTAATAAAATGATACATGCTCTAACACACATTACATTAATTATATCATTGTCTACCACAATTATTTCATTTATTTTATATGATTTATCATTGTCTACTACATTATTAAAAATTAATGGTTTTGTGTCAACTTTCAAGCTTAAGGAAAAATTTTCAATAATATCTGGCTTGGTCGGCTCTCCTCTGGGGGAGCTTTTAAAAGTTACAGTGTTTCCCAACTCCTCACTCTAGAGAGTAAGGTACAACAGGAGGCACCCCACTGCTTGTATGCCCAAATGTGCAAATGGTTGAACTCTGCCCAAATATGCACATGGTTGAACTTGGCATTAGGATAGACAAATCTTTAGACTATAGCCTTGATTGTCCTTAGTCACTTAGAGGTGAGCTAAGTGATAAAGATAAATATTGTGAGATTAGATATATGAAGGATGTGGGTAAGTCTGGTATGACAATTGTGCATGAAGATGGTACGATTTTAGATACATCTCCTACACCTATTTGCAAATGGATGGGGGATGGATTTGTTGTCCATCGAACATACATGGATACATATATCTAACACAATCTTAGATGTGCCACTGGTCATGCCATTGGTCAAATCAACACTTGATCATACCATCTACAATATGCCACTAGGAGATATGAGGATATTGTAGTAGATAGGATATCATCTATTAAATTTTGTGGGGTGGAGGAAGAGTTAGGGGAGCATTACATATGCCATTGCATGGTATACTAAGGGTGATACTACTATCTCTCCCAAGAGGGTTTTGGATCATTACATCAAGTCATGGAGTATGGATACTAGAGATGTTTGGGGCTATTATTTCCTGAGCTTGATGACATAGAAAGGCCCTTCTGAGAGAGAGAGTGTAGCATTGAGATAGAGAGTAATCATAGATTTCCTTAGTGCAATATACACTAGTGTGTGACCCCCTCCTCAAGAATAGACTCTCCACATCCACATAGGTCATCTCACTTTGAAGTGTGCTACCATGAACCTATGCTAGGTGATACATCCTCAATGCCTCATCATCCCATTATTGACAAATTTTAGACATTATTATTGGCCATAGAAGATGTCCACCACTGAGATACTTCACCGTTTCTATGTTGGGGAGCATATGTGTTGTAGCACCTTGTGAGGGACATATTGGGATGACCTTTATGACTTCTTGTAACGAGCGGGATATACGAGAACTAGGGTTTAGATACCTAGTCACACTAACTAGGGTATAGAGACCCAATTTAGGGCATCCAGATATTATCAAGAACTAACTCTTCACCTTTATCTCAAGCTTCCATGGATTCCTCCTTCTTTCTCTCGTCTTTTTTGTCTTTCTCTCTCTTCTTCTAGTCTTTGTTGTTGTTGTTATTCTTTCTCTCTTTCTCTCTCTTCAACTCATTCTCCTCTCTCCTCTCAACTTCATTCATTGCAAGTGAAATCAGAGCATCAGGATTTGGTCCTTTCCATTTTCTCTTTCTCTATCTAATTCCCTTTTCAAATCTAAAACCCTAGTTATTTAGGTCATGGCTGCTAGCTCGAAGAAACACTGAAGATCTTGCTCCATCATGCTCATTTTTTAATTAAAAATATCCATTATGTATACTCTGGCTGAGGAAAAAGGCTGATGCTAGGTGAGGTGGTAAGCCAAAATAGAGTTGACCCTTGCTTGGCACTTAAGACCTTGAAGGGGTGCACAACTCGGATCTGGGGGAAACTTTGCCCACCTCCTAGTGATTCGGAGTCCGATACTTATATGTAGTGTAAGTACATCCCATGGTCACCCCATTTGTGACATGAAATACCCCTATTTGGGCACGCCCTCAATGATCATAGTACCCATGTATGACACTTGTCATGTATGCGATCAAAGGAGATGTATGACATTAAGATTTACTTATGCAGTGATAACAGAGAAAATGGATATGTCAATGTACTTGGGATTATGCTCAGTATGCTCAAGATGTTTCTTATGATGATGCTCAAGCCCTTCATTCCATGAGTCATTCACACAGTGCATGTGGGAATTGGGATAGACAATATTTTAGTCACAGTCACTTAGGGACAATCACAAAAATCCAATTGTAGAAAATTCTGTATTGCACTTTAGAGTGAACCCTATAGCTCTTCTTGAAGAGAGGTTTTCACCCTCCAATTTGAATGAAAAATATCCCTAATTAGAGCTACGGTCTAAAAGTTATGGCCATTTTTTTGCACTGAGGTCACTGTGGACAGGGTGTGGACCACTCTGGGATAGGCATAGTAATCCAATTGCAAAAATATTTGTTCATTTTTTTTCACAAAGCTTGATAGATCATCTTGAAGAGGACTTCCTCCCCTTTGATTTGAATAAAAAATATCATTGATTGGAGTTTTCTACTAGAAGTTACGCCCCATTTATTGATAGTGTGGGTCTTGTGGACTACATCTAAATGGCTGGTAAAAAAGCCAAAAGTAAGGCCCATGAGGAGGTATAGAGGGAGCTTGGGGAATCTACGAACTCAATGAATGATGAACCTAGTTTTTTATAAGATTATCATGGTGATACGAATAAGGAAGTGCTAGATATGGACCCCTATAGCTTGCTCAATCACACTCTGTGTCAGCATGAGCTTTGTCACATGGAATGACATAATGACATAGTAACCAACCATCACCAGATGTTGTCTAAAATTGATGTAGCAATCGAGCGAATGGCTCTCTTGAGATATCGGACTTAACAAGCCCTAGAGAAGCTCACTACTCTTGTAGCCTAGTTAGCTACCACTTCGGCCCAAGAAAAGGAAAACGAGTCCAAGTGCGAGTCTTGACAGCCTCCACCACTGGAGCCACTACATGGTTCACAGGGCGTTCTTTGATCATTTCCCATTCCACCTATGAAGTTGGTGAGCCCTCTCAAGTTGATGACGAGCCACTCTTGAGCTCCCCCATCATCCGTGCAGCCAATCCCCCAATGAGACCCTCGCCCACCATTGGTAGAAGCTCCCCCACTCTTCCTAAGAGCCCCAATGCAACTTATATGGCTTAGCCCCATCATGGATAGTATGGTATTAGTGACCAACATGGAAAGAATGGGAAACATGGCTATAATGGACAACATGGGATAAATGCACAACATGGTTTGTATGGACAATATGGTATGTACAACCATCATAGTATGTATGGATAGCAAGGCTTCCATGGGTAGCAAGGTCCCAATGATCTCTGTGATAAGATTCTTCTCACTTAGTACAATGGGAAATCCCCATCCCCATTAGATTTAGAAGAATTGAATTCCAAATTAGAGTCCCGTTTCAATATCTACCCCTGCATGGATGATCAAAAACTTATCTTTGCATCTCTCCACTTGGAAGGGTTTTCCCACACATGGTGATGCTATATCAATTGAGAGAATCATCAATTTATTGATTGGGAATACTTTAAAATGCATATGGTTCAAGCATTTGTATCCCTTGTGAAAAAAGAGAAGTTGGCAAGATGATGGTACACTCTTGACCAACACAATCTCACTGTACAAGAATACACAAATCAATTTATGAATTTACCTACTAAAAATAAAGAGTATGCTGAGGATGTGGACTAGAAGCGATTCTATGATTTGGAGGATAGGTTTCCCTTTGACCTAGGCGGTTGCCCATCCCATGCTTTTGATTTGACTACCCCTACTACACCCTATCCAACTACCATCTACCTTTGCTCCATCTCCTTGGATGCTTGGACTAGTTCTAGGAGCCCAAACATCCTATGCATTCATTTGAAGTATTAATGGGAAGCATGCGTTTATCCTCATGGATAATGGTAGTACACACAGTTTTTCTAATAAATCAGCCCATTGATCGATTGAAATGCATCCCTATGGAATTGTAGCACTCCCTGAAAGTTCAAGTAGTAAATGATGATGAAGAAATCAACACATATGTATATTCCAAAGTCCCCCTATGCTTGGCTGAGAATTATGTGGCATTGGTTGACCTAATCACATTAAACACGGGTCCCATTGATGTTGTCTTGGGTTGTGATTGACTAAAACAATTAGGAAGAATTTCTATGGACTTCTCTCAAATCTACATGGAGTTTTTGACGCATGGATAACTCATCCGCTTAGAGGGAGCTTATGAAAATGTCAATTTTTAGCTATTTAAAACAAAGTAACTCAAATGGTAGTTGGAAAAATACTCACAAATATTTGTCTTGCACTTAAAATAAGGAAAATTCAAATGAGTCCTCCAAAATATCTAAGGATTCAACCTTCTAGGCTTTACTTGAGGAGTATAGTGATTTATTCCAGATGCCTACATCCCATCTCCCTAAGAGGCGAGTGGACCATCCACTTGATTTGGAGCCCCACTCCAAGCCAGTGAACAAGCCACCTTATAGACTCTCGAAGTATGAACATTGTTAGCACTCTCGTGAGCACACTGCCAAGAACCGCAGACCACTTATCGCTTTAAGAATTTCAAGCTGAGCTATGACTACCTCTCACATACTTGTACATACTCTTACACACATAAGTGTAGTGAGCTTACCTTTGAATCCGATTGAATTGCCTCCTTTTAAGAATTTGTCAGTAGCTCCACGATCTAAGATGATGCACTTTCAAGTAAGCTCCATCTCCAAGCTCCAAGTGGTTAGAATATCAAGCTCCCGTTGCTCTTCAGTCAGTCTATCTTTATGTGTGTGACCAACATTAGCTAGATACAACTGTACATGTGTGTGACATTCAATAAGTCAGTGTAGTTAGTGACTTAACCACAATTAGTCTTGGGTAGTTATACCTATGTGTGTAAGTCTCTTTCAGATTATATGATGGAAGAATAATGGAAGAAGAACAACAATGAGCTGAGGCTCATCTTCCGCTCCACTCTGTCTCTCTCCCTCCCTTCCAACATGGTATTAGAGCTTGAACGCCTAAATCCTGAAGGCTTGCCAGTGGCCATTTGACATCAAGACATCAGATTTGAAGAAAATGTCATCAAAGGAGACTGTGCCTGTAGCCCATTTTTTTACAGAAGCTATATCTTACTACAAAAATGATTTTTGGAGAAACAACCCGCCATTCTTGACCATTTCAACATGGTCTACAACTTTGCAGAAGAGAAAATTTCAAACTTGTCACAGATTTTGAGATATTCAGCACAGACCTATGTAGACTAGCTGTTTACTACAGTAAACAATATGCGATTCCAAGGCATTGGTTGCTTTCATCCTAAAAATGTTGAGATATCGAGCTCCACTCGTGATATGCCAGGGTGACCGTTGTGCATTTATGTCATCGACTTGTCAGTTGCAGATGCGATTGGTACATCGCCCATGAATAATAGCTAGATGACATCTATCCTTATCTACTCTAGTTCGTGGCTCAGTTAGTATGCCACCTTAGTTAGTTGAGTTTGCTTTGAGACCCATATATAGGGTTCTTCTATTTCTTTTGTACTAGAGTTATTTTGGCTTACACAACTAAGAAGAGGAAACCTGTTTTCAACCTCCACCCTTGTGTGTATTCCCCCATTGTGCAAGCAAGAAAGCTACAAGTGAGACTCCTTCCTTCTCTCCCACAATCTTGACATGGTATCAGAGCCTTGTTCGTGGTAAGGAGCTCAAGAAAGCAAGCCAAGTTTGTGGTGTTCTGGTAAGAGGACCGGTGTTGCTTTCATTCTTTTGTTTTAGGAGCAAGTCTTTGCAGGTAGCACAGTCGGAAAGTGCAAGAGTGCATTGTCTCAGGTTGAGATGCCCTTCGCGGTGAAGTAAGAGGGTAGTATATGCTGTGGGAAAAGGCTTTAGCCCTTGGTGACCCTGTTTTTTTGATTTGAGGCCATTTCGGGGCCTGTTTTGGAGGCGGAAGTTTTCTGGACGCACTCAGGAAAAGGCCCAATTTTATGCTGTGCGACCATTGTTCTACAGGTCGACGAAAAGTTACTGTAGAAATTACATCATATGCCTGTGCACGGAGACATTGGGAGTTAGAGAATCATCCTTGTTGCCTGTTGATGCAAAATCGTCACTAGGAAGTGATTGTGTGGTCAAATATCACTTTCGTCAGTTTTGCAGATTTGCCCTTGTGAGGCTGAAGCTGTGTTATTTGCAGTGATAGAATTTTTTGCAATGTTCTGTAATGGCGTCTGATTCTCTCTCATAGATTGTCACTGAAAAGCTTGACGAGACCAACTTCCAAGCATGGAAGTTTAGAATGACGAATTTCCTTATGGGAAAAGGATATTGGGAATTTGTTGCAGGAAATGAAGAAGAACCAATTCTTCCTGATGTTCCCAATCAACAGCAAATGCAGGCATTTAAAGCATGGCATGAGAGAGCCAGGAAAGTTATGTATTGGATGTCTATCAGCATTTCACACTCTATGATTGTGCATATTCAGGATGCAAGTACGCCAAAGGAGGCATGGGATACTTTGTCAAAAATGTATAGTACAAATACACAAGCCAGGAAAATGCAGCTCAAGCAAGAATTTCACAATGTGCAAAGAGAAAGTATGAGCATCAATGACTACCACATGAATGTGAAGAAGATTGCAGATGCACTTGCTTCCATTGGGTCACCAGTGGAAGATGATGATTTAGTTTCTGTGACCTTGAATGGTCTAGGAAAGGATTATGCACAGTTTTGAACATCCATTTCCGTCCGTGAAAGATTTCTTGATTTTGAGGAGTTGATTGCTCTTCTAATTTCTGAGGAGCAGAGAAATGGTGGTACATATTCTTCAGGAGGAACTTCAAAAGAAGCTGTCTTCTACTCAAATGCTGGAAGAGGTAGAGACAGAGGTAGAGGAGGCCGATCTGGAGGCCGTGGTAGAAATCAAAATATGCAGCAAACTCAAGAAAACCAGTCCTATGGAGGAGGACGTGGTAACTCTAGAGGTAGGGGGAGGCAAAGAGGTCGTGGTGGATGGCAAAGAGGCCAAAATGCAAACATCAATGTTGAATGCTACTACTGTGGAAAAATGGGTCATATGGCTAAAGACTGCTATAAAAAGCAAAATGACATCATGAATGGAAAATTGCAACAAGGGAATTATTCATCTTCTAGTATACAAGGTGATGACAGAAATGAGCATTTGTTTATGGTGCAGCACATGAACAATTCTGTGACAAGTGTAGAAGAAAGCAAGGATGTATGGTATGTTGACTCAGGTGCATCAAACCACATGACAGGTCATGCAGAATGGATGGAGGATGCAAGAAAAATTAAAAAACCAAGATTTGTGGAGACTGGTGATGATACTGTATATCCTATTGTGCAGATTGAAAAAATTCCTTTGTCTATGCAGGATGGGAAAAAGAAATACCTGTCGGATGTATTTCATGTCCCGAATATCACCAAGAACCTGGTTTCTGTTGGTCAAATGGTTGAGCAGGGCTTGCAAGTCAGATTTAATTCTCATGGATGCTTTGTTGAGGATATGAAAAATAAAGGTCGCTTGATAGCAAAAGGAAATAAGAAGGGCAGAATGTTTACGTTGGATGTAGACATGCCTGAATTGAGTGCAGCAATGTTTGCACATGGGACCGGTGTAGTTGCAGATATTGATATTTGGCATAAATGCATTGGTCATGTTAATATACAGCGACATAAATCAATGCAGGCCCAAAATATTGTTGCAGGATTGCCTAAATTTAAGGTTGCAGAAATGTATAAGGTATGTGAAGCCTGTCAATTTCGGAAACAGGCAAGAAAACCATTTCCTAGACATGTTCAAGAGAGTAAGAAGCCATTGGAATTAATCCACTCTGATGTATGGACTACTAAAGCTGTATCTCTTGGAGGCTCTCATTATTTTGTCACTTTTATTCATGACATTAGCAGAAAAGTTTTTATGAAAAAGAAAAGTGAAGTTTTTGGGTATTTCAAAACTCTTAAAGCTATGGTTAAAAAAGAAACATGCCTGCAAATAAAATGCCTAAGGTCAGATGGAGGGGGAGAGTACCTCTCAAATGAGTTTGCAAGGTTCCTACAGGAGCATGGCATAAAGTAGCAATATTCATGCAGTCATACCCCACAACAAAATGGAATTGCAGAAAGGAAAAATAGGCATATTGGAGAGGTATCTCGTGCCATTCTCAACGAAAAAGACTTGCCAGATTTTTACTGGGCTGAAGTAGTTGCTACAGCAGTCTACATAATGAACATGACTCCCACTGCAGCAATACATGGGATGACTCCAGAGGAGAGGTATACTAGTAGGAAACCAGATATTTCTCATTTGAAGATTTTTGGTTGCATTGCCTATGTTCATGTGCCAGATGAGTTGAGATCCAAGTTGGATCCAAAAGTTGAGAAGTGCATCTTTATTGGTTACTCTCTGCAGAGCAGAAAGAGTATAGATGCTATAACCCTTCTACTCGTAAGTTTACAGTGAGCAGAGATGTTGTTTTTGATGAGATGAGTAGCTGGTATAAACCAGTAAATGTGATTGATGATGTAGATGCACAAAATGTTAATGTTGCATAGAATTCACAGCAGCAGTCACAAAATATTAGTGGACATGGAGCATCCTCTAGCAGTGGTTCACATTCTTCGCCATGGATAGGCAGATTGAGATCAGGAGAATCTTCTCAAAGCAATGTAGATAGTGGTATGCAAGTATGATGAAAATAAAAAGAGAACATTGGACATACTCATGAAGAATTATGGAAATGTAACACATGCAAGAAAGATTCAACTAAAGCGACAGTTCAATAACATGCCTAGGAATGACAGAAGCATTCATGCCTACACTATAGAGATAAAAAACATTGCGGATCAGCTTGCCATCATTTCATCTTCAGTGTTTGAGGATGATATGATTGCACTGACATTGAATGGACTTGGCAAAGAGTATAAAGCATTTGATATGTCTATTTCTATGAGAGTTGAATCCCATGATTGGGACGAGCTGATTGCTTTGCTACTACATGAGGAAGTTAAGCTTGGGCTAAATACATGTTGTAGTACGTTTCAAAGAAGAGACACTGTTCTTTACTCTAGCCAACGTTGTAGAGGTGGCAGAGGCCGTGGCTCTTTTTGAGGTTGAGGAGACACTCGAAACACTTATGGTCAACATCAAAAGAATGCATGGCATGGCACAAATACATAGGGCCAGCGTGGATCTGGCGGCTTTAGTTAGGGGGAGATCACCCCATGGTAGAGGTAGTGGATCTAGATCATGGAAGTCAAATGATCAGTCAAACAGAGATAAGGACTGTCATTATTGTGGCAAATATGGACACATTGCAAAGGATTGTTACAAGCAGGGAGATATGATGGCAAAGGGAAAATAGCATGGGCACTATGCATCTTCTAGCGGTTCTCATGATGAGCAGGTTGACATATTGTTTGCCATGCAACATGTGTCTAAGAATGCATCTAGGTAGAAAAAAGATGAGAGATGGTACATTGATTTAGGGGCTTCAAATCATATGACACCCCATGGAGAATGGTTTGATGAGATGGTTGCAGGTTCACATGGTTATGTGTGTATTGGGGATGACACCCAACATGAAATTCAACACACAGGAATTGTTTCGTTGTTGATGCCTGATGCCAAGAAAAAGAGCATGCATGATATACTACATGTACCTACAATAACCAATAATCTTTTGTCAGTTGGATAGATGGTAGATCAGAATCTGCAGGTGAGGTTTAATAGAGATGGACGCTTTGTTGAAGAATATGATAATGGTTGCAAATTGATTGCTAGAGACCAAAGAGATGGTAGAATGTTTACTCTTGATGTGTTAATTCCAAAATTGAAAGCAGCCATGTTTGCACATGATGATGGTGCTATATGGGATGTTGAGATATGGCATAAGCTGATTGGCCATGTGAATGTACAAAAGCTAAAATCTATGCAGCATAAGGAGATTGTGCTTGGATTGCGTAAGTTAAGTATCATGACTTTGGACATGTATGTGATGCATGTCAATTTGGAAAGCAAGCACGGTTTCCATTTATGAGATATGTACAGAATTGCTCACAACCCTTATATTTGGTACATTCACATGTATGGGGCCTGTCTCATAATGCTTTGTTTGGTGGTGCTCGTTACTATGTATCCTTCATTGATTATTTCAGCAGGTACACCTGGCTTTACATATTGAAACATAAGGATGATGTGTTTAATGCATTCAAGGATTTCAAGAAGCATGGTGAAAATGAGTTGAGATATAAAATTTCATGTCTTAGATCAGATGGAAGTGGAGAATATGTCTCTAATTACTTTGACAGGTACCTTGCTAAACATGGGATCAGAAGACAGTTAACTTGCAACTATACACCGCAGCAAAATGGTGTAACAGAAAGGAAAAATAGGGTACCGATGGAATTGGCAAGAGCTATGTTGAATGAGAAGAGTTTGCCAAATGGTTATTGGGTTGAAGCAGTAGTGACTGTTGTCTATGTGTTGAATAGAACCCCTATAGCAAGGATTCATGATGTAACTCCATATGAGAAGTTGTATGGTCGTAAGCCTTACATTTCACACTTAAAGGTATTTGGCAGCATTTCATATGTGCATGTTCTTGATGAAAAGAGGAAGAAATTGGATCCTAAAGTTGTCAAGAGTGTGCTCCTTGGTTATGCATAAGGCCGGAAAGCTTACAAGTGTTATGTACCGTCTACACATGAGACATTGATTTTGCAGAGATGTTGTTTTTGATGAGCTGGCATCGTGGTATGGTAATCATGTTGCAATGGCTACTCATGGATTAGTCAGCACTAGTAATGCTAAAAATAAACCTACAATGAGTACATCTATGAGTGGTTCTATAGGTGACGGGTCACCTACAATAAGTCCTTGGTCAAGATGCTTGCGGAGTTGTACTCCTACGTCCACTGACACAGATATGTCAGTGAGGGGGAGATTGGATAAGGGAAAAGAAAAGATGCTTGAGGATGTGACATGTCCACTTACATTAGGTTATGAGTCATCTAACAATAATAGTTTGGATAGTGAGTTGGGCATTCCGTCTATTATGATGCTTGGAGCAAGGCAGAGTCGTTATGTACTACCTCATGAGAGGCAAGCTCAGAGTGAGCCACAGTTACGGAGATTTGAGAGAGTCAAAAAACCAGTTGACAGGTTTACATACACTGGTTATTTAGCTTGCCATTATGCATATATGGCTAGTGTAACAGGTTACAAAGAACTTACAAAGTCTGATGATGTAGTTATAGATGATAACTGGTGTGCTGCCATGGATGAGGAGTATGCAGCCTTGGCTGAAAATGAGACATGGGAATTGGTTGAGTTGCCTGAAGGCAAAGTCCCCATTGGCTGCAAATGGGTGTACAAGGTTAAGTGCAAGTCAGATGGTTTGTTAGAATGCTATTAAGGCTAGGCTAGTTGCAAAAGGATATGCACAACAATATAGCCTTGACTATGAGGAGACTTTTAGTCCGGTGGCTAAAATGGCAATAGTCAGAACTGTCATTGCTTTGGCAGCATGCAAAGATTGGAAATTATGGCAAATGGATGTCAAGAATGATTTTTTGAATGATGATTTGGTTGAGGAAGTATATATGGAGCAGCTTGAAGGCTATGTTCACCCGGACTTTCCTACACATGTATGTAAGCTGAAAAAGGCTTTATATGGGCTGAAATAGGCACCTAGAGCATGGAATGATTAGATCAGCAATTATTTACAGCAACATGGATTTATATTGGGTGATGTAGAGCACAATGTTTATTCATGAAGAAGACAGATCATGTATATGTGTTTCTAGTGGTTTATGTAGATGATCTTATCATAATTGGAGATGATGAAGAGGGCATTGCTAAAATAAAAACATGTTTACAGGCTGAATTCAGAGTCAAAGACCTTGGTGAACTAAAGTATTTTCGTGGGATTGAGGTAGTCTACAGAAGTAGTATGCACATGACATATTACTGAATTATGGTATGGATGAATGCAAGCCTATGGAGACACCTCTTGATCAGAATGTCAAGCTGTAGATTGATGTTGGGAATGACATAGAGAATGTGACCATGTATCGGCAGATGGTGGGCAGCTTGATATACTTGACTATTACCCATCGTGACTTATGTTATGCAGTGGGGCTGATTAGTCAGTTCATGCGGAAGCCTTGCAAACCACATTTAGATGCAGTCAAGAGGATCATGAGATATGTAAAGGGTACTACAAATTATGGGTTGTTTTATGCATATGGAAAATCTCTTGACTTGACAAGGTTTACTGATGCTGAATGGGTTAGTTGTACCTATGACAGGAGGTCAACCAGTGGTTATGCATTTGGATTGGGAAACAATATAATTAGTTGGCAGAGTAAGAAACAACCTACTATTGCATTGTCTAGTATAGAAGTTGAGTACAGAGGAGCTGCCTTAGCGGCTTGTAAAGCAGTTTGGTTGATGAAATTGCTGAAAGACTTGGGAATCCAACTGGAAAGCAGAGTGATATTGCATTGTGATAACCTCAGTAGTGTTATGTTGGCTAGCAATCCTGTCTACCATACTAGGTCGAAACATATTGAGGTTCACTATCATTTCATCAAAGAAATGGTTCTTATAGGGCAGATTGACTTGATTCATATGAAGAATAAAGACCAGGTAGCAGACATATTTACCAAGTCTCTTGGTAAAGAAAAGTTCATATACTTCAGACAGCTACTTGGAGTTGATAAGATGGTTTGACCTTGAGGAGGAGTGTTAGAATATCAAGCTCCCGTTACTCTTCAGTTAGTCTATCTTTATGTGTGTGAGCTGGATACAGTTGTACACATGTGTGACATTCAATAAGTAAGTGTAGTTAGTGACTTAACCACAGTTAGTCTTGGTTAGTCATACCTATGTGTATAAGTCTCTTTCAGTTCGTATGATGGAAGAATAATGGAAGAAGAACAACAATGAGCTGAGGCTCATCTTCTGCTCCACTTTGTCTCTCTCCCTCTCTTCCAACACAAGTTTCAAGCTGCATAGCCACACATGTGAGAAAAGAGAAGAGAAGAAGGAGAAGATGAAGAGAAGGGAAAAATATATTCTCCACGGTCCCTCACTCTCTCACATACACACAAGTCTCTCTCCCTGTCTCATAGATAAGAATGAAGCAAGAAGCAAGAAACAAGAAGAGAGCAAGATTGGCCACATGCCAAGAATGAGCTTCTTCATTCACATTTTGACATTTATACATGCCCTATCTCCTCCTTGGATGGCCATCCCCTTTTTGGTCTAGCCTTTGTCTATTCCTCCACTCTTTTTTCTCCTTCTTTTCTATTAGCATGGCCTTAACCCCTGCCTCTTAGTCTTTACAACTTGCATGGGAGAGAGCCTTATACTCTTTTACAAAATAGATTACAATGTGCCTAGTGCTCTTCTTAAGGTGTGCTTATTCTTATGTGCCTCCCTCTTACTTTTAGAATTTTAAAGAAATTTTTCATGCACTGTGTCTTGAAAATTTTTTTAGTGCACCTTTGTTCTCAATCTTTCTCTTGCCTTGGGACTATCTTCCACTCTTGATTTTCCAAAATTTTTGTCTTGGTCTTTTGAGGGTTAACATTACCACCCTCCTAGGTGAGTGCCAATCCAATGGCACTTGATGGTATGGATTAAAGATGTTGAGGGTTGGTGTGGAATGGTTCTTGGAGCCTTTGGGGAGATTGGTCATGTTGAAGACACTTTGTGAAGCAGGTTTTAAGGTTGATGATGTCAAAGATAGATTGGTGATGATTGAGGAAGGCCTTTGCAATTGTTGGCTTGCCATGCTATTACACAATGTACTTGAAAAGAAGAACGAGTGCACTTCCTAAGGGGGTGTCTCTACCTTACTGTGCAATGCACAATGCAAGTGATAGTGGAATTGGGAGATGGATCAAAACAAAGCCTAAGGTGTTTTCCCACACTTGAGGACCCATGAAGGTATTGTGTGTGAGACATATCTATCAAAATGTCCTATGCTTGATGTACCCTAAGTTGTGAAGTGGGGGAGGGGCTAGGGTGATCCCTAGGTGGAGTGGTTATGATACTTATAGAGTACAAATGGAGGGATTTCATTTTTCTTTTCTTTTATTTTTCATTTTTTTTTTGGGTTACAAGGGAGCATGTTAAGTGGAATTCTATTCATGTATAGGGGCCAAGTTGTAGGGAGGCTTGAGGGATTTTCTTAAGAAAGGTCAGTTTGCATATAGCCCTTCAAGTTGATTCTTACATTGAAGGGTGTGGTGGACAAAAATGAGTGGTTGCAGCCAGCTAACCAACTATCACTTATATCTTCTAATAGGATCATATAGAATGATGGCAAGAGGATGGCTCTCATTATGAGGTGGGTCATTGTGCAGCTATCTATCCTTGCATTAATGTCAAAAAAGGGGCCGTAACCACTCTTCCTCTGCAGCTGGCTTTTGTTTTAGTAATATTCTCAAGAATCAGAGATAATTACAAGTGGTGATGAAGGCAATATTTGGTCAAGAAGAGAAATCCTTGAGGAAGCATGCTATGGATGGGTGGAGGTCCCTCTCCATGAAGGTTAAGCACTCCTCCAAAGATGTGGTATTCACATTGTAGATCTTAGAAAAATTATACCTACCATGCCTTGTTGAAATTAACTCCAATTCTCTACGAGTAGGGCATGAAGGTGTAGGATCATTCCTCTCGTATGGTAGTGTGTTACAAAATGCCATCCATGCATTTGAGTTAGAGTCCTAGATGTTTCTTGATCACTTTGGTTGTGCTTTATACCCCTCCACTTTCTTGGCCATCACCATCAACTTGTCCTCCCAATAGTCCATAGGTTCCCGTTTCCACCTTGTGGGGAGTCTAATTCTCTCCTTTGACCATTGCTTCCTGAACCTTTTGAGAGCTTTATCACTTCCTCCACTACCCTTGATGATAACACTTTGTCCAGTGTTTGAGGGAAGGTGAAGGTGAATTCAAAGGGTCGGTTGCGATTCTCCCATTGCTCCCATATTGCAAGTTCTTGGATCCAATTCATAGGCCACTCCTCTCCTTGGGGAATGGACACATTAGGAAATTTTTGTAGCTTGGCTTGGAGTTTTCTTCATACTAGCTCTACCTGTTCTCTTTGCTTGTGCCTCATTTCAACCGTTCTCTTGGGCGGTATGGTTTCCTCACCTTGTTCTTCTAGTTGTGCTTGTGTTTATAGTGGGGGGGGGGGCTTGGTTCATGTGACTGCTCTTCTTCATTGTGGTCTTGCTCAAAATTTGGCCCCTCTTCATGTATTGGCTCTCTCAGTTCCTCGAGGGGAGGTTGTTCTTGCTGTTCTTGCTCCCCAAACCATAGCAATTCAAGTTCCTACATGTATAATCCAATCGTGATCAAATGAGATCTTTGTTCCTCCACACCTATGCTGGTGATAGGTTTGGGAGCCTTAGCATGAGTCCATGTTTAAGTGCTCTCCTTTCCAATTCTAATTTTCTTTTAAGTTCATCAATCACCTTTTCCTCTCTTGCCTTGGCTGACATTCAATACCATGTTCAAGAAGGCTTTTTGTTGCTCAAGCATACCTGTCTCCATAGCTTAAGCTTTTCTTTCCTCTGTAATGCGTTTAATCTCTAAATGGGCTAGGTGGTAAGATAATTCCTTAATCTTGTCCTCATTTTTAGCTATCCATTCTTTCACCTTCCCTTTCATTTGCTCCAATCCTTGGTTTTGGTATTGTGCGAGGATAGTGATTACTTGCTCTTGCTCTCGCCACAATGTACTCATTTGTTCCTTCTCTCAGGTCTGGCACTCTACTTACTCCCTTAGAGTGATCTACTCATGGAGAGCTACGTGAAGTTGGTTATGTAGCTTTGCCATCTTTGTCCTTACTTCTTGCTCCCCTTGTGTCTTTGCCTCTTGTAGTTCTTTGGATAGCTATTCTCTTTTTTGCTTCAATCTATTGACCTCTTCCTCAAGGTGTCTCTTGTCCTGAGATGCAAGAGCACATCGTTCCTCTAGAGCAATGCGGCTCTCCCTTTCTACATCATACAGGTCTTTTAGACATTCTTCGCTCTGCCTTGCCTTTAAGGCATCTTTTAATACCATTAGTTCCCTAGTTATTATGGTCATCTACCTTGTTTTCTCTAATCAGTAGGTTGCAAAGACATTCCTTTCTTCATCTAACTCAACAAGTATGACATTTTTTTCTTCATTCATCTTGTCATGTTGGCTTTGAAGTTCTTTTACTAGCTCATCGAGCTCTTTTGTGTTGCACATTGCTGAGGGCAGAGAAGTAGTAGATACTTCAAGGTGGGGTACCTTCAACCCTGGCGTGATTCCACATCAACTACTCTACTGGCCTTTTAGTGCTTGTGAGTAGAGCTCCTTTGCTTAGTGTAGATGCAAGCTCTTGCACTTTGCTTACGAGATACTACACCCAAGCCATGGCATTACTTTCATTGACTGCCCCTTTAGTGGTTCCTTGTGTTGGCATGATTGTTATTGCATGCATGGGACCCATTCCATTCCCTTCCACCACTAGTCTTTCCTCAATATCTTCTGGCAGTACTTGTGCTAGGCACATCCTCATGTGTGGGGCTCATCATAGCTAGCTCCAAAGATCAAGAGGGTTGCTCTATTGATAGTCTAATGGCAACAACTATCTACTCATCCTCCTCTCTTCTCAATCTTTCTTCCTCCTCCTCTTGTTTCTTTTTACGTTCTTCTTTAGAATTTTTTGACTCCTCTTTTGCTCTCCACAAGCACTCAGTTTCTTCCTCTTGTCTCTTATTGCATTCTTCTTCTAGTCTCCTTGATTTTGCTTGGACGAGCTTCTAGGTCTCTGCCCCCTTCTCCTGCGGTTTTGATCTTTTTTCTTGGGATTCTCAACATGATTCTTCATCTTCTTCCTTGGCTTGATGGTGCAAAACCCTGCTCCCCTTTTTCACTAACTATCCTCTTGCTTGAAGTTTCTTATTGTTGCTGAGTTGGGAATTTGGCTTCTCTCTTCTTAGTTTCTTGTTCTGCCTCCTCTTGTTGAACTCTGTTGAATTCTTCTTTCCTCAAATTCCCTGTTGAGACTGAAGGGGGAGGGTTCATTGGAGTGGGAGAGTGATGCTCTTCTTGGGTCAGTGATCATTTAGGGTTTTCCTCCACTACTTCTTCTCTTTCCATCTTCCCCACAACTTCTTGTATTATGGCTATCAAGCACCCCTCTGAACCCTACGATTGACACCTTAGATGCTGGTTTTTCCCTCTCTGACTCTCCTATTTAGCTAGATACTCTCCTCTTATTGGCATTGGAGCTATTGCTAGCACCTTTATTGAAGCTTGTATTATTTTTTGGACATAAGCATTCCAATTTACCTCATCCAATGCATTCGTTATAAGAATTTCAAGTAAGGGCACTCCTATTCTATTCATAAGGGCGTTATATCTTTGACTTGAGAAGAGAGTGTGGACCATCTTTGCTTGTAGTGTCTGATGGTGGGCTTGGGAATATCAACCAAGCTAATTTTATCATTCTTGTAAAATTTCTTCTTATCTATTCCTAACATCCCATAGAGATATTTCTTCAATCTCTTTTTCGGCTTATTCACTAACCTCAAGGCCTTCTCCATGACCTACGGGCTAAGTTCAATTTCCACCCTCCTAGTGGCATCTCCTTGTCTGATTGTCACTGTGCCACTATTTTTCTAGACATCAAAAATTTTTAGAAACTCAGTGTATTTGCGATGATCTATGCCTTGGGCCACTAGGTACTTAGCAAGATTGCATTGTTCTATTATGTGCTTGACACTGCCTCTTTTGATGTCAGTAGCTCCTCTAGGTTATGGATGCTATGCTATTTTAGTTGGTTTAAGGTGCATGCCTCCATGGCTAGCCATATTTTTTTGTGTTCTTTCTCTGAGAATGGGAGCTTGTTGGTTTTATCCTACTACCTTGCCATTTGGGTTCTTGCCATTGCACAATAGCCCACAATGAGTTCTCCTTTTTGAATGCTATTTCTTGCACAAAAGGTAAAGTGATTAGAAAGAAACACCATCAGATGGTGAAATGTATAAACCACAAAATGAGAATTTCCACATCAATCAATCCATACATTCTACAAAAGAACATCATGGATAGTTTTTACTAAAAGAAGAAGAAAATTCAATTCATCCTTTTGTTTTGAAGTTCAACTCCTATTTAAATTTTTCATTCACCTTTCACTTTACCCCCTCCCCCTTGGAAATGATGAAAATCTTTCCTAGAATTGTGGAAGTAAAGGTGTAAGAGCAGTCAATGCATTCTTGTTGTGCCTAATTGCTTCAAGAGCCAATCATAAGAGGTTGGCTTATACTCTAATGTCACATGATAGTCCATATCATGTGGACAAATGTCCACCTATGTGATATAAGTCAATAAATTAGTCAAGAGGTCACCTAAGTTAAATTGGCTTGCAATGTGGAGTTTCTTCTTTGTTAGGATTTAATCCAAGTATGGATGTAGCATGATATTTGTTAACCTCAGTACAAAAGGAAAGTGAAAAAACGGAAAAGCACAAGCTAAGTCAAAGGTAGAAACACATTCTTAAACGCAAGCCACCCAAAAAGTGGAAAAGCGCAAGCTAAGTCAAAGGTGGAAAACATATTCTTAAACATAAGGTGTTCCTAAAACTTTTTGAAAAACAGTGCCAGGTTCCGTCTTGTGCAAATTGTAAATGTAGATGGGTGGTAGAAAGGAAGGCAAATAGAAGGCACATAGGAGGAAATGGAAAAAGGACCTTGCTACAATGGCCGGTCATGTAAAAAAGGGAAGAAGGGGATGATCGCCCAAAAGGGATTTAGGGTCTTGTATATAAAGTTAAAAAGTGAATGAAGAGCTCATTGTTTGGTGTGTGGCAAAGTGGACTCTTCTTCTTCTCTCCTTCTCTTCTCTTGCTTGCTTGCTTGTGAGTGCTTGAGGGAGGGAGTGTGAGTGAATGAGGAAGTGAGTGTGTGAGGGTGAGGGATCTTGGAGGTGAAGCCCTCCATCATCCCATCTCTCCTTCTTCTCTTCTCTTCTCTTCTCTTCTCTTCTCTTCTCTTCTCTCATATTTCGTGTGGCTGTGGAGGATGGAGCTTGGAGGAAGAGGCTTGAGGATGCTTGAGCTTGCATCACAAATCATGGAGCTATTGGAGTGTTTGAGAGAAGAAGAAACTCAATTGGGCATCAAGGTAAGCTCACTTTACTCGTGACAAGGATAGCGCATTGGCTATGTGAGAGGTAGCCATTAGTGCTTACTTGAAGCACTTGAAGGAATAAGCAGTCCGTGGGTCTTGGCGGTTGAGTGAGAGCTCCCTTTACATTTTTGTTCCATTGTCGAGACCAACGGATTCAAGCTTGAGTGATTGCTGCTTCAAATCAAGCATCAAAGTAAGGGTTTCACCCCTGAACTAGAGCTTGAAATAGATAGGAGGTTTTGGGTTTTTAATCCATGTGCTGCAAGTAAGTATAATCAATTTTTGATGATTAGTTGAGTAGGGAAAATCATTTTAGTACTTTACTTTTGATTTTTGTTGCATTTAGAGTAGATTAGGATCAAGAAATTGAAGCGGAAAGCTTAGATTACTGTTGTAAAACAGGCCCAAACAGGGCATAAACAGGGAAAAAAAAAGTGTGATAAGATGTGTTGGAATAACAAGGGAAGTGATCGGTGAGATTAAGATTGTGCTTGCTCAGCAAAGGGTTTAGGACCTTAGGAGGCAAGGGAAAGCATCATTTGTGACGTGCCATTGAGAGAGAGAGAGAGAGAGAGAGAGAGAGAGAGAGAGAGAGAGAGAGAGAGAGAGAGAGAGAGAGAGAGAGAGAGAGAGAGAGAGAGAGAGAGAGAGAGAGAGAGAGAGAGAGAGAGAGAGAGAGAGAGAGAGAGAGAGAGAGAGAGAGAGAGAGAGAGAGAGAGAGCTTGGAGGTCCCTACTTGGCAATGGATCGATCAAGTTGGGATGGAGGTTTTTGTGACATCTAGGTATATGAGACCCTTCCTCTACTTCCCTAGTTGGGTTCCGAAAATCTTGAGGGTTAGCATTGTTTGCACTAGTGGGATTTGATCAAATCGTGCTCGAGTTGTTGTTTCGGCCATCAGAATCGGATGGCCATAACAGTGTTCGATTCCCAGAATTGGATGCTCGGACCACCTTGTCCAATTTTCAAAATCGGACACTTAGGATTGGACTTACCACATCACCACTCAAACAACTCACCACTGTATGATTCTGAGAATCGGATAGACACACCAACTCGTTGCTCGACCCGTCAATCTATCGTGAACAATCGGACCCATCCAAAATAAAAAATTGGACGTTTGATTTCCAAAATTGGACATCACAAAATGAGGCACCCCAAAATAGGACGCTAAAAAATTGGACCAATTGAAATCGGACCACGCTATCCGATCAGACATACCCTTTTTGATCGTGATAATTAAACTTATATGATTCCTAGAATGGGACAATGATAAATCGGATGATCGGACTTTGGTAAATCGGACATAGCCTGAGAGAGAAAATCTAGAAATTCAACAAACCCTGACCAACGAAGAGCGTGATCCGCACCAGGAAAACTCATCGAACGACTTACAAACAATTACAGATCTAGGAATCGTAATCGAACAACCAAGAATCATGTTGACATAGATTTAAGCAAACTTGACATGCTTAGTGCTGTAGGCTGGTTGTAAGACCCCAAATTGACCCTAAAAAAGCTGAATGACACAACTTAGACCCTAACAAGCAGTGAGGAAGGCCCAAAACCGAGCTTAGTGCCCCATCAGGCCACAAGCACAAGTAGGAGTGTGGAAGCTAAATCATCGTCTTGTCTTCGCACTCGTACTATTTTTAGCACACTTGTAGTCCACTTGGTAAGAGCCAAAAGCCTGATAGTGTACAATGCATAGAAAAGAGCACACCCACACACATTGAGTGATTGTAAGTTGTGAGGTGCTTGTAAATAACAAGGAACTCACCCACAACAATGAACCCACCAATAGGAGGAGTTATGGAGACATAGTTGGGTGATTGAAACCCCATGCATAGGACCAAGCAGAAGACACAACAGGGAATTTAGGAGGAACAGTCACCATTGGAGGAGTAAATCTACTCAATCTAATCAACCTCATCAACAACTTGGTGGAGAGAGAGATGGAGAACATGGTAGAGATAAGCACTACCCATGGATGGGATGAGGAGCTCGATCTAGGAGGTCTCTTGACCGAAATCTAGCAGCGGCGGCTATCGCCAATTACGGCCTACAGGCCTAGATAGACCACCATGGCAGGACGTCCGAGGATGTCATGGCGGACCTAGGAGAGGAGAGAAGACTGGCACACAAAGCTTTGCAAAACCTAGTGACCTACAATTAGGAACAACAAGCTAGGAGCTTGTGGCAAAACATAGAAGTACATGAAATTTAGCAGGTGCTAGCGCTAGTAAGCAAAAATAGGACGGGTTAGGATGCTAAGAGGGAAAGAGTGCTAGAGGGAGATCTTATGTTGAGTGAGCTTCTATCAAGCGACTATTAGACAACGCTTGCAGGATTAGGAGTTATCCAGGGCTCCAAGAGCTAGTTTAAAATCTCGATAGTTGCAAAGTAGCTAGACAAGTTCTAGCCTAACGATGACCCACATAGCTTCATAGAGCAATTTTGAGCAAGTCTATGAGGCCGACGGTCTCACCGAGCTTACTTTGCGCTCACAAGCTTTTGGTTTGTGCTTAGGAGACAAGGGTAGGACTTGGTACAAGAGTTTAGACGGTGCCGAGTGAACTGACTTTAACAACCTCGAGAGTCTCTTCATAAAGAGATTCTCTGAGCTGGTACTCCGGCAACCTGCTAGTGCGGTTGATGAATGTCAAGTAGAGGGATAAGGAGGATATCCGGGATTATGTGACCCATGTGAGAAGTCTCTTTATGAGAATCCCTACTGGCAAGCGACTAACCGAGAGAGCAGTGTCCACAATATTCATTAATGGAATACGAAGTGAAGAGCTGTACAAGGCCTTAGTTGACAACTCAAGCTTACAGCAAGACACACTGACGAGGGTCTTTGAAGAGGCCATTAGAGTGGACGACTAGCTCAAGGAAGAGAAATTCTAGGAGCTCAAATCAAGAAGAGACTCCTTTATGAATCCTGAGAGAGCTTCATTAGGCCCAAGTACTCAGGATAGAGGCACTGAAGCCAGAAGCTAGCTGAGATGAAGATGGAGATAGCTAGATTACAAGAAATAATAAGATGACTGACACGCCCTCACGTCCAATGCGTGTATTGTGGTGAAAACCACTTGCTAGCTAAGTGTTAGGACCCTAGGTGTCAACCTTACGTAACTTGCGGTAGGTTTAGCCATGATGCCATGCGTTGTAGACTACTAAGGAGGCTTTCGTACTTGCAGCTGTACAATCAGCCTTACCTAGTGAATAGGCCACCAAGCTTCTTTGAAAGGGGAGCTCCATTGGCTCTCTTGGTACCTAATGACGCCAAGCTAGCCATTCCTAGGATGAAGGTAAACCCTACAGGCATACCTAGACCACTTGGACCCTACGTGATCTATCTACCAAGTGATGCTCCAGTCCACTATGTGGAAGACTTGAATGAGGAAGAGCCTTATGTATACCCTTATGTCTCGTACGACAAAGAAGGCAATGCAATCCTTATGGAATACTGACTAGTACCAATGATGGCATTAGGTAGAGGGAGAGGTAGAGGCTTAGGAGAGCAGACCCCTGAACAAAGACTTGTGGTCAGCCAGGACATATCTCTTTGCGCTGCCCTGAATGGGAGCAAGCAAATAGAGACAAGGCTGATCACAGATATGCTAAATGTGGAATCACTCATCTCTTTGTTGATTGCCCTAGACGAAAGCCATCTTCTAGTTTGGCAAATGAGCCATTAGCTCCATGGGGATGTTCGGTGTCGAGTCACTTGATGGGGAGGCCATGCCTATCCCATTGCATGTCATGACTTGCGTGCAGACCAAGTAGATCGACATATCATTGCCAAGGCCTAGCAACTTAGATGCAATCTCAATAGGAAAAAAGAGCCGGAGGCAAAGAAAGAAAAGATCATATGCGGAGGTTACGCTGAAAACTAAGAGTGCTACGACGCTGCCCGCCTACTAAAAAGAAAGTGACTGACATAGAGGTAGAAACGTTAGCTCCAAAGATGACTGAGAAAGAAGGAAGTGCGAGGGTTGGGGAGTACCCAACCCAAGTCGCCAACTCGAAGCCATTGAAAAGGTGAAGGAGTGGGTGAAGGAAGCTCAGGAACACCTAAAAGATACCAAGCATATATTGGAGGACAAGATCAATGATTTCTCAAGCATAAGCACGCTAGTGTCACCTCCACGATGAAAATCAAGAGATGTGGTGGCACCACAAACAATGCTGCATAAATAAAGCCTAAATGCTACTACGGGCCAACGGATCAACCAAGGCAACTAGCCAAGAAGTGCATAGACAGGAGCACGACAAGCAGCTAGCAATCTTCTTACCTCACTGGTAACCACCCCTATGATGCTAAGCCTAGGAGATATGCTTAGGCAACATCGGCCCTGCTATGGCAAGAGCTGAAACAATGGGTTGAAGGACCAATAGGGCAAGGTGCTGCTGACTTGAACAAACATGACGTTGAAACACAACTATTGAGTTTGATGCTACACTCAGTGCCAAAATCCTTACATGTCAATGCTTTTTGGGAGGGCACTGAAACACATGCGGTCTTACCTGTCTTAGCTCTAGGTGACACTACAAGAAAATGAATTGTATATATGGGAGTGGGAGTTAGTGTGCTAAGCCACACAATGCTCTCGACCTGGGGTAACCTACCAATTTAGATAGCCAACGTCACTTTGTCTAACAAAATGAAATTGAAGCCATTTGGTATGTTAAAGAATTGGCCAGTAAAAATCATAGGAGTCTAATTCTCGGTTGATTTTAGTCATGAAGGGAGTGGACTATGATATCCTGCTAGGCCAACCCTGGATGCACAATGCAAGAGTCATAGAAGATTGGGACAATGGGTTAATCTTCCTAGGCAATTGGATGGAAGCCGTAAGAGTAGTCTTGGAAGACCACTACTGATCAGTCCATTGGCAACCCAAAAAATTTAATTACAAAACTTGCAACACGCAAATAAGCGGCATGCCTCATTTTTACAAAGGAAATTTGCTTCTTGTTGATGTTTGATGGTCTAAATGAAATTTATATGGAACAAAAATTTGTTTGAATCTTTTTTTCATTATTATTGAGGGCTGTGCATAAAAAAATTTCAGATCCATAATGATAAATAGTCGTAATAATTAAATTATAGCCCAAAAGTGCATTTTTAGTGTAAAAATAAAGGTTTTATTGGTTTCGGGTGGAGAAAAGAGATGCGCATGGGATAAAATTCTGAGAAAAAATTTCTTTCAGCTTTCATGATCAGTCATTAATCATAAATAAAAAAATAATCAAATTTATGCAGAAATAAATATAGAAAAATAGCTAAAAAGAGAGAAAATTAGGATTTTCGCATTATAAAAATTTAGAAAAGTATGATTTGTGGTTGTGGATGTATAACAAAGATGAGGCATGAATTTTGGATTTATTTTGGCTTTGTTTATGCGTTATAGTTCATGTTTTTTCCTTTTATGCGAAAAATACATACAAATTAATACCCTTACATCTGTGCAACGCAGCATAACCTAAACATTAGACGGAAAGGGTGAGGTTAGGATATTAAGAGGGTCGACAGGGTTTGAATTTTTAAAACATTTGATTGTGCATTCCATTTAGAATAGCAATAATTCAATTTAAGGGGCTAGTAGTATGAGAAATCGGTGCTAGTCTCCATACATTGAAGCATACGTTTAGTGAAAATCATGAAAGGGCTGTTTTTTCCACATCACAAAATGCTGATTTGGTAAATATTCTTTGTACACTAGGATCATATGCACTATACATGACGCATGGCATGGTATCAATTCTGGATTGCATAGCAATTGTCTTCCTAGGACATGACTTATACACTGAGTGGAAAGGAGCCTTTGTTGTAGGTCAGTTGTATGCTTTCCTTGGGATTGTTTGGTGAGGATTTATATATTCCTAGATTGTGCAAAACAAGAAAAGAGTGGAGTTTGTGTGTTATGTCTTATATGTTGGAGCAACGCATCTTGGGGCCAATCCTCGAGGTGTAGGAGAGTCGCAGAGTGGAGCCGTGGCAATTAGTCGAGGGGAGCTTCCTGATGTTTGTGTTACGAGGCACTATGCCTATATGTTATGGAATCTCCCTCTCAGGATAAGGGAAGGTAAATGTTGGACTACATATAAGCTACAAACGCATAATTGAGTCTATCTAGTGTACATCGGTATATTACAGACACTCTTGGCCCACGAGGCCATGTGGTGGGGTTGTCTGTTGTGTGCATGAGGTCTGGCTAGTGCCATAGCAATGACAAGAAATCAGCCATTAGAAGACAATATTGTAAAGGGAGCTCTTGCTCAACTGCCAAGACCCACAGATTGCTTATTTCTTCAAGCGTTTCAAGTAAGCACTAATGGCTACCTCTCACATAGCCAATGCACTATCCCTCTCTATGAGTGTAGTGAGCTTACATTGATGCCCGATTGAGTTACTTTCTCTCTCAAGAACTCCAATAGCTCCAAATTTATGATGCAAGCTCAAGCATCCTCAAGCCTCTTCCTCCAAGCTCCATTCTCCATTAGCCATGCATGAGAGGAGAGAAGAGAAGAGAAGAAAAGAGAAAAATAAGAGAGAATATGGTGGAGGGCTTCACCTCCAAGATCCCTCACCCTCACACACTCACTCCCTCACTCACTCACACTCCCTCCCTCAAGCACTCACAAGCAAGCAAGCAAGAGAATAGAAGGAGAGAAGAAGAAGAGTCCACTTTGCCACACACCAAAGAATGAGCGCTTCATTGACTTTTCAACTTTATATACAAAACCCTAAATCCCTTTTGGGTGGTCATCCCCTTCTTCCCTTTTTTACATGATGCGCCATTGTGGCAAGGTCCTTTTTCCATTTCCTCATATGTGCCTTCTATTTGCCTTCCTTTCTACTGTCCATCTACCTTAACAATTTCTACAGAAGGAAGCCTGGTGCTCTTTTACAAAAAGTTTTAGGGGCTTCTTGCATTTAAGAATGTGTTTCTGCCTTTGATTTAGCTTGCAATTTTTCACTTTTTGGGCACCTTGCATTCAAGAATGTGTTTTTGCCTTTGACTTGCACTTTTCCACTTTTTTCACTTTCTTTTTGTGCTGAAGTTAACATTACTCCCCTCCTAGTTTAGTGTCAATATCATGGTACTAATGGGTAGTAGTTGGAAGGTGGGGTGGGTGTAGCCAGATGGCTTTTTTGAGTTTGTATATAAGCCCTTGTGGGGGATGTTGTTGGGTGGACTAGCCTTGAAATTGAATATATAGTTGGGGGATGTTGTTGGGTGGACTAGCCTTGAAATTGAAGATATAGTTGGGCGATGTTGTTGGGTGAACTAGCCTTGAAATTGAAGATATAGTTGGTGCGGGTCCTTCGCTGCCATCCCTAACCTAGAGTGGATCTGTCTCTTGAATATGGTGTTGGATAGATCTCCCTCTTGTCAATCAAGGTTGCAACATCACTAGTGGAATCTGGCTTTTTGTGATCCCCTTCAAGTTGCCTTATCTCTTTGCCTGTGTCTATTCAGAGTTCACCATTCGCACAGGAGGAAACTTGTATTCCTTATAAAATGAATTACATTGCACCTCACACTTTCCTTGTGAGGGTCTTTGGAGGTACTCCTTTATTCTTGAGAGAGCCTTGCTAGAATATTCAATGCTTATTGTCATCCTTGAGAGAGCTTGTTTTACCCTAGACAGGGCCTCCATCATCCTTCAGAGGACCTTGTCACAGTAGGTGGAGCTCCCTCTTTTTTTGAGTTTTCCTTGTCCTATGTTGTTACAAATGAGCTTCTTCATTCACTTTTTGACTGGGGCTACCTTGTTCTGCATTTATTGTGTTTCATCTGCATGGTGACATATCGTGCAAGAGGACCCCCCTCCTAGATGGGTGCTAGTTCCAAGACAATTGCAGTTTGGAGTTGATGAAGGTTCATTGATTGAAAAGGGCAATCATGGGAGTTGATGATAATGGGGCCTTAGGTCTATTGGTCTTGGAAAGTAGAGTTGATCAACCAGTTAAGGTGGTGAAGGTCGAGAGTGCATTTCATGGATGATGGGGCCTCCGACATTGGTGGTTGGAGCCTTGTTTGTACCTGAAAAGAAAAGAAGGTACACTACTTGGGGGTGCGTCAGCTTTACCGTGTGGTGCATTGTGCTTATGCTAGTGGAATTGGAAGGTGGGTCAGAACCAAGCTTGGGTGTTGTCCCCCACTTGAGGACCTAGTTTGTGCATAACGGAGGTATGATGTGTGTAGCTTGGGGTGACAGGTCTAAGTGTTACCTCCCTAGATATGTCTTGTCCTTGATGTGCCCTAAGTGTGAAGTGGGGAATCAAAATGAGGCTAGGGGTTTAGGGACAAAGCTAGCCAACCGAAGCCACTGGATGCACCCAACTTGAGAACCCCTAAGTGCAGTGACTATGACTGATGTGGAGTTAAGTGCTTTTTTATATTGTGTTTGCTTCTCTTTCATTCAGATTTGTTTATTCCTTTTCTTTCTCTCTCTCTCTCTCTCTCTCTCTTTTTCTTTTCCTTTTTTTCCTTTTTTTTTTGGATTCTTTCTTTGTTTTGGATTTACATAGTTATGACGAAAGCTAAGCTTTGTCCTCAGGGTCATGATGAGGTGGAGGAGGGGGTTTGAGAGATTTATTGAGGAAGTACTGACTCTACAAGTACCCTTTGAGGTTCAGGAAAACTTGTAGAGTGGTGGTAGAGAGAATGGATGATTGCAATGTGTAAAGTAGCCATCATTCATATCCTCTAGAAGGGATAAACAAAATGAGGGGAGAAAAGTGCCATGCATTATTAGTCGAGCCATGGCACATTTGTCTATGGAATTGGGATCAAAGAAAAGGGGTGCAAGGTTTAGTTCTTGTGGGGTGGGATTTTGTGTAAGTAGTATCCTAAGTAGCCGAAGGTAATTACATGTAGTAATGCATGCACAGTTGGGCCACCAGGAGATTCATCCACAAAATTGATGATAGAGTCACCCAAATTTTCTAGGTAAAGATAAGGGCTTCTTCCGGCATGGTGCAATTTGTGTTGTAGATTATGAGAAAGTCGTACTGGTGGTAGACATTGGGGTCAACATCCACTCCCATTCTTCGGGGGTATGGATGAATATCGAGTTGTCGCGTTCGAATGGGAGGGTGTTGCAGAACACCACCCAAGTGTCCATGTTTATGTCACAGAGGTGCCTTCTCCATGTAGAATGGCACTCATAGCCCAACACTCATCTCAGGACCTCAAAAACCTTGTCTTGCCAAAATTCTGCACCCTCTGTGCCCTAGAGGGTGGGGTATTTCTCTCTCTCCTTCAGCCATCTAACTTCTAGCCTGCTTCTAATGGTAGTCACCTCTTCCACCACCTGAATGGGGAGGACTCGGCACAAGTTGGTGGGGAAGTGGAAGTTAAGATCAAAAGGCTATCCTGCACTTTCTTGTTGCTCCCAAATGATGAGATACGCATGCAAGCTGGCTAGGAGTTCATCTGAGTTGGTGGAACAGGTGTAATCGGCCCTATTCCTAGTCTAGCATTTAATCTTCTCCTAGATTTTTCCACCATCTATTTCCATTTTTATTTCAGCATTGCTTTCCTCTCGACAGAGATGTCTGTTGGTTGCTAGTCTTCTGCGGGTGGAGAAGGAGGTGTGGGACTAATTCCTCTCATGAGGTCCCATCTCAAAGTTTAGTCCAGGTTCTTCCTCTTCGACAAACCCTAATGCGTCCACCTCTTGTGGGGTTAGGCTTGCTTGCAACAGATTCTTTCTTTGTCCTTCGAAGCTTAGGTGGACTCCCACTGGTTGCGCTGGCATCTGCAGGCCTCTGCCTTTAGGGCCCTATGTGCAATTCCAAGCTTCTTCTTAACTATCTCAACATCCTCCCTTTCCTTTGTCTGAGTGGCATTGAGTAGCATATTGAGGAAGACACATTGTTGGGCCTCAAAATTCATGTGGACGACTGCTACTTTGCTTTTAGAAAATACTTTGTCTTTCTCCACCTGAGCTAAACGGTGCTCCAAGGCTTTAAATCTTCTTTCATTCTAATTGGCCCATTCTTTGACACTCCTCTTCATATCCTTGAGGCATTCCCCCTGCCTCTGAGCTAGCATTGTTAGCCTCCGTTGTTCTTGATCTTCCATTTCTCCTCTCAGCTTCTGCTACTCTTCCTGTGCTGAGGATGATCTTGTGTCAAAATTTCCACCTCTTTTTTGTACCTACATGCTCTTTCCTCCCTTAGCATCTCCAATTCTTTTGTGGCTTTAGTGATCTTTTCAATTTCAACTTGCAGATGTTCATATATCCCCATTATCTCTTCATTGTGTCTTCATAAGTGTCGTATGGCCTTGGCTTCTCCTTGCAATCTTGCCTGCATTCAGCTTCTATCTCCTCTTTAGCCCATAGCTACTCCTTTAACTCATTAATTTCCCTTTGGGCCATGGCTATTTGGAGTGTTTTCTCCAACTAGAATACAGCCATGGCCTCCTTTTCAACTTCGAGCTCTACTATTGCTATTTTCTTTTCTTCCTTGGCTTTTTCCAACTGCAACAACAGCTGTTTTACATATTCATCATACTCCTTTGTCGGTAGCTCTATCATGGGTATGGAGGTGGTAGAGGCTTCCACCTTCTGCCTCTTTGGATTTTGCTTGGACTCGTAGCATCAACTGCTGCAACTAGTCTCTTGGTCCCTATCCCTGGGATACCTTCTCTAGTCCCTTGGGTCATCTACTTATTTACAAGGTACTGCACCCATGCTAAGACATTACTGGGATCTACTTTTGGCATGGAGCCTTGGTTGGTTGTGACTATGGGCATGGTTGGCACTAGGAGGGTAGGAATGGGCATGATTGGTTCCTTGCCCTTGCCTTCTTTTGGATGCTGCGGTGTGATTTTTGGCACATGGGTGCTTGAGCTTGGCTCTTCCTCTCTCTCGGCTGGCTCATGGTGTTCAGCTCATCTCTCCTACTCTGTTGCTTTATAGATTAATGCATAGCTAGACCCATATCCTCATCCTTCTTTCTTTTCAACTCTGCCTCTTTTTCAGCTTCCTTCCTTTTTCTCTCCTCCTTAGACCTTATTGATTCTTCTCTCAACTTTTCTGTCTCTTCTTCTGATTTCTTTTTTCTCTTTTATTTAGTCTTTTTAGACTCCATGCAAGCCCTCTACAAATCTGCTTTTTCTTTTTCCTCCTTTCTTCTTTCGTCATTCCCTGTGAAGCTTTCCTCCTTTTCTCCTTGTGCCTCTGTTGGCTAGTCTGTAGCTCTCCTTCCCCTTCACCATCGGTCTCCGTCTCTTCCTTGTTTGCGTCTATTGATCTTGTTGAGGAGGTGATCTTAGTAGTGTCTCTCCACATCCTTCTTCTTCTCCTTCTCTCTGTCCTTGCCCCAAGGATTCTCTTATGTTCCCTTATAGGACACGTCTTAGCAGCCCATCAAAAAGAGGGTCTAGAAGGCTCCGATTGGCACTCCCGTGGAATGTTATGGGGTTTGCAATCTAGGTCTTTCCGAGTCTGCCACGTAGCGAAAGTATTCCAGCCGTTCCCACTTAGGACCGAGGGTTTCCCTTAATGGTCAATTTCCTAACACGGCAGCTAGCATCGAACCCCAGGCGAACTACTTTACACAAAAACGTCAGGGTCAAAGCGGATTCATGTTGCACTTGGCTCAAGGAGAATGGGGAATGAGAGGGATGCAAAGCTCAACCTCTCTGCCCATAAGGCATAGTCCCATTCTGTTCCCCTAAAACAACATAGCCCCTATAACCCGATGAGTGAGATTTGGAAACAACTCCTAGGTCAATATTCAAGCTCATAATCACATAAGTTTTTCTATTGACTAGGGCCCAGATCGTGCTACGCTAGATGATGTATAATATGTCCCTCAACTTGGCATTAACTTATTATCCGTTGAGTAGCTTTGTCAGTTGGATCAACCAGTTTTTTTCACAATGATCACGGTCGAAGTCCTTGAATCTTAGATTGATTTAGTGATTGCTTGCAGTTAGACACAACATAGTGACCTATACCACATGACATAGTTTCTTTCAAAGCTGACAACTGAGGACTCTAATTTCCACCACTTTCAAGCTCTAGGAACTACACATGAACCTACAAAGACTAAACATCCTTAGCATTTTCACTTGGGACATCTCTGATATGACTCTCTTTATGAGTTGTCGCATCCATAAATGCTTGATGGCCTTCTTAGACTAAATCTATCGCAAGATATTTGTAAAGCTTGTGATGGCCGTAAGGACCCCACCGAATTCCATAGTTGAGGCCTTAGAAGATGAGGCTTTCCTTTTGGCCTTGGTAGCTAGGGACTCTCCTCATGCTGCTTGCCATCCTCCTGTAGCCAGGGACTTAGTTGAGGTCTCGATGATCTTTCTCATAAAACCATTGAGATTCACCTCATCTAGTGCTCGTGCTGTGATGCTCTCTAACAAAGGGACATTAATGCAACTCATGATGGTGTTGTACCTCTGGCTAGAGAACAACGCATGATGGTGTTGTACCTCTGACTAGAGAACAACACATGCACCATTTTTGCTTGCAGTTGAATCTCAGGGTCGGGGATATCTGCCAAGTTGATGTCATCGTTGGTATGGACCTTCACCTTGTCCACTCTTACCATGGCATACATATCTTTGTCTTTGTTCCACCTTATTGGCAAATCGTAGGGCCCTTTCCTACCAGGTTTGGGGTTAACACAATTTGTACTTGGCAAGTCTCTTCCCCCTCTCACATGGTCATGGTGCCATAGTCCTTGTGAAAAGTCCATAAGAACTCTACACAATGGATGTAGTCTACCCCTTAGCCCATTGCTTCCATGTATTTTTGCAGACTACACTACTCGATGATCTGTCTCACAGCCCATTCTTCGATGGCCATGTCTTCTAGGTTGAAGACATGTGAGAACTTAAACAGGTTAAAGGCCTATGTTTCCACCAAAAGGCCATATTTTGCCTGCTCTTCTTCTGTAAAAGGAAAATTTTCCACCTCTTATTGGCCTACCATAATTGGTGCCTATCATGAAGCCACATTTACCATTAGTGTTTTTTGGAATAACTACAAGTAGAAGGAATGACTACATGCTTGCTAAGCTGAAATGTAGAAGTAGGCTTTTCCTTCAAGTAGTCTATTGATTTCAAAATTTATTGACATTTTCCTTAATCAAGAGTTGCTTCATCCTTACATTTCTATTTTTAGGCATTGATTGAGGTCTCTAATGTGTGATTTTCCTTATGTGTTTGATTTGATTCATGTGTTTGGTTTGATTCACTTTACCCCCTCCCCCATTTGAAATGAGAAGAATCCTTCCTAGGATTAAAGGGTTAGAGGATGAAGCACCTTCAGCACATAATCGTAGTGTTTTACTTTTGCATGATGCATAGAAATTTGGATTATATTCTAAATTAATAGAGCTGTCCATGTCAAAAGGATGGATGCCTACATGCATAATGTAAGTGAGGACGTCAAGCAAGAAGTCATCGAAGTCCACTCTGCTAGCAATGTGCATCTCCTCCTTAGTGAGGATGTGATCTAGATAGGGATGTCCCTTAATGTGTTCTCCTAGGGGCCGATTATGGATGGCAGTCAACACCCTATAGGAAGTTGGAGCGACATAGGTTGGGTCATATTCCGATGCCTTGATTGCGCGTCGCTGCTTTGCGTTGGTCATCATTTGGCATCCCTCTAGCTCCCATTGCAATCTAAGAGCATACCATTTTTGCAAGATTGTCATGCAAGGTGTTTAAACTCCTAAATTTCTTGGTTTGCGGCCATGATCGTGTTCTTATTATACGACATAATGAGATAATTATGATTCCTCCTAATGTCAAGATTGTGGGAGAGAAGGAAGGAGTCTCGCTTGAAGCTTTCTTGCTTGCACAATGGGGGAAGACACACAAGGGTGGAGGCTGAAAACAGTTTTCCTCTTCTTAGTTGTGTAAGCCAAAAGAACTCTAGTACAAAGAAATAGAAGAACCCTAGATATGGGTCTCAAACCAAACTCAACTAACTAAGGTGGCATACTAACTGAGCCACGAACTAGAGTAGATAAGGATAGCTATCATGTAGCTATTATTCAGGGGCGGTGTACCAACTGCATCTGCAATTGACAAGTCGGTGACATAAATACACAACGGTCACCCTGGCGTATCACGAGTGGAGCTCGATATCTCAACACTCCCCCTCGAGCTCAATCCCAATTCCTGCACACCAAGCAGGTCTTTGAACTTGCGCAGCTTCTCTGCGCCCAATGCCTTCGTGAATATGTCAGCTACCTGATCCTCTGTGCTGACATAAACTAGATCAATAAGACCTAGTAAAACCCTCTCTCGCACATAGTGATAATGCACCTCAATGTGCTTTTTTCTAGCATGATAGACTGGGTTATTTGCCAAGTGTATACTACTCATGTTGTCACAATAAATGACAACTGGTTCATCTGTAGACTGATGCATATCATAAAGTAGCTTATGCAACCAAGCTACCTCACATGCAGCCATTGCTGCACCCCTGTACTCAGCCTCTGTGCTCGACAAGGCAACTGTAGGCTGTTTCTTGCTGCTCCAAGTGACTGCAGCACTCCCAAAAGAGAACACATATCCACTGGTAGATCGTCTATCAGAAATGCTACCAGCCCAATCAGCATCAGTGTATCCATGAACTCTATCTGAACCCCAGTCTCATAGAATAGTCCATACTGCAATGTGGACTTCACATACCTGAGTATGCGTCTAGCCGCATCCAAATGTGGTTTCCTTGGAGCCTGCATAAACTGACTTGCCAATCCAACAGCATAGCTCAAATCTGGCCTGGTAATAGTCATATAAATCAAGCTTCCTACTATGCGTCTGTACATAGTAGGGTCTTCCAGAAGCTCACCTGCATCTGTGCTCAGCTTCACATTCTGCTCCAAAGGAACTGAAATAGGCTTACAGCCTGTCATCCCATATTTGGACAGCATGTCCAATCCATACTGCCTCTGCAAGAGCTGTATCCCACTTGGTGATCTAATCACCTCAATGCCCAAGAAATAACGCAGCTCTCCCAAATCCTTCATCTCAAACTTCTGCTTCAATAGCATTTTCACCTGAAGGATATCTTCATCACTGTCACCTGTCATAATCAAATCATCAACATAAATGACAAGTAGCATAATACATTTCTCTGTTTTTCTCACATAAAGTGAGAAATCTGCCTTGGAAATCTGAAAGCCAATAGTGACAAGATACTGTCCTATCTTGTCAGACCATGCTCTAGGTGCTTGCTTCAAGCCGTACAAGGCTTTCTTCAACCTGCAAACAAACTCAGGATGAACAGCATGCACATAACCTGGTGGCTGCTCCATATAGACCTCTTCTTGCAAATCATCATGCAAGAAGGCATTCTTTACATCCATCTGATGTAAAGACCATCCCTTTGATGCAGCCATAGCAATGACTGCTCTTACGGTTGCCATCCTTGCAACCGGACTAAATGTTTCTTCATAGTCAATGCCATATGTTTGTGCATACCCCTTGACTACTAATCTTGCCTTGTATCTGTTCACAGAACCATCAGCATTGTGTTTCACCTTATAAACCCACTTACAGCCAATTGCATTCTTACCTTTAGGCAAAGGTACTAACTCCCATGTAGCATTTGCTTCCAAGGCATCCATTTCTTCATCCATGGCTTTCTCCCATTTTTCTTTTCCCATGGCTTGCTCAAAAGATGTGGGTTCTGGTTCCTGTATCACTTTGACCATATATGCATAGTGAATGGCTGTAAATCCATCATATTTCAGCCTATCCACAGGATACCTAGCTCTTGTAGACCTGCGCAAAGTAGGTTCACTCCCAGGTGCTCTCAAAACATCCCTGGTCTTCCTTACTCCAGGTGTAACAATAGAAGGAATACCCAACTCATCATCAATGCTCTGTTCTGAGCCACTGGATTCACCATCCACATACGAGTGACCTGCATTCACATCAAACATGGGCTGATCAACCTTCTCTTTTCCTTTTCGTGATACCTGCATACCACTATCTGCATTGCTTTAAGAAGATTCTCCTGATCTCAATCTGCCTGTCCATGGCGAAGAATGTGAACCACTGCTAGAGGACGCTCCAGGTCCACTAATATTTTGTGACTGCTGCTGTGAATTCTGTGTAGCATTACCATTTTGTGCATCTTCATCATCAATCACATTTACTGGTTTATACCAGCTACTCATCTCATAAAAAACAACATCTCTGCTCACTGTAAACTTACGAGTAGAAGGGTTATAGCATCTATACCCTTTTTGCTGCAGAGAGTAACCAATAAAGATGCACTTCTCAGCTTTTGGATCCAACTTGGATCTCAGCTCATCTGGCACATGTACATAGGCAATGCAACCAAAAATTTTCAAATGAGAAATATCTGGTTTCCTACCAGTATACCTCTCCTCTGGAGTCATTCCATGTATTGCTGCAGTGGGAGTCCTGTTCATTATGTAGACTGCTGTAGCAACTGCTTCAGCCCAATAAAAATCTGGCAAGTCTTTTTCATTGAGCATGGCACGAGATACCTCTCCAATATGCCTATTTTTCCTTTCTGCAATTCCATTTTGTTGTGGGGTATAACTGCATGAATAATGCTGCTTTATGCCATGCTCCTGCAAGAACTTTGCAAACTCATTTGAGAGGTACTCTCCCTCTCCATCTGACCTTAGGCATTTTATCTGCAAGCCTCTTTCTTTTTCAACCATAGCTTTAAGAGTTTTGAAATGCCCAAAAACTTCACTTTTCTTTTTCATAAAATACACCCAAACTTTTCTGCTATAGTCATCAATAAAACTGACAAAATAATAACAGCCTCCAAGAGATGCAGCTTTAGTTGTCCACACATCAGAGTGAATTAATTCCAATGGCTTCTCACTCTCTTGAACATGTCTAGGAAATGGTTTCCTTGCCTGTTTTCCAAACTGACAGGCTTCACATACCTTATGCATTTCTGCAACCTTGAATTTGGGCAATCCTGCAACAATATTTTGGGCCTGCATTGATTTAAGTCGCTGTACATTAACATGACCAATGCGTTTATGCCAGATATCAATATCTGCAACTACACCGGTCCCATGTGCAAACATTGCTGCACTCAATTCAGACATGTCTGCATCCAATGTAAACATTCTGCCCTTCTTCTTTCCTTTTGCTATCAAGCGACCTTTATTTTTCATATCCTCAACAAAGCATCCATGAGGATTAAATCTGACCTGCAAGCCCTGTTCAACCATTTGACCAACTGAAACCAGATTCTTGGTGATATTCGGGACATGAAATACATCGGACAGGTATTTCTTTTTCCCACCCTGCATAGACAAGGGAATTTTTCCAATCTGCACAATAGGATGTGCAGTATCATCACCAGTCTCCACAAATCCTGGTTTTTCCATTTTCCTTGCATCCTCCATCCATTCTGCATGACCTGTCATGTGGTTTGATGCACCTGAGTCAACATACCATACATCATTGCTTTCTTCTGCACTTGTCATAGAATTATTCATGTGCTGCACCATGAACAAATGCTCATTTCTGTCATCACCCTGTCTACTAGAAGATGCATAATTCCCTTGTTGCAATTTTCCATTCATGATGTCATTCTGCTTTTTATAGCAGTCTTTAGCCATATGACCCATTTTACCACAGTAGTAGCATTCAACATTACTGTTTGCATTTTGGCCTCTTTGCCATCCACCACGACCTCTTTGGCTCCCCCTGCCTCTAGAGTTACCACGTCCTCCTCCATAGGACTGGTTTTCTTGAGTTTGCTGTATATTCTGATTTCTGCCACGGCCTCCAAATCGGCCTCCTCTACCTCTGCCTCTACCTCTTCCAGCATTTGAGTAGAAGACAGCTTCTTTTGAAGTTCCTCCTGAAGAAGATGCACCACCATTTCTCTGTTCCTCAGAAATTAGAAGAGCAATCAACTCCTCAAAATCAGGAAATCTTTCACGAACTGAAATGGATGTCCGAAACTGTGCATAATCCTTTCCTAGACCATTCAAGGTCACGGAAACTAAATCATCATCTTCCACTGGCGACCCAATGGAAGCAAGTGCATCTGCAATCTTCTTCACCTTCATGTGGTAGTCGTTGATGCTCATACTTTCTCTTTGCACATTATGCAACTCTTGCTTGAGCTGCATTTTCCTGGCTTGCGTATTTGTGCTATACATTTTTGACAAAGTATCCCATGCCTCCTTTGGCGTACTTGCATCCTGAATATGCACAATCATAGAGTCTGAAATACTGATAGACAGCCAATACATAACTTTCCTGGCTCTCTCATGCCATGTTTTAAATGCCTGGATTTGTTGTTAATTGGGAACATTAGGAAGAACTGGTTCTTCTTCATTTCCTGCAACAAATTCCCAATATCCTTTTCCCATAAGGAAATTCGTCATTCTAAACTTCCATGCCTGGAAGTTGTTCTTGTCAAGCTTTTCAGTGACAATCTGTGAAAGAGAATCAGACGCCATTACAGAATACTGCAAGAAATTCTGTCACTGCAAAAAACACAGCTTCACCCTCACAAGGGCAAATCTGCAAAACTGGCGAAAGTGGTATTTGACCACACAGTCACTTCCTAGTGACGATTTTGCATAAACAGGAACCAAGGATGATTCTGAAACTCCCAATGTCTCTGCGCACAAGCATACGATGCAATTTCTGTGGTAACTTTTCACCGTCCTGTAGAACAGTGGTCGCACAACATAAAACAAGGCTTTTTCCTGAGTGCGTGCAGAAAACTTCTGCCTCCAAAACAGGCCCCGAAATGGCCTCAAATAAAAAAAACACGGTCGCCGAGAGCTAAAGCTCTCTCGCAGCATATACTGCCCTTTTGCTTCACCGCGAAGGGCGTCTCAACTTGAGACAATGCACTCCTGCAATTTCCGGCTGTGCAACCTGCAGAGATCTGCTCCCAAAACAGAAAATGAAAGCAACACTGCTCCTCTTACCAGAACACCGCGAGCTTGGCTTGCTTTCTTGAGCTCCTTACCACGAACAAGGCTCTGATACCATGTCAAGATTGTGGGAGAGAAGGAAGGAGTCTCGCTTGAAGCTTTCTTGCTTGCACAATGGGGGAAGACACACAAGGGTGGAGGCTGAAAACAGTTTTCCTCTTCTTAGTTGTGTAAGCCAAAAGAACTCTAGTACAAAGAAATAGAAGAACCCTAGATATGGGTCTCAAACCAAACTCAACTAACTAAGGTGGCATACTAACTGAGCCACGAACTAGAGTAGATAAGGATAGCTATAATGTAGCTATTATTCAGGGGCGGTGTACCAACTGCATCTGCAACTGACAAGTCGGTGACATAAATACACAACGGTCACCCTGGCGTATCACGAGTGGAGCTCGATATCTCAACACCTAAGAGCAAGGGAGTGTACACACATTCATTGCTATAGGCTCTTCCGATAGTCCTAAGTCTAGTCGATCATAGCTTTTAGCCAATGTCATGAAAGTAGCATCCAAGAGTCTAAGGCAAGAAACCAAGTCTTCCCCCATATTTTCAGCTAAGTCTGTGGCCAAGGTTATAAGAGGGTCTAGGTTCGGCAGGTGGTTGAGGTTTGACAAAGCTAGAGAGTTCAACAACAGAGCAGCTAAAGGTTGCTACTTAGTTTACTCCTAAGGTTGTGGCTTGGCCGCATGTTTGATTGGTTTGGTTGGACCTGTGGGTGTTGCACTACTAGGTGCTTTTGAGGTTTGAGGGGCACTAATGGGACTAGATTTGGGAGGTTTGTTAGTAGTAGGCTGTGGTTTTGGGCGATAGATTGGTTTAGGCCCTACTAGTCTAGGTTTTGGAGGTTTTATGAACTTAACAACTGATTCTCTGGTGGCCTGAGTGCTCGACTTGTTTGTATGTTTCATGTCATGAGGAGTGCCTTTGGCCATCTTGGCTTTACGTACTCAAATACTGGTGTTGCCCTTGTAGTAACCTTGCGCTTGCAATAAGGACTTTAGGACCTGTCGCAACTTGACCATTTGTCGATATCGATAGGTTCTTCTATGCCTCTTAGGTTTTGAGTGTGGGTCCTTAGCCTTGTGAGGGCGATGGTGTCTACTCCTAGGCAGTGGTCCTTGATGTTTAGGTACCCATTTGAACTGGGCTTCAACTTTGGGTTCAGCAGGTTGCTGGCATTGAGGCTTGGCGGGTTGTGACAAGTCACGACCCCCCTCCTCAGACTTGATAGTGGGTTTCTCTACCAATGGATTTGCATAATTTTAAGGAGTCGTGTAACCCTTGCTGAAAGCGGTGACTATACATACATTGCTTATGGCGGGGTGAATAATCTAGGACTCATAATCGACATTGCAATGAATATGATTTTTAAATGTGCGTCCTAACAGTGCTTCCATACCTACATCTTTGGTGTTTGGCAACACATAGAAGATTATTGGTATGCTTTCAAACTCGATACAGACTACAACCTTGCACTTTCCCAAGAGTGCATATGATTGGCCCCCATACGGGTTGAGTTTGGCATTAGTGGGCTATAGTTGTGGTTTGCTGAGTTGAAGCCAATGATCATGATTCAAGACATTAAGGTTGACTCCCTCATGGATCAATGCATTGAAAGTGTGTGTTTGCTTGGCAATGACCGTTATGCTTAGGTAAGTTGGTTCTACAGCTTCCTCATCCTCATCGTCTATCTTAGTGAAAGTGGCCACTCGTACTTGGCAAGGGACTCTAGCATCGGAGGCTCATGTACTGGGTGAGTGGGAGAGTAGTACCTTTTTATGTGAATGCCATTGAAGAATCCTATGCCGTCTCCTTTTAGGGTTTCACATTCTACATTTCAAGTTTGACTGATGGCACGAAATTTGAAAGTTCCTAACCCCCGAAATTTCATTTTCTATTTATATCCCTTGACTGAGTACAATAGGACTAAGTCACTTTGTTCAAAGTCTCACTGTTTGACATGCTTGTCAAACTAGCTTTTGTGTATTGCCTTCTCATATATTAGCGCATGGGTGGCTAGAAGCCGAGTCTCCGATAGGTGTTCGAACTCGACTAAGTGCTCTGTCCATGCTTCCTTTCCATCCCTTTGCTCTTGAAGAGCAACTCTTAGGCTACGAAGAACAAAGAACTCTATAGGTAAAATTTCCTCAATTTTGTAGGTTAGTCTAAAGGGAGTTTGCTGACCGATTGTCGTTTTATAAGACATATAGTAGGCCCACAATGTTGCCATGAGTTTGTTATCCCAGTCTCACTGTGTAAAGCAGAGACCGCCTTGGTCAAGACATTTACTAGGATTTTATTCATAGACTCAGCCTAGCCGATTGCCAGGGGGTAGTATGGCAAGGATTTCTGAGGGATGATTAGAAAGGTGGATAGGAGATGAGCTATCACTTCATTGATGAAGTGTGTGCCTTGGTCGCTAACAATTTTGATGGGGCAGCTGTTTACCACGGCACAGAGGAACGAAAAATGGAGCAGAAGTGCGGGAAAAATGGAAGAAGGAGACAACCAAGAAGGCACAGGACAAAGGAAGGAAAAGGTGTCTTGGATGGAGGTCAGACTCTGAAATTCTGAATGACTGTGTCACCTCAAGAAAAGAAAAGAGTAAAAACGCACCATTAAATATGAAGGCACTCCTGAATCCTTGTAAAAAGAGCGTCAGGCTCACTCGTGTGCAAATTGTATGCATTAGTGGGAACGGGATAAGTTAGAATGGTGGGAAATAGGAAAAGAGGGCCTAGGCTAATGGCCGGCCATGTAAAAAGTCGGGATGACCGCCCAAAAAGTAGGGCATGTAGATAAAGTTCAAAAGTGAATGAGAAGTTCATTTTTGGGTGTGGCTAAAGCTTCTTCTTCCTCTTCTATTGCTTCTTACCTTCTTGCTTGTGCTTGAGTGAGGGATTGAGGGAGTGTGAGGGAGTGAGTGTGTGAGAGTGAGGGATCATGGAGAAGAAGCTCCCCATCTTCTCTCTTCATCTTTCCTTCCCTTCTTCTCTTCTCTCGTCTCGCACGGCTATGGAGGATGGAGCTTGACGGAGAGGGCTTGAGGCTGCTTGAACTTGCCACAAGGATCCTGGAGCTACCAGAGTGTGAGAGAGAGGAGGGAACTTGATCGAGCATCAAGGTAAGCTCACTACACTTGCAAGGTAGGCATTGCGTGTCGACTATGTGAGAGGTAGCCATGGTCACTCGGATTGAAATGCTTGATCAATAAACGGTCCGTAGGTCTTGAGGTAGAGCTCCATAGCTCCCCTACATTTTGGTTCCATTGCCAGGACTGACGGAATCGAGCCTTGAGCGCCACGCACATCAGATCGAGCATGGCAGTAGGGTTTGTAGCCTGAATTGGTGCTCGAGATAGTTAGGAGGATTAGAGGTTTTAATCCCTGGAGCAAGTAAGTATTTTGATTTGTTGCTGTATGTTAGAGTAGGACTGTCTGTCTTTATTTTTGTTTCTGATTTTTGTTGCAATAGGTTAAGGGTAGGATAGGAAAAAAAGGGAATAGAAGGGTTTTGCTACTACTAGAGACAGGGAAGTTGGGGCTGTCAAGATTGTGGGAGAGAAAGAAGGAGTCTCACTTGTAGCTTTCTTGCTTGCACAATGGGGGAATACACACAAGGATGGAGGCTCAAAACAGTTTTCGTCTTCTTAGTTGTCTAAGCCAAAAAGAACTCTCATACAAAGAAATAGAAGAACCCTATATATGGGTCTCAAACCAAACTCAACTAACTAAGGTGGCATACTAATTGAGCCATGAACTAGAATAGATAAGGATAGCTGTCATCTAGCTATTATTCATGGGCGGTGTACCAACCGCATCTGCAAAACTGACAAGTCGGTGACATAAATGCACAACGGTTACCCTGGCATATCACGAGTGGAGCTCGATATCTCAACACTCCCCCTCGAGCTCAATCCCAATTCCTGCACACCAAGCAGGTCTCTGAACTTGCGCAGCTTCTCTGCGCCCAATGCCTTCGTGAATATGCCAGCTACTTGATCCTCTGTGCTGACATAAACTAGATCAATAAGACCTAGTAAAACTCTCTCTCACACATAGTGATAATGCACCTCAATGTGCTTTGATCTAGCATGATAGACTGGGTTATTTGCCAAGTGTATACTACTCATGTTGTCACAATAAATGACAATTGGCCCATCTGTAGGCTGATGCATATCATAAAGTAGCTTATGCAACCAAGCTACCTCACATGCAGCCATTGCTGTACCCCTGCACTCAGCCTCTGTGCTCAACAAGGCAACTGTAGGCTGTTTCTTGCTGCTCCAAGTGACTGCAGCACTCCCAAAAGAGAACACATATCCACTAGTAGATCGTCTATCAGAAATACTACAAGCCCAATCAGCATGAGTGTATCCATACAACTGTATCTGAACCCCAGTCTCATAAAGTAGTCCATACTGCAATGTGGACTTCACATACCTGAGTATGCATCTAGCCGCATCAAAATGCAGTTTCCTTGGAGCCTGCATAAACTGACTTACCAATCCAACAGCATAGCTCAAATTTGGCCTGGTAATAGTCATATAAATCAAACTTCCTACTATGCGTATGTACATAGTAGGGTCTTCCAGAAGCTCACCTGCATCTGCGCTCAGCTTCACATTCTGCTCCAAAGGAACTGAAATAGGCTTACAACCTGTCATCCCATTTTTGGACAGCATGTCCATTCCATATTGTCTCTGCAAGAGCTGTATCCCACTTGGTGATCTAATCACCTCAATGCCCAAGAAATAACGCAGCTCTCCCAAATCCTTCATCTCAAACTTTTTCTTCAATAGCATTTTCACATGAAGGATATCTGCATCACTATCACCTGTGATAATTAAATCATCAACATAAATGACAAGCAGCATAATACCTTTCTCTGTTTTTCTCACATAAAATGAGAAATTTGCCTTGGAAATTTGAAAGCAAATAGTGACAAGATACTGTCCTATCTTGTCAAACCATGCTGTAGGTGCTTCCTTCAAGCCATACAAGGCTTTCTTCAACCTGCAAACAAACTCAGGATGAACAACACGCACATAACCTGGTGGCTGCTCTGTATAGACCTCTTCTTGCAAATCACCATGCAAGAAGGCATTCTTTACATCCATCTGATGTAAAGAACATCCCTTTGATGTAGCCATAGCAATGACTGCTCTTACGGTTGCCATCCTTGCAACCGGACTGAATGTTTCTTCATAATCAATGCCATATGTTTGTGCATATCCCTTGACTACTAATCTTGCCTTGTATCTGTTCACAGAACCATCTGCATTGTGCTTCACCTTATAAACCCACTTACAGCCAATTGCATTCTTACCTTTAGGCAAAGGTACCAATTCCCATGTAGGATTTGCTTCCAAGGCATCCATTTCTTCATCCATGGTTTTCTCCCATTTTTCTTTTCCCATGGCTTGCTCAAAAGAAGCATGCATAGTGAATGGCTGTAAATCCATCATATTTTAGCCTATCCAAATGATACCTAGCTCTAGTAGACCTGCGCAAAGTAGGTTTACTTCCAGGTGCTCTTAAAACATCCCTGGTCTTCCTTACTCCAGGTGTAACAATAGAAGGAATACACAACTCATCATCAATGCTTTGTTCTGAGCCACTGGATTCACCATCCACATAAGAGTGACCTGCATTCATATCAAACATGGGCTGATCTACCTTCTCTTTTCCTTTTCGTGATACCACCTGCATACCACTATCAGCATTGCTTTGAGAAGATTCTCCTGATCTCAATCTGCCTGTCCATGGGGAAGAATGTGAACCACTACTAGAGGACGCTCCAGGTCCACTAATATCTTGTGACTGCTGTTGTGAATTCTGTGTAGCATTACCATTTTGTGCATCTACATTATCAATCACATTTACTAGTTTATACCACCTTCTCATGTCTTAAAAAACAACATCTCCGCTCACGGTAAACTTACCAGTAGAAGGGTTATAGCATCTATACCCTTTTTGTTGCAGAGAGTAACCAATAAAGATGCACTTCTCAGCTTTTGGATCCAACTTGGATCTCAGCTCATCTGGCACATGAACATAGGCAATGCAACAAAAAATCTTCAAATGAGAAATATCTGGTTTCCTACCAGTATACCTCTTCTCTGGAGTCATCCCATGTATTGCTGCAGTGGGAGTCCTGTTCATTATGTAGACTGTTGTAGCAACTGCTTCAGCCCAGTAAAAATCTAGCAAGTCTTTTTCGTTGAGCATGGCACGAGATACCTCTCCAATATGCTTGTTTTTCCTTTCTGCAATTCCATTTTGTTGTGGGGTATGACTGCATGAATATTGCTGCTTTATGCCATGCTCCTGTAGGAACCTTGCAAACTCATTTGAGAGGTACTCTCCCCCTCCATCTGACCTTAGGCATTTTATTTGCAGGCATGTTTCTTTTTTAACCATAGCTTTAAGAGTTTTGAAATGCCCAAAAACTTCACTTTTCTTTTTCATAAAAGCTTTTCTGCTAATGTCATGAATAAAAGTGACAAAATAATGAGAGCCTCCAAGAGATGCAGCTTTAGTAGTCCACACATCAGAGTGGATTAATTCCAATGGCTTCTTACTCTCTTGAACATGTCTAGGAAATGGTTTTCTTGCCTGTTTCCCAAATTGACAGGCTTCACATACCTTATACATTTCTGCAACCTTGAATTTAGGCAATCCTGCAACAATATTTTGGGCCTGCATTGATTTATGTCGCTGTATATTAACATGACCAATGCATTTATGCCAAATATCAATATTTGCAACTACACCGGTCCCATGTGCAAACATTGCTGCACTCAATTCAGGCATGTCTACATCCAACGTAAACATTTTGCCCTTCTTATTTCCTTTTTCTATCAAGCGACCTTTATTTTTCATATCCTCAACAAAGCATCCATGAGAATTAAATCTGACTTGCAAGCCCTGCTCAACCATTTGACCAACAGAAACCAGGTTCTTGGTGATATTCGGGACATGAAATACATCCGACAGGTATTTCTTTTTCCCATCCTGTATAGACAAAGGAATTTTTCCAATCTGCACAATAGGATGTACAGTATCATCACCAGTCTCCACAAATCCTGGTTTTTTAATTTTTCTTGCATCCTCCATCCATTCTGCATGACCTGTCATGTGGTTTGATGCACCTGAGTCAACATACCATACATCCTTGCTTTCTTCTACACTTGTCACAGAATTGTTCATGTGCTGCACCATAAACAAATGCTCATTTCTGTCATCACCTTGTCTACTAGAAGATGAATAATTCCCTTGTTGCAATTTTCCATTCATGATGTCATTTTGCTTTTTATAGCAGTCTTTAGCCATATGACCCATTTTTCCACAGTAGTAGCATTCAACATTGATGTTTGCATTTTGGCCTCTTTGCCATCCACCACGACCTCTTTGCCTCCCCCTGCCTCTAGAGTTACCACGTCCTCCTCCATAGGATTGGTTTTCTTGAGCCTGTTGCATATTCTGATTTCTACCACGGCCTCGAGATCGGCCTCCTCTACCTCTGTCTCTACCTCTTCCAGCATTTGAGTAGAAGACAGTTTCTTTTGAAGTTCCTCCTGAAGAAGACACACCACCATTTCTCTGTTCCTCAGAAATTAGAAGAGCAATCAACTCCTCAAAATCAGGAAATCTTTCACGGACGGAAATGGATGTTTGGAACAGTGCATAATCCTTTCCTAGACCATTCAAGGTCACAGAAACTAAATCATCATCTTCCACTGGTGACCCAATGGAAGCAAGTGCATTTGCAATCTTCTTCACCTTCATGTGGTAGTCATTGATGCTCATACTTTCTCTTTGCACATTGTGCAACTCTTGCTTGAGCTGCATTTTCCTGGCTTGCGTATTTGTGCTATACATTTTTGACAAAGTATCCCATGCCTCCTTTGGCGTACTTGCATCCTGAATATGCACAATCATAGAGTCTGAAATGCTGATAGACAGCCAGTACATAAATTTCCTGGCTTTCTCATGCCATGCTTTAAATGCCTGCATTTGCTGTTGATTAGGAACATCAGGAAGAACTAGTTCTTCTTCATTTCCTGCAACGAATTCCCAATATCCTTTCCCCATAAGGAAATTCGTCATTCTAAACTTCCATGCTTGGAAGTTGTTCTTGTCAAGCTTTTCAGTGACAATCTGTGAAAGAGAATCAGACGCCATTACAGAACACTGCAAAAAATTCTGTCACTGCAAAAAACACAGCTTCAGCCTCACAAGGGCAAATCTTCAAAGCTGACGAAAGTGGTATTTGACCACACAGTCACTTCCTAGTGACAATTTTGCATCAACAGGCAACAAGGATGATTCTATAACTCCCAATGTCTCTGCGCATAGGCATACGATGCAATTTCTACAGTAACTTTTCACCGACCTGTAGAACAGTGGTTGCATAGCATAAAATAGGGCCTTTTCCAGAGTGCGTGTAGAAAACTTCCGCCTCCAAAACAGGCCCTGAAATGGCCTTAAATCAAAAAAACAGAGCAACCAAGTGCTAAAGCCCTTTCCCGCAGCATATATTGCCCTCTTGCTACACCGCGAAGGGTGTCTCAATCTGAGACAATGCACTCTTGCACTTTTCGACTGTGCTACCTGCAGAGACTTGCTCCCAAAACAGAAAAATGAAAGCAACATTGGTCCTTTTACCAGAACACTGCGAACTTGGTTTGCTTTCTTGAGCTCCTTACCATGAACAAGGCTCTTATACCATGTCACGATTGTGGGAGAGAAGGAAGGAGTCTCACTTGTAGCTTTCTTGCTTGCACAATGGGGGAATACACACACAGGTGGAGGCTGAAAACACTTTTCCTCTTCTTAGTTGTGTAAGCCAAAAGACCTGTAGTACAAAGAAATAGAAGAACCCTATATATGGGTCTCAAACCAAACTCAACTAACTAAGGTGGCATACTAACTGAGCCACGAACTAGAGTAGATAAGGATAGCTGTCATCTAGCTATTATTCATGGGTGGTGTACCAACCGCATCTACAGCTAACAAGTTGGTGACATAAATGCACAACGGTCACCCTAGCATATCACGAGTGGAGCTTGATATCTCAGCAAGTTCAGGGGGGTAGGCCAATAGAGGAAGTGGTAGCGACCCTAGAAGAGGAATGAAAGGCAATCAGAAGGGTGCTAGAGAGCATGATCGCCTACAACCACGAGCAAAAGACTAGGAAACTCCAACAAGACGTGGATATGTATGAGGCCCAGCGCGTGCTAGCCCTAGCTAGAGCAACAAAGGCAGGACCAGATGCGGAGAGAGAGAGAGGGCAGTGGAGGCTGACTTGTCATTAAGTGAACTTGTAGCCAGGCGGCTCATGGACAACACGTCCGCTGAGCAGGGCGAAACAGCCTTAGCCTTAGCCTTACTCTCAGGATTAGGGGTCACACAAGGGGCAATCTAGGATCCCTATAATGGCGAAACAATTGGACAAGTATGAACCTAGCAACGGCCCATATAGCTTTGTGGAGCAGTTCGAATAGGTTTGTGAAGCAAACGGCCTCATAGACCCTGCACAACACTCCCAAACTTTTGGGCTGTGCTTAGGTGACAAGGGGAGGGTGTGGTACACCAGTCTGGATGCAGCCGAGTGCGAGAACTTTGCCCATCTTAAGGACCACTTTATCAAGAGGTTCTCTGAGGCAAGATACTCCAACAACCTCATCCTCCGCTTGATGAATGTCAGTCAGAGAGAAAAGGAGGACGTAAGAGACTATGTCACACATGTACATAGCCTCTTCAAGAGGATCCTGGCCAATGAGCGACCTAATGAAAAGGCTGTGTCTACAGCGTTCATAAATGGAATCCATAGTGAGGAACTCTACAAGGCCTTGGCTAGTAACTCCACCCTTCACAGAGATGTGTTGGCTAGGGTTTTTGATGAAGTAATAAGGATAGATGACCATGAGGAACACAAGTCGGGATAGTGTAGGCGAGAGAGCCTCAGAGCGGTCAACAACGTCGGGTGAGAGAGAGAGATCTAGCGCACGGGATAAGGGAAAGGGAGTCGACCAAGGCCAGGACCTAGCTAAGATGAGAATGGAGATTACATGTTTGCAAGAACAAATAAGGAAGCCTACGTGAGCTCATGTGCAATGTATACACTGTGGTGGAAACCACCTTCCAACCAAGTGTCAAGATCCTAGATCTAGGCCATGTTCAAACTGTGGTAGGTTTGGACATGACACATTGCACTGCAAATTGCCCAGTGAGAGCAGAGTTTTGAGCTCAAGATGTGCCTAAAATTTGCCAAAAAATCTGAAATTTAGGGGAAAAATATTTAACGTCGAAGGCGGCGGCTCCAACTAGGACAAATTTAAGCACCAAGTGAAATTTGACTCTTAAAAGGCGCCCGAGCGACACTTGTTGATTTTTGATAATTTTTTAGACTGCTATGCGGGTTGTTAGAAGTTGCCAGCCAATGCGGGATGTCAAGCCAGACGCGCAGAAATTTATAGCACTCGATTTGGACACCGGACCGGGGAAATGGCCAACAAATGGGCAAGATTTGAAAATGTGGACACTTGGGAGGCCAAATGGGCATGACCTTTGGGGCCCAAATTTTATGCCACATGAAATGTGGGTAAAAAAATCGTGATGAAGAAGAAGAAGACATGATGTCTGAGGGCGCCGATTTTTGTGCTTGATTCTTGGGAGATGGAGGATGGAGGTTGCATGCAACCCCCCCTGACCGACATTGGCCCTTGATTCCCTCCTGTATGCTAATCATATCGCCGCCTCTTGCTCGCGCATTGATGGCTTGGATGAAGATTTCTGATTTTAGTCTTTCTCTCACCTCCCTCTCTCTCCCTTAAGGGGCTGTTCTTGTGTGGAAGAAGACAATGAAGAATGGTGGAGGAAAGCTTGTCCGGATGAGACCAGATTGCTTCCGGATGGATGAAGACATGAAGAGTGCTGTTCTTGAAGATGCTCAGCATTAAATGCATGCTGGAAATCAGTCCGTAATCAAAACCAAGAAATCGTAACCCGAAAATAAGCGGTAATGCTATTTTTTTAAAGAAAAATGATCTTTTTATGCTATTTGCTTTATGAAACCTTGTTCATATGGGATGAAAGTTCATTATGATATTGTTTGCTATGATCTTGAATTGTTTGCAACCTGAAAATTAGAAATATAAGGCTACATGGCCGCAATTAGTGTTAAAATACATGGAAAACACACGTTTTAAGGGTAAAATTGGGTTTTTGCTATATAAATGAGAAATATGATATGTCACACCAACTAAATCTGAGTTTTTACTATCAATGAACCTAAGGGCCATAGCCCACAATTAAACTTTATTTTTAGTCATTATTTATTAAAGAAAAATAGGAAAAAATACCAAAAAATGGGAGAAATGGGTTTAAAATTAGGGAAAAATAGAAAACGAGCTGAGGGAAATTAGGGAAAATTATATCTATGTTTGTGCAATGTATAACGATGGAAAAGCACAAGGGTGGCCTTGATTTGTCCCCGTTCCTATGTTTTTTGTGTATTTATTGTTCTTTTAAAAGGGAAAAATGTATAGAAACCCTATCTAACCGATTAAAAATGCAAAATGCTAAGAGATAGATGAGGAGGGGCTGAAACGCTATAAGATAAAGAAAATATTTGATTTATGCATTGCACTTGGCATATAGGAAGCTGTTTAAATAAAGAGAATGGTAGCATGAGCATATGGCTCGGTGCCTCCTTTCAGTGCAGCACGCGTTAGTAAAATTCATGGAAAGAATGCTTTATGCACCATGCACGATGCTGATTTTTCTTTTGTCTGAGCACATAGCCATACACGATTCGCATTAAGCATAATAATTAAAAGGTATAAGAAAAACCTCCTGGATGCATGGCACCTGTTTTCCTTAGGTTGTGACCAACGATGAGCGTGAGAGGATGTCCTAAGCTGTAGGTTAGTTGTTGGGTCTTAAGGGGAAAATTGTAGTGAGGAATGGTACATCCTAGAACGTAAAATATTGGTACCTTGAGAGGAGTTTGTGCTCGTTTGTGTTATATGTTTAGCAGCGCATCAAAGGGCCACTCCCTGCAATGTAGGAGAGCTGCAGTGGAGCCGCGGTGTTTCTACTGTGAGGTTGCTTGCTATATGTGTGTGATCGTGGCATTGCCAATGTGTAAGGGTTCTCCCTTTGAGGAGTTTAAGGGAAACGTTGGACTATAGACTATAAATACATGAATTAAGCTTTAGGATAGTTTGTCCTCTAGCATTAGATTGATGCTCTTGGTCCACGAGGCCGTGAGGGTGTTTGTTTGTCATGAGCATGAGGTCTGGCTAGTGCCATAGCCAGTGCCGGCCCATTTTATGTCCCATCAGTGGTGCGTTTGCTGGGAGCCGCCTATAAGTGGTGGTTTTCAGATCTAGGGTTTCTAGGGACCAAAAGAAAGTTGGTTTATGTCCTCTGACAAGGACTATCAAGCCGAAATACAAAAAGCAGAATGTGCTGAGAGGGCTAGACGGCGGTTAGAGATCGTAAGTTGTTATTCTCGTCAAAGGAGTAGCCCAGTACGCATAAGAGGCAGTGGTCTTAGTAACCCAACTGCCCTACATAGTCTGTTAGGTGTAGGAGGAAGCGTAAGTTCTTCCTATTTTCCACCAAGTCTACCCACTTCAAGTGGGGGGGGTGAATACACCCGTTCAAGCTCCTATTGTTAATCCGATTGTCACCATGGCCCAACCCATTGCAATTCTTACAGGGACGCCGGATTTACCAGCTTTAGGTGTTCCCTTGTCCATTTTTAATGGGTTAGTGAAAGAGGATGCAGAATTTCACATTTATGAGTTCCAAAGATTGATGTTCAATTATCGCATCCAAGACGAGGGACATCTTATGATGTTCTTCAATATGACGTTAAAAGGAAGGGTTGTGGTATGGTATCACAACATAGAGTTTGGAACCAAAACTACAATTGATCAATTCTATGCAGCTTTCCGAGGAGAATATGCCCTTGAAAGAGGTGGCCAATATTGGTTGCGGGTCTTGAATGTAACACGCCAAGACCCTCATGAGAATGTGAAAGCTTATGCCAAGAAGCTGAAGGAAGTATTCTGTAAGTTACAAACTTACATTCCCATTCCGTCGGCTGCCCAATTGCAATACTTTTTGCATGGGTTGGATTTTAATATCCAAGTACAATTGAGAAGTGTGGCCTTGGTAGATATAGACATCGCTATTACGCGAGCAGAGGGAGTAGAAGCACGATTACAAACGGACTACTCCTCTCGAATGAATGTTAATGGGGGTTTAGTACCTAGTGGCAATCCATCATTGACGAATGGAAGTCAAGGGATGCCTATGACTAACCCTAATGGGAGAGGGAGTGTGGTTCAGAATGTACCCTTGCTGCCAGCTCCTCCTAGTGTGACTATGCTTATGGGAAGTTAGTTGGCTCCACCAAATGTTGGAGGCCGAGTTGCGAAATCTAATGTTGTTCCTGTGAGTCAACAACTAATGCCAAATTAGATTGTTAGGCCAATGGAACGACGGGTCGACGATCGAGGCTATGAGTCGAGTGCATCTAATGTCCTTGGCAAAGTTAAGGATATGATGAAGCATTATATCGACATGATTTCTGAACAATATTGACAAATAGCTGTCAACGTTAATTTCTTGAAGAAGCAACAAAATCAGATAGGGAGTCGACGCCCTGAAGAGGGTGGATCCTCAAGATTTAGTTGTAAGTGGTGTGGTGGGCAACACTTCCCCAGAAACCGTCCAAATGTGAAATGTGACATTTGTGGGAAGTCGGGCCACTTAGCTGCTACCTATTGGAGTAAGATTAGTTCCCTCCAACAAGGGAGTAAATAGCCAGGCCCTGTGAATCATAGAGCACAAGGAAATAACTTGCAGTAGAATGATGCACCAAGATAAATATTGCAGAGGGGAATGGCCACTGTAGAAGAGTTGCCACAAGGCAACGGAGCCAGCCTTATTGAGGCTGTATGAGTCAATGATGCTGAAACCTCTAACTTAAGAGCCGTGACAAGATGCCAAAAGGCTAAGGAGGTTGACAAAGATAATATCAAACCGGTTGAGGAAAACCCTAAACAAGGGGATAAGGGGACGCAAGTCCAGAATTCTAGTATAGAAGGGGGACCGTTAAGGCCGATTGACAGAAAAGGAAACCCTAAGAAGGATGAGGAAGTGCCAAGAAAGAAGGCAAGAGCTAAGAAAGAAGCACCAAAACCAGTCCAAAGACCAAAAGAGAGGATGGTGTGGTGAGAAAAGAGAGCTTTGGCTACTTATCATGACTTTGATTTAGCAAGTTCTCTATGCAAAGTCAAACCAGATGTGAACCTCTTGCAATTAATTAAATTATCTCTAGGATTATGAAAGGAATTTAAGAAGATCCTGCGTATTGGGTATATTGTAAAACCTTTGGGCATAGCACGAGTAGGGGAAGATTGGTATGACCATGCTGAAAAGAATTGCCCTAGGGTTCCAACTTATGTGGATGGAATATTAGTGGAACATGCCATTGTAGACACTGGATCCTCCGTCAATATCATGAGTTCAGAGTTGATGGAGAGGTTGGGTCTAGGCATCCAAAAGGATAGCTCCACCCTTCTTAGAATGGCTGATGATAGTCTAAGACAACCAGAGGGTTGCGTTACTAAGGTTCATATTATAGTGGCGAGTGTAGAATGCTTCTTGGACTTTAGGGTGATCAGATTTGTAGGACGTCCTAGCTACCGAGTTTTGCTAGGGAGGCCTTGGATCTTACGAGCAGATTGTCAAGTCGATATACCTGCCGGTCGAGTGGTTCAAGGTAGAGGTGCTAATCGAGTAATAGTCGATGCTTACCCTGAGTCTCCTCAAAGTCAGAGAGCTCCTTTATCTTCTACTGAATTAGAGACAGTAGAAGATCCATCTTATAGTGAGACATCATCTAGTGATGAATCTAAAGAGGGGTCCACTACATAGGATATTTATCAGATAACTCTAAATGAGCCGATAGAGCTGCAAGATAGGATAAGAGACGCGGTTGTGATTGAGTTAGACCTTGGCACGCCAAATGATTCGCAGCCAATTAAATTAGGTTCCATGCTCAGTTGAGCAGAAAGGGAGGACTATGTGTCCTTGATTCAAGAATTCCGTGACATCTTTGCTTGGAGTTATGACGAGCTGAGAGGCATTCCTCCTAGCCTAGCTATTCATACTATTCCTGTAAAAGAAGGCAATCATCCTGTGCATCAGAAAGTAAGGCGTATGCCTTTTGAATTGAGGGACAGGTTGTTTGAGGAGTTACAGAAGCTAAGGAAAGATGGTTTAATCTTTCCTGTACAACATATAGAATGGTGTTCACTAGTTGTTATCAAGAAGAAGAAAAACAACCAGATCCGTGTGTAGATTTTAGAGAGCTGAATAAGCAGACAGTTAAGGATTACTACCCGTTGCAGTTTATTGACCAGATTTTAGATCAATTAGCGGGTAGGGAAATATATTCGTTTATGGATTGCTTTTCAGGATATAACCAGATGGCAATTGCAGAAGAGGACAAGTTGAAAACAACTTTTACTACTGTCTTTGGTACTTTTGCATACCACGTGATGGCCTTTGGTTTGTGAAATGCACTTGAATCATGGCAACGAACAACAGACAAGACCTTTGGTGACATCTTCCCCGATGAGTTGAAAGTATTTATTGATGATCTGGGGGCAGCCAATGTAACGGAAATGATGTTGATTATCTTAAGAAAATGCTTTGAGCATTATAGACAATTTTGTATCGCTCTTAACCCACGGAAGTGTGTCTTTGGAGTACCTTATGGGCTATTGCTAGGCCATGTGGTCAGTTCAGTAGGAATTGCAATTGACCCTGAAAAGATCAAAGTTATAGTTGATATGAGTCCACCACGCACTCCGAAAGAGGTACATAGCTTTTTGTCATCGATAGGGTACTATCGGAGATTTATAAATCCCTTGGCAGAAAGAACGTTGCCATTAACGAACTTATTATCCTTTAGCTGTCTATTTGAATGGAGCGACCCTTGTAAGGTAGCTTTCGATGATGTGAAACAGGAGCTAGTAAAAGCACCCATTTTAAAAGCACCTAAAAGAGGCGAGGTGTTCTACATATTTTTAGTAGCCACCATGCATAGTATCAGCTGCTGTTTAGCCCAAATCTGGGAGGAAAAGTGGTATCATCTGATAGCTTTTGCTAGTCGAAAATTGGGCATTTCAAAGATTAACTATACCTACATGGAGAAATTGTGTCTTGCGATGGCCTTTTGGACTAAGAAATTCAGGCACTACATCCTCTATGAAAAGGTAGTGTTCTATACGAAGGCAGAAGGGCTTAGATTGCTTGTGAACAAGTTGCAGCCGCTTGATCGTTTGGCAAAGTGGTTAATCACTTTGCAGGAGTTTGATTATGAGATTAAGAGTAAGCCACCAAGGTTGCAGGGTATTGTGGAATGCCTTGTGGATTTCGGGGAGCTGAAAGAGACTTTGGCTGAAGGAAGTGATATTGAAGAAATGTTTAAAATCGATACAACTTCTATCCCATCTTGGTATGCTGCTATTAGAGTGTGTTATTTTTGCGAGCTTTTGATTTCGTACTTTTGCGATTGAAATTGATTTTTAGAGCTTTTTGAAACAACCTTGGATGCTTTCTACAAATGACATGTCATGCACTACTGCTATTCTTTAACATAAACATATATTGCGCATCATGCATTACTAAACCATTCACAATAAAGGGAGCAATGGTGTTGAATAATCACAAAAAATAATAACATTCCAAAGTTTTGCATTACCCAAAAGGAGTACAATATCTAGAAAGGTTCCAAGATCTTCATGTAACAAAAAGGACATGTCACACCCTAATGAAGTGCATGATGATGAGTCCTCTAGAACAATGAATGAGCCATGCTTACGTTGGGCTTCCTACATAACAGGGCATATCTTACGTGTTTGCCCTAACACAAAGGCAAGGTCAGTGGGGGTTAGTGCAGGCTGATGTATGACCATGTGCTCCTTGGGTTGAAGGCCAAGTATGTGCATGTACACATAATACATATGTTTGCAAGCAAGAAATGCCTTTTGGGTAGATTCTCTTTTTTGAAAATCAGGACAAGTGCACCTAGGCTCTTCTTTGATGTGCACATCATAACAACTCTCTATCAAGACTCGAAATACTGAATGTTGTCTCCCAAGTTGCACTACCTCCTCCAAGAATGTCACAACCATGCAACCAGCTGCCTCTATTCTCTTTTGTGCATCTTTGGAAATTCCATGTCTCCACTTGCGTCTTCTCCTGCTTGAACCACATTCTGTAGAAATAGGAGGTTTTCTCTTCTCGTTCCTTGGTGGTGCTGTAAAGTAGGCAAACTTGAAACCAGCCTGTCTTAGGCTGCTACACTCTTCCTTCGATAAATTTGTTCCTATATCAACTGGCCACAAAGATGGAACAATTGGTGATGCTATCACTTGTTTCTGCACAGTGTTTGTATGCTTGACATCATGATTACAAAACCATATCCATTGTGCAATGGCCTTGTTCTTATAGGCTCTCTCAGACCAAAAGCATGGCGCGACTAACCCCACTTGCGGACTCTATAATTTTCTGCTGCAATTCTTTCTACCCTCCATACCAAAACACTTTCTCACACAGTTAGGTGGTGTCCTTCGTAAAGCCCACTCCTCTTGTGCCACTTCTACCTCTTCTACGTGGGTTGATGTTTCCGCATTTGGTGCACTTACTCCACTTGCAAAGGGCTTGATTGGTATCTCCTTCTCCTCTTGGATACATATCTCTTCCATCTTTCCATCGTCAAACTGTATACTCTGCGGCCTGCCCTTGATTTTCCTTTGCCTTGACTCCATCACGTATCCCGGTCTATGAGAACTTACAGTTGCTCCACCTCCCTTCTTTTTTCTTTGCAGAGTCTCCCTATCACCTTGCATTATAGGCTCCTCGTACAAAGGACTTCCAGCTACAACACCTTGCAACGCACGTGCAATAGAGGTGGGATTTGGGGATTCCCTTTTGCTGGCACTAGCCAACAAAGACTCCATAGAAGTCCCAGATCCAATAAACCTCCCTATGGTATAGCCCAACCTCTTTGCACATTGAATATATGCATTCAAAACATCACTAACACATGCATCATAAAGTGATATATTTCGTTTTCCACCCTCACCTGCTAACCAACTAGCATGGACACTTTCTGATAAGTTTATGCTTGGAATTTGAGCATGTTCCCAAGGACTTTTGTTAGCCTGTGGAGTCAAATCCAAAAATAGAATCAGCAGCTCTCCCCATTGCTACATTGTGCAACAAATCTTAATGAGCTGGAAAAAATGTCTCACTTACATGAGATTCAATTCCTCCCTAGTGGGAAATTCTTTGCTCCCACCATTTCAACCACCTATCCAAAGCCTTGATGTGTTCCTTGTTTACATTTCGTGCCCACCAATCTCGGATAGTAGAGGCCTGAAGTGAGACTAGTTGAGTTGTCATTGCTAGCCTCCATGCTTCACACAATTCAATGTGGTGCATTTGTTTATCCACAGTGACTAATTTCTTGGTATGCTTTTGCAAACTTTGCTCCCAATGAAAAAGACAAGAATGCTCCCTCCCTTCCATTATGTTATGAGGCCCTCCATTGTACACATCCCTTATTGCCATCCAATTCGCACTTCCCTCATCGGACATAAATCCAGCAAAGTCAGGTGGATCATGGCCACATTGAACCATGATAGAATTCAAATTTCTCAAAACAGGATTTGAGACTCTTCGTCCTCCTCTTTAAATTCACATATTGCAATTACCTGTAATGCTCTCATGCTAGTTCATAATTGATACATTAGTATAGTGTTCATTAACAACAATTTAATTTCAATAAAATCTTTAATTATGTTGCCACATACCCGTGATCATAAACTGAACAAGACATAGTTGCCCACCCATCAAACCTATGGGTATGATCAAAGTGCACCCATGCACGTCGTAAATCTCCAGTCCCAATTCGCCTCATACGATTCACTAAGTCCACCCCTGATGCTGGTCCCTTGGTGGACATTTTAAACAAGTAGCACTTCTCCTTGGCATCACCTTGTCCCGGAAATCTACTTCCATGGAAAAATGGGAAGACACAACGTTTTTGCAAAAGAAGTATGTTGTCATACCCATCACCAACCACCTGACCTTGTTTGGCTCTCTCCTGTGAAACAATGCCTTTGAACCTATGTGTTTATTAGAGGGTTATTTCAAACACAGGATATACATTGTAAGTAGAAAATAATAATGCACAAGCTTACCCTTTATTCTGCACAAGTGGCATCATTTCTTCTAGAAAATGATTACGGTCCACCTCAGTCGCCTCCGACTCGTCTTCTTTTGTTAAAGATTCAAACAACATCTGTCGAGCGACTAGCATTTGTATTTTTCGTGGGCCTCCCTTTTCGATCTTTAGGACCGTGCTCACAAGCCTCCGCACCTTGTCAAGGGTTGCCCTCTTTGTGCCATGTTGAACACTGTGAGCATGCTCCCCAACATGGATCACCAAATGTGTCATTGTAGGATCTAGTGGCAACACATAATAGATCATGCATTTGCAAATGGCTGCACAAGTAGCAACATTTTGACAATAGTGACATGTTATCTTGGAGTTTCCCTCACTTGCAGGATAACCCATGCTCACAGTTCTATCCAAGTGACCATGGAAAAAAACATCATTGTATTTTCCCTCTGTTATGTAGTAAGGACAAGTGATCCTGAGACATTGAAGACTTCCAAGACAATAGCTCAAGCACACAGTGCACTCAATTGCCATATTTGTTTGTGAGGGCCGCGACCACAGGTGACCATCATATTTTTGTTCCATACCCATCATTTGTTTCTTGCTATGTGTGGCTGGAAGCTCAAAAGCAATTGTGCCATTATACTCAATTGGGAGCTCATCCACCCTTCGTGGAGGTCCATAGAGCGCTAGTAATTTTTTCAATCTACCCATTCTAGCTTTCTCCTCAATGAAGGCTGCAATGGAGTTATCATAGGAAGATAAGTCCTCGCTTTGGCTGCCCACACATAGGTCCTCCCCGACATTTGTGTCATCAACATCCTTCTTGTTATTTGAGGGTACGTCAAGACACACTGGAGTTGATTTGCTACAACCAGGAGTACAATCAATGTAGTTGTCAATCTCATCTTCTATTGACTCAATACTGTTAGAGATGCACACATAGTCATTTGAGTGCATGATAGAGTAGGTGGCTGATAATGTACTATCAATCAGATAGTGCGGATGCCCTTGATGATCCCATCTTGGAGACACAGTGACGTTGTTTTCTCCACCATCATTCTCTATGACGGCTTGCAACCCCTGGAATTTTTGTGTTGGAGGCAATAGATTCTGTAGGTAGTACTCACTCAAAAGAATCTCTCCATTTCTTAATGAAACCCTGTGCTCTAAGCAATCACTGGCTAGTCTCCATGTCAAAATAGCAAAACTCGACATGTTGTGCCCTCTGGTGGGTTAGTATTTGATGAAGAGAAGAAAACTCTGAATATAGCTCACAGTGTGTATTTGATGAAGAGAAGGCAACAGTTCACCGTCGGAGCTATAGCAACCGTCACTACAAGCAGAGATGACTAAATAATGAATATTTAGGAGTCATTCATCAACATTTAAGAGTAATAACAAATAAGCATAATCATCAGAAATCAATAGAAAAATTTACGACTCAACCACCCACCATCCTTCACCTTTATGCACTCATAATTTATTTATGTTGTATTAATTATTTAATTATTTAACGGCTAACTAATTACCTAATTACGTAATTAATGGCTAACTTCTTTATTAGGGTTATTAAGTATGGCAAAACTCTCTTCCTCAACTCTCTCCTCTCTTTGCTCTCTCTCTCTCTCTCTCTCTCTCTCTTCTCTCCCTCTCTCTCTCTCCCTTCTCTCCCTTCTCTCTTTCTCCCTTCTCTTTCTCCCTTCTCCCTTCTCCCTTCTCCCTTCTCCCTTCTCCCTTCTCTTTCTCTTTCTCCCTTCTCTTTCTCCCTTCTCCCTTCTCTTTCTCCCTTCTCTCTTTCTCCCTTCTCCCTTCTCTCCTGCCCCACAACTCTCGCGACGGTGCCAACTCCTGCCCCACAACTCCTGTGCGACACACAACTCCTGCGTGTGCAGCTCCAAGCGTGCAGCTCTTGCGGCTTCGTGCCGCTCCTGTGGCCTTGTGCGACTTCGTGCAGCTCCTGTGGCTTCGTGCGGCTTTGTGCAGCCTCGTGTGGCTTTGTGCAGCTCCTGCGGCTTCGTGCGGCCTCCAAGGTAACACATTGAAGCCCCCCAATTGTCCGTGTCCACGCAGACGATGGGTGGGCTTATGCTTCGTCCTGTATGCCGTCCGCGCAACCGTCCCGTATGCCATCCTGTATGCCATCCGACGGGCCTCCAAGGTAACACATTGAAGCCCCCCAATCGTCCGCGTCTATGCAAATGATGGGTGGGCTTATGCTTCGTCCTGTGCCTACAAGCGTGTGGCTTCGTCCCGTATGCCGTCCGCGCAGCCGTCCCATATGCCGTCTCGTATGCCGTTTGACGGGCCTCCAAGGTAAGAGATTGAAGCCCCCCAATCGTCCGCGTCCGCGCGGACGATGGGTGGGCTTATGTTCGCGTTCGTGCAACCGTTGGGTGGGCTTATGCTTCGTCCTGTATGCTTCGTGAGAACTCTCTTTCTCTCCCTTATGCTCACGTCTGCGCAATAGTTGAGTCCGTGCCTACAAGGTAAGAGATTGAAGCCCGCCAATTGTCCGCGTCCGCGCGGACGATGCATGGGCTTATGCACAAGTGTGTGGCTTCGTCCGTGGCTTTGTCCCGTGGCTTAAAGAGGTTGATTGTGTTATTAATCTTAAAGAGATTGATTGTGTTGCTAATCTTAAAGAGGTTGATTGTGTATCTATTTGTAAGTGTGTAGAGAAAGTTATGGCACCAGTGCTTAGAAAGAGAAAGAAATGTGTGTCACCTCATAGTAGCCGTGAAGTCTGTATGAAGCTACGTTCAGGATGTGTTCCTCGGTAGATCTTAGAGCAAGAAGCATCATCACATTTGAGATCAGTGGACACTCCTTCAACAAAGAAAGGATGTGGTCCAAAAAGATGTGTCTACATTGATGAGGAAGCACAAGTGGATGGGGACTCCAATACAATTGATGGGGTTGCGGAGCACACAGGTAGTCACTTATGTGTCCATTTCATTTACATATGACTCTTTGTTCAGTGTTATGTATTATATATGATTGGTTTAATGCTACTGTTTTTTATTGTTACTTATTGATATGTGCTCCTACAGAGACTAATGTGCATCATGATAGTCTAGATGACAAAGAAGAGGTGAGTGGTGATAGTGATCAATGGGAGAATGATGATGAAAAAGAAAAGAAGCACTCAAGGAACTTAGGCAAGCAATTTTCTCTAGGACTGATGAAGGATATGCTGAGTAAATTTTATATAAAAAAGAGGATGCTGCCTCCTCTTGTGCCTCTTTGTAGATTAGTGGCTCATGAGGCAGTCAGATTTGCTACGGATGATGCCCAGTGGTTGATTCCTTCCTTTGATTCCACTGGTTATCTTGAGACTATGAGACACTTCCTTGTGTTAGTTGAAGGTCCGAGAGGGGAGACCATGTCTGTGACAGCCAGCAATCTAGATGAATGGGGTCCAATATGGCATCAAAGAAATGAGGATTTTGTGAGGGCTCTTGGAAGAGAGTGGCAAGACCTTAAGGGTAAAAAGTTCTTGGTTTGGGATGGAAACCACAGGCTTAAAACGTGGTGGAAACGCATCAAAGAAAGTAAGTTGTCCACTATACATGCAAGTATTGAATGTTTGTATCCCATTCTTATGTTTGTTGGTTTTCAATTACAGAGTACTCCGACTGTGCTCACTACCATGTTAGTGTACGGTGCCAATTCATTGAGGTGCCAAAGGCGAAGGAAGTAGAGCTACTACTCGCACTAGACAGCACCAACACGTAAGTCTTCTTCCTTTAACTATGCTCCTCTTTGTAATATGTTACACTTACATTCTCATATTATGCTTTTGTTTGTTTTCAATAGTATTTCCAAAGCTCATGTTACTCCAAATATTGCGCATGAGGTGTATATGTTTCAAAAGTTTGGTATTGCAAACAAAGACTCCATTCTAGATAGATTGAGTCCGGCCATGAGGAAGTGGGCTGAGGTTGAGATGAGTATAGAGGCAAGGTATTATCATGGTGTTGCTCCATGGTATAACTCTCCTTGCGGTTTAATATCTCAGCTTGTATGGAAGGTGATTTTCTTTCTATGGCTCACTTGTATGAGATGTACTTTTCTATCTCTAATTTATTTATTTTTTTGGAATGATAGGATGAATTTCATGTCTTCATCTCAAAAGAAACTGCGAAGCTTGAGGCTCTTGGTCTAGATGAGGTAGAGAGGAAGAAACATTTGGAGAAGGCTACAAGGGTGGAAGAGGAGTGCCTTAAGGATAGGGGTTACAAATACCTATCCATTGCTAATCCCCAAAATGGTGATGAGTTCTTTAAGTTGTTATTTGGGCTAAAGTGGGATGATGCAAGCATGCTCAAGATCATAAGAGACAAGCTGTATTGTCTCACAAGCTCAAAAATCCCTGTGGAAAGGTAATTTGTATATATAACGCAAGGTGTGTGTATGTGATGCTTTTTTCTTCAATGCTTTCTATTTGCGTATATTGTTGTGCATCATAGGAAAAAAATATTGTTGCATCTTATGAGTCTCACAAAGGCCAAAGACCCCCAATACCCGCATTTTGGTGATTATAAGCTCTTTCGGGTTTACATGAAGAAAGAGACATATTGGGCTCACTTGCATTCGGAGGCACTACTTCAGATTGATAGGATACAAGTAGAAGGTCCACAGCTACCAGATTCATTTGAGGAGTTCTTTAAGCTTAATATGAAGAATCATGTCATGCAGGTTGACTCAATGCAGTGCATTCATATTGCTTTCTTAAGTTCTTTATTAAAATGTATATGTGCTAATGTTAAGCGCTTGTGAAACTTGTGTAGGCTTTTGTACACCTCTTGGATGGAGTGAAATCTTCAGATGTTGCAGAGAAGATGCCAGAGCTTACGTTTTCAGCCAAACGTGTGATTTATAGGTTAGCATGCATTTTCATATTAGATTGTGTGTCTGATTTTCATATTAGATTGCATGCATTTGCTTGCGTAATTGGCAAGAGTGTTGCAGGTGGATACTATAATGTGTAGAAGAGAAGAGGCTGGATGCAGTTCCGCAATTCACAAGAGAGTGGATTGATGTTCATGACGAGAACACTATGTATTCTCCATCATTACGTGAGAGAAAATTGATGGCATGGGAGGCAAGTGTTTGCCCTTGGTGGCTGGATTACCCTGTGGGGGTTATCCCTAAGCAAGAGAAAGTTCTGCATGAGAGTAAGTACTTCAATCTATGTAAACATCTCGTCGCTTTTGTAGCAATAGTTTTTGTGCTCATGCATGGGAATCTAAGGGTGAATGATACTATGTAGGTTTAAAGGAGGGAGTTGATACTCATGAACCGCTTACCGCACCCACCACTGTAGAGGAGCAAGCAACCAAGGCTACCAAAGGTGCCACCCAAGGTACTCAAGGTAATCCATGGAGAAAAAATGTGCTAGAGTCCTCTATGGAGCCCACCACCTCCTTTGTTGCAGATTCATCTCTTGGTCGAGAGAATTGGGAGAGGCGACCTATGACCCATTTAGTAGGTGAGAAGTCTTATATTAACTTGAAATTCATGTGCTTTATTGGTCGCCCATGAAGATAGTCGTGTATGATTATTAAAAATAAATTACTTTGAAATAATTGTTGCAGGGTTCCAGTATCAAACATATGTCGATGCTCTATTAGTGGATGTGACCCAAATTGATAGATTTGCCCTTGATAGGTAGACATGACAACTACATATTGCAAGAACATCAATTTACATGTTGCATATAGCATTGCATCATCGTTTACTTTGCATTAATGACTATGTTGTTTTGTGTATAGCATCAACAAGTTTTTTTGCAACACAAAAGATGCATCTTTATAGCAAAGATGGAGTTCCATGTCAAGAGGTGGCTTGATTGATATTTGCGGATTTTCCTACGAGCTTGCTTGTGGATGCTCTAGGTCCCATCCCATTGGGTAAGTTGGATACGTTGAACGTATGGTTGTATGTTCTAAATAAAGTTTGTGTTACATGCTTTACAAAAAAACATGGATCACTTATTCTATTTCCACTCGTGAATAGGTACTTGATCTTACTGTGTGTCTTTGGCATCGTGCTGGTCATGTTGTGCCTTGCTACGACAGAGAGGCTGGGGAGAAGATTTCAAAGAGATTGTTTCCAGCGTATCATAGCTATATGATGGATGATTGTGTCTTTCCCATGGACGTTGATGGTGTCATTGTCAGAGGCGGAGCAGAGAGGTCTCATCTATTCTTTCGGTAAGTAGTCTTGCATGTTTTTGCTCTCAGGTTACCTTGTATGGTATTTTCATTGTTTCTACTTGCATGGCCGCAAAGATTATGTATCTTGATTGGTGATATGTGATTGGTGATATGGTTAGGTGGTTACTAGCTACATTTACGAAATGCTACGACTATGTTTTTGATGTGTTTGTGGGGTGTGGTGGTTTGGCATGGGCCAGTGCAGAGGAGATGAGACATTGCATGTGTCTAGAAATAGATGATGTGCTCTATGGGGAGTGTTTGTCCACCATAGTGTGTGGACCGGTACCATGCTGAGAGAGTGTGTGTTTTTTTTTCGAGAGACTCTAGACATTTCATTTTGTTACTACTTTTATATGTTTATCATACACTTCGTCGTGTGACTATGCCCGATTTTGTCTAAGAGATTACATGCATTGGGATCTTTGATTTGTTTTTAGGAAGAGTGTACCTTGCGACTATTTGACACGAATATATTTTACTAGTTTTCCATTGGTTTTGTTTTCTTGATGTGTGTTCATGTAAATGCAATGTGTCGTACTCCTTAAGGAAGACTATTTATATGCAAAATGGATATGTTGCACAAAAAAGCTCGAAAAAAAGAGATTGATTAGAAAATAACGAAAATGAAAGCCCGCAAAAATAAAATCCCCTGCTATTACGCATTATCTATCAACAGGAGAGAATGGAGCTGGTCTATTAAAGTCAGAAAAGAGGAAAATCAAACAACAGGCTTTGAAGTTTTCCTTGATCACAGGGACACTATATCGGCAGGGTGTTGATGATATCTACCGTCGATGTGTGATGCCTGATGAGGTTCCTTTTATCTTAGAAGAGTGCCATGACTCTGCATGTGGAGGGCACTTTGCGGGACGGTTGACGGTGCAGAAAGCCTTACAAGCTGGATATTGGTGGCCGTCCATCTTCCAAGATTCTTTTGAGTATGTGAAGAGATGTGATACTTATCAAAGACATGACAATAGAGAGAATAGGAAATGCCCACTCACGCCTATTATGGCTATCCTTCCATTTGAGAAGTGGGGCATTGATTTTGTGGGTCCTATTACCCCGTCGTCTACTACCCAGAAGAGGTACATTATAGTAGCAACTGATTATTTTACAAAATGGTCAAAAGCGTGGGCGATGAGGCAGGACAATGCAAAAGAGGCTGCAAGTTTCCTTTTAGAGCAGTTTATTTGCCGTTTCGGTCCCCCGAAGGAATTAGTGTCGGACCGTGGAACCCATTTTTTGAACAAAGTGATTAAAATCTTGACTGAGGCTTGGCAAATCAAGCATAATAAAATGACTCCTTATAATCTGCAAGAAAATGGGCAAGTCGAAAGTACTAATAAGCAGCCTGTGGGGATCTTGTCTAAAATAGTCTCTGAGAAGAAACGAGACAGGGACAGGAAGTTGTATGTGGCAGTATGGGCGTATAATACAACATTCAAGCGAGCTACCAGCCATACTCCATTTAAATTAGTTTATGGAGAAGAGTGTGTGTTACCCCTCGAGATTGAGTTGCCAACCATACGGTTTGCTATTAACCACTCTTTGGGAGATGAGGATTCCCTTTTTGAACGTTTCACGACCATAGCCCACCTGGACGAGCTGAAGTTGCATAGATTATTACACCAGGAGGTAGCTAAACGTCGGATGAAGCAGTTGCATGACCTTAGAGTGAAGAAATATACATTTTAAAAAGGGCAATTAGTCCTATATTATGATGCGCATAGGGAGCTGTTTCCAGGAAAGCTGGAACCTAAATGGGATGGCCCCTACAAGATTGTGAGGCTAGGGAAAAATAGGTCTAGGGCTCTATTAGCTAATCTACAGGGAGCAGAGTTTAAAAATAAGGTTAATCTTAATAAGATTAAACCTTATTATTTCTAAGTATGCTAATACAAAGAAAATGCATTGCAGGTCCATGCTAGGGATGATTTGAGACCTGCAAAAGAGCTTAAAGCTGGTTGATGGGGCAGTTAATTCCTTCTTTGGAGCACCCATATCTGGAGCAGAGATACCATCAGGGGAAACTTATTTGGTGGAGCAAAGGATACAAAGTGATTGAGCAAGAAGACAGAACCTTTGTGTGGGAGATCAAAGTCTTCTGCCATCACTGCTTACGACTGTTGACAAGTATCCCTGTTGAGTTCAATGAAGAAGGTGGGATGGAGTCGTCAGTTCATCCTCTTAACATGCTAAATTTTGATTATCATAATTACGAGTAGAGGAGTTCGTGATGGCCGGCTGTGTAAATCCATTATGGACGTACACATTATATTTTGACGGAGCATCCAGGGGCCCTAATAAAAAAGGGAGTGTTGGAGTAGTAACCCGAGATCCCCGACGTAGAGTGACGATGAAGTTATCTGCTTATCTCCGGGTAGGATTCACTAACAATATGACGGAGTATAAAGCCTTGATTATGGGACTGCATATTGCCAAACAAGGTGGTGTTCGTCGGTTGTTAGTAAAAGGGGATTCCCAGTTGATCCTAAATCAGCTAGATGGAACATACACAGTGCGGAATCCCATTCTTTGTATGTATCATCGAAATGCTATGACCCTACTTGAGGAGTTTGAGAGAGTGTCTTTTCAGCTGATTCCATGTTACTGGAATCAGTTTGCAGAATCACTGGCAAATCTTGCTTACGAGGAAGACCTCTTCTTCAATTATGGTCCTAGTTTGGATATTGTTATCAATGATGAAACAGGACCCGGTCGCTTGTGGGGAATGTTATCAGAGCATGCAATTTATAGCAGACGATGGTTGATATGGGTGATGCAAAGAGTAGTCGAGACCAATCTATCATTATTATCTTGGACCCATAGGTTGATTAGACAACATGTTATGCGTACGCCTCTTGCTATATATGCAGGAGGAATGGGTCATAACCTTATGCACTTAGTTGAGGGCTGCAAGCCTGTTTTTCCTCCTTGGAAAGGAGCCTATTATTGTATATTTGTGCTTATTTCGGGGAGGGATGTGTAGGTGCTATTCTATTTTATCTCGTTAGGCCAAGAGGGCTAGTTTTGCGAGGTTTTACTGTTTTATTTCATTAGGCAAAGAGGGCCGATCAAGTTTTGTAGTTAAATGCTTTATTTCATTAGACTAAGAGGGCCGAGTCGTCTGTTTAGTACAGGTGCGGTTAATGGTTTCTTGTTTTAGTTTTGTGCTAGACAGGTTCGAAAAAGAGCTTGGAAGGAGCCTTTTGTTGCGTGGGAGCTTCTCGTGGTCCTATCCAGGTGATATCTTCCCTTTATGAGTACTGTGGTTTTTATGCTATATATGTCTGTGTACTTGTAAGGGGGTCTTTCTTTCTTGTTGGGGACTGGCGTCCAAGGCATGAAGTCCCAGGTTTAGGTTATGATGTCTGAAGGGAGGTCTGAGTAGTCGTTGCCTCTTGTAAAGACTTTGTTAAGCATTGAAAGACATGTTTTAGAAGGGAGTCCTAGTGAACCTATTCTGCTAGCTTGCTAGGCAGCCGTTCTAGGAGTTCTTGTTAGTTGTGAGGCAGTTAGAGAAGCTTGCCAGAAGAAAAAATAATGATGATGAAACAAAACCCTGAATATCTAAAAAACAATAGGTATCCACAAAGGTGTGTAAAAAGGGGTTCTAACCCCTATAAAAATAGAAAAGAAAAGAAAGGAAAATTTATAAGCAGTTGTTCATCGCCTAGCGAAAGCTTGGTAGGTTTCTGGGGACGAGTTAGACCCGGGGCTGATGCCTTGTCTTCCTAGGGGTGGCATCTTGCTGGAAAAGACGAAAGCCAGGAAGGTTGGAGCGAAAATTAAAGTGAGCGTCATAAAAGGATTAAGTGTCGCCTTGCGAGGGCTTGGTAGGTTCTTGGGTACCGAGACAGGTCCTGAGGCCGATGCCCTGTTCTCCTTGGGTCACTACGCTCAGCTCCCTCCTTTTTATATGCATGAGTATGAAACATAAAACCCTAAAAGAAGAAATATGCTAAAAGAAAATACTTCTTGATCAGGCTATAGGAGTCCTCGCCCAGTAGGAGCTCCTAGTTGTGTTGTCCTTAGTTAGGTAGGTAGTTCAGACCACCACTTAGGGCACCCTCTTTGATAGTTCTTTTTAGTTTGGCCGTGTGGGAGCAGTCAGTTAGTGACTAGCTGTGGACCTTCTATCAGATTATGCTAGGCCTACTCCTTGTGGATGTCATGCCTTGGTTTTGTTAGGGGGCAGGGTGAGTGTTGTGCTGTGTTTAGTATGTATCTATTTTGTATCAGCTTGATTCTTCCTTAAGTTGTTTTGTGTAGATCTGCTGTGGGATTCGACGGGTTGAGTCGCCCTATCCCGTGGTCACCAATGAGAGCAGAGTTTTGAGCTCGAGATGTGCCTAAAATTTGCCAAAAAATCTGAAATTTAGGGGAAAAATATTTAACGTCGAAGGCGGCGGCTCCAGCTACTAGGACGATTTTAAGCACCAAGTGAAATTCGACTCTTAAAAGGCGCCCGAGTGACACTTGTTGATTTTTAATAATTTTTTAGACTACTGTGTGGGTTGTCAGGAGTTGCCAGCCAATGCGGGATGTCAAGCCGGATGCGCAAAAATTTACAGCACTCGATTTGGACACCGGACAGGGAAATGGCCAACAAATGGGCAAGATTTGAAAAGGTGGACACTTGGGAGACCAAATGGGCATGACCTTTGGGGCCCAAATTTTATGCCACATGAAATGTGGGTAAAAAAATCATGATGAAGAAGAAGAAGACATGATGTCTGAGGGCACCGATTTTTGCGCTTGATTCTTGGGAGATGGAGGATGGAGGTTGCATGCAACCCCCCTGACCGACATTGGCCCTTGATTCCCTCCTGTATGTTGATCATATCGCCGCCTCTCGCTTGCACAATGATGGCATGGATGAATATTTTTGATTTTAGTCTTTCTCGCTCCCTTAAGGGGCTGTTCTTGTGTGGAAGAAGACAATGAAGAATGGTGGAGGAAAGCTTGTCCGGATGAGACCGGATTGCTTTCGGATGGATGAAGACATGAACAATGCCATTCTTGAAGATGTTGAGCATTAAATGCATGCTAGAAATCAGTCCCGTAATCAAGACCAAGAAACCGTAACCCGAAAATAAGCGATAATGCTATTTTTATAAAGAAAAATGATCTTTTTATGCTATTTGCTTTATGAAACCTTGTTCATATGGGATGAAAGTTCATTATGATATTGTTTGCCATGATCTTCAACTATTTGCAACCTGAAAATCAGAAAATATAAGGCTAAATGGCCGGAATTAGTGTTAAAATACATGGAAAACACGCGTTTTAAGGGTAAAATTGGATTTTTGCTATATAAATGAGAAATATGATATGTCACACCAACTAAATCTGAGTTTTTGTTGTCAATGAACCTAAGGGCCACAGCCCACAATCAAACTTTATTTTTAGTTATTATTTATTAAAGAAAAATAGGAAAAACTGCCCAAAAATGGGAGAAATGGGTTTAAAATTAGGGAAAAAAAGAAAACGGACTGAGGGAAATTAGGAAAAATTATATCTATGTTTGTGCAATGTATAACGATGGCAAAGAACGAGGGTGGCCTCGGTTTGTCCCCATTTCTATGTTTTGTGCATATTTATTGTTCTTTTAAAAGGGAAAAATGCATAGAAACCCTATCTAATCGATTAATAATGCAAAATGCTAAGAGATAGATGAGGAGGGACTGAAACGCTGAAAGATAAAGAAAATATTTGATTTATGCATTGCACTTGGCATATAGGAAACGGTTTAAATAAAGAGGATGGTAGCATGAGCATATGGCTCGGTGCCTCCTTTCAACGCAGCACACGCTAGTAAAATTCATGGAAAGAATGCTTTATGCACCATGCACGATGCAGATCTTTCTTTTGTCTGAGCACATAGCCATACATGATTTGCATTAAGCATAATAATTAAAAGGTATCGAAAAAACCTCCTGGATGCATGGCACCTGTTTTCCTTAGGTTGTGACCAATGATGAGCGTGAGAGGATGTCCTAAGCTGTAGGTTAGTCATTGGGTCCTAAGGGTGAAATTGTAGTGAGGAATGGTACATCTTGGAACGTAAAATATTGGTACCTTCAGAGGAGTTTGTGTTTGTTTGTGTTATATGTTTAGCAGCGCATCAAAGAGCCAATCCCTGCGATGTAGGAGAGCTGCAGTGGGACCGTGGTGTTTCTACCGTGAGGTTGCCTCCTATATGTGTGTGATTGTGGAATTGCCAATGTGTAAGGGTTCTCCCTTTGAGGAGTTTAAGGGAAACGTTGGACTATAGACTATAAACGTATGAATTAAGCTTTAGGATAGTTTGTCCTCTAGCATTAGATTAACGCTCCTGGTCTGCGAGGCCGTGAGGGTGTTCGTGTCATGAGCATGAGGTCCGGCTAGTGCCATAGCCAGTGCCAGCCCATTTTAGGTCCCATCACCCAAGAGGTTTCCATATGTGCACCAATAAAACCCTTCTTACCTAGGCAACAGGCCATCTAACTTCCTTGGTAGGGGAGCCCAGCTGGCACTCCCAGCACCAAACGACACGAGACCAGCCATCCCTAAGCTAGAGATGAACCTGACAGGCATGCCTAGACCACCACCAAGACCCTACGTAACCCAACCATCGAGGGATGCTCCTGTTCATTATGTGGAGGAACCTAGTGAAGAAGAGAGCTATGTAAACCCATAGATCTCCTATGATGAGGAAGGTAATCCAGTCCTGATGGACTATCGACCGATGCTGGTGATGGCATTGGGCAGAGGAAGAGGCAGAGGCTTTGGAGGACCAAGCCAGGATCCAATCTCATGTTGGACCTGCGGTCATCCAGGCCATATATCATCACGCTGCCCAGAAAGGGAACATGCAAATCACGACAAGGCTGACCTTAGGTGCACCGAATGTGGGATCACACACTTGTTTCCTGACTGCCCTAGGTGGAAACCATCAGCTAGTCTGGCCAACGTGCCCTCTATGCCCTTGCGGCTATTTGGGGTAGAGACCTTTGGCGGGGAGGACACACCCATCCCACTGCATGTCATGACGCGAGCGCAAACAAGATGAACATGCATCTCACTACCTGGGCCAAGTAACCTGGATGCAGCCTCGTTGGGAAAGAAAAGCCAGAGGAGAAGGAGAAAGAGAGCAGACGCAAGGATCACTCTTAAGATGGAGGAAGCTACAACCTTAGTGGCGGGAAGGGAGGTCACAGATGCCGAGTAGAGACCTCCGCCCCCAAGATGACGGAACTAGGTAGTGCCAGGGTGGGGGAATACCCTCACCCCAGGCGGCAACTCAAGGCTATCGCCAAGGTAAAGGAGTGGGTCAAGGATGCCCACCCAAGAACACCTTAAAGATGTAGAACCCATATTGAAGGATCTGATGGAGGACCTTTCTAGTGCAAGCACATCTGATTCGCCATCGTGACCTCAATCGGGGAATGCACTAACACCACGAGAGATGCCACAAAGGCAAGAATAGGGAGAAGCTTATCAACAAGCTAGCTATGACATGTGGCCAAAGAGTGGTGACCGAGGGGGAAGCCAACTACCCAGCAACCTCCTCACCACCTTTGTAACCACCCAGTGACCATTAATTTGGGAGACCTGCTTCGGCAGCACCCTCCATTGTGGTGAGAATTGAGGCACTGGGTGGAGGGGAAGGGGGAGCATGCTACTGCTGACTTGCACGAGCAGGACGCAATCACAAAAATTCCAAGCCTAATGCTGCACTTGGCTCCAAGGTCACTGCACATCAACACTTTCTAGGAAGGCACAGAGATGCATGCAGTCCTACCTGTCTTAGCCTTAGGGGACGCAACACGGAAAGGAATTGTGGACACCGGCGCAGGGGTTAGTGTCTTGAGCCATGCAGTTCTACAGGCCCGGGGAAACCCACCTGTGGAAGCGGCTAGGTTCAATGTAACATTGGCCAACGGAATGAAGGTCAGACCATTCGGGGTCTTAAAAAACTGGCCAGTGAAGATCGCAGGAGTGCAATTTTCCATAAATTTCATTGTCATGAAGGGGGTGGACTATGACATATTGCTAGGCCAGCCATGGATGGGGAATGCACAAGTGGTTGAAGAAGACTGGGGAAACAACCTCATATTCTTGGGGAATAGGACAGAGGCTGTAAGGGTTGAGATGGACACATGGAAGACTACCCCAGCCGACCTCGATGCTATCTCGACCATGCTAAAAGGCGATGCCCAGGCACGCAAGCACTATGGAACGCTGACCAAGTACATTCCCTGCCATGAGGATGAGAGGGATTGGATGCATGTCTTGGCAACCATTGACCTGCCATTCTCAGAGGAAGAGTTGTATAAGCAAGTGGCTAAGTCATCGAGCATGCCAGCAGAGGAGCCCACTGTGCCACTTTGCATGATGGCGGGGAGCTCGCAGGATCCAGGGAGACCGGTCTCGTTCCACACCCCCACGAACAAGTTTGAGCTTCAGGGAATCGTAGGGTACCTAACCACTAAACTGAAAGGTAGCAAATCATCCAATCTAAAACCCCTAAGTGATCTCTTGGCTGGGCCTGAATGGGAATGGACCAAAGTGCACAATCTCAACCTATCATACAACCGGGCTTTAATCACCAACGAAGAGGAGATCGGAGAGGAAAACCCAGGGGATGACGAGCAGTCGGAGGGGCAAGATTCCAATGATGAGAAGTACGAGCACTGTCGCTCTGAGACAGATGAGAGTGAGGAAGGGTTTAACACGATAGATTATGACATTGAAGGGAGAGCAATCGAGCAGATTGAGACAGACTCTAGGCCGAAGCAGGAAAGGGATGGAAAAGGAGTCGTGCGGATGGAATGCGATAGGACCTGGCTAGAGCAAGTGGGAGTTATGGATTATAAGCAGGCAAGGGTGGCACAATCATTGATAGTCCCAATACTGAGGACGGAGTCACCTACTGAACTACGACCTTTGGGCGAAACCCCTTCCTCAAGTAAGGGATGCGAGTTTAACTTGGAGTCTGGAGTCAGTACAGAGAGTGATCCCAAAATACCCAAACCCTCTAAGGCTAGACGCACTAAAGGGGACTTGCAAGTCCACTTAAGGTGGAAGCGGATTAAGGAGGGGACTAGGAAGAAAACTAGAGACTCAGAAGGAGAGAGGCAAAAGAAACCATAGGATCTGCCCAAACGCTTCATGACGTTTTGGAAGGGTGCTAGAGTGGTGGTTTTGTTAGGAGCAAAGAGACAAGGGCAAGCCAGGGAACCAATTGAGGGACCTTCCAGGGTCAAGGAAGTCGACCTGGCAGGGGAGGGAAAGAAACCTCGACCCGTGTTCATTGCTTATGACCTGACCAAGGAGGAGGAGGCTGAACTAGTTACTCTCCTGCGAGAGTATGTCGATGTGTTTGCTTGGTTCTTGGAGGAACTGAGAGGAGTCGATCCTAGGGTTGTGACCCATAACATTCCCATGGTCCTAGAAGCGGTGCCAACAAAGCAATGACCTTACCCTATGAATCCCAAACACGCTCATGCGGTGAAGGAAGAGATTGATAAGCTCATGAAGGAAGGATTTATATATGAGATCAAGCACACGGATCGGGTATCACCCATAGTGATTGTTATGAAAAAGAACGGCAAGCTTCGAGTGTGTGTGAATTCCAAGAAGGTGAATGTTGCTACGAAGAGAGACAACTATCCTTTGCCATATACCGAGCACATGCTAGAGAGAGTAGCAGGCAAGGAAGCTTACAACTTTCTAGATGGATTCTCAGGCTACAATCAAGTGCAAGTGCATCCTGATGACAGGCACAAGATTGCCTGAAGATTGCCTTCGCTATGAAGTGGGGTGTCTTTGCCTACATCGTTATGCCTTTGGGCTAATGAATGCTCTTGCAACCTTCCAACGATTAATGTGCACGATCTTCAAGGATATGCTACGACGTGAGCTGGAGGTGTTTGTAGATGACCTATGCATACACTCCAGTTGGACCGAACACTTAGAGAGGCTGGGAGCCATCTTCGAACGATGCCAACTATACAAAATCTTGCTGAACCCCTTGAAGTGCTAGTTCTGGGTGAAGCACGGATGTATCCTAGGGCATATAGTGTCACAGAATGGCATCGCCACTCACTTCTCAAAATTCAGGGCCATTACCGACCTCCCACCGCCCACCAATTACAAGGGCGTCTAGTGTTTCTTAGGCCACATAGGATACTACCGATGCTTTGTACTAAACTACACACTAATTGCTAGATCATTGTACAAGCTGCTGATTGTATTTAAGTGGATTGAGGAATGCCAATGCGTGTATGAATAGTTAAAGAAGGCTCTCACCACTGCACCAATCTTGCGAGCCCTAGACTAGAGTGTAGCATTCCATGTACACATAGATGCCTCCAAATTTGCTATCGAAGCCATTCTATGCCAGCCTGGTGAACATGGTCTTGATTACCCCGTGAGCTTTGCTAGCAGGCAACTCACCAAAACAGAAATGAACTAGTCTACTACAGAAAGGGAAGGGCTAGCCATGGTGTTCGCCGTAAAGAAATTTAGGCACTACTTATTGGCCACACCCTTTGTCTTTTATGTGGACCATCAAGCCCTGCTGTATCTCGTGAACAAGCCATGCGCCATAGGTCGCATAGCCATGCTGGAGTTTGATTTCTTAGTGATTGTGCGTAAAGGGAAGCATCATTACATGGCACATCACATGTCCCGCATACCCATAGGGGAAGCTGCTGGCCAAGGCATCCCTGATGATTTACCAGACGCACACCTCTTTGGCCTGTCTAGCGAAGGGGACTTGTTTAGAGATGACTTGACACCTTACTGGGTAGACAATGTGGTCCAAGTGTTAGAAAATGGCACGCCAGAGAGACCTATTGAGAAAGCCAGGCTAAGGAGACTTATCTTAAAAATCCAGCCATACCAACTAATTGCTGGCCAACTCTATAGGTTGGGACAAGACGGGCTGCTATGTAGATGCATGTGCGAGCACAAGATGCATGAGGTATTGAGAGAGGCGCACAGTGGGATAGCTGGTGGGCACTTTAGTGGGGACACGACTGTCCGTAAGGTATTGCAGTCCCAACTCTGGTGGCCTACCCTATTCCGTGACGCTGCTAAGTTTGTCAAACACTGCGAGGAGTGCCAGAGGACTAAGATGCCCATGCGCAAAGATAAGATGGAGTTAACCCCCAGAATAGCTCGACAGCCCTTTGAAAAATGGGGCATTGACTTCATCGGACCTATCAGTCCAGTAGCTTAATACTCCCAAGCATGCTACATCATTGTGGCAACATACTACCTAACAAAGTGGGCAAAGGTACGAGCCACCAGAAGGAATGACGCTAGGACCACTGCGAAGTTCCTGTGGGAACAAGTCTTTTTGTGGTTTGGTTGTCCAATCGAACTAGTAAGTGATCAAGATGCACACTTTGTTAATGAAGTGATATCCCACCTACTCTCAACCTTTTTAATCATTCATAGAAGGTCCTCCCCCTACTACCCTCAGGCAAATGGCCAAACGGAGTCCACAAATAAAATCTTGGTTAATGTGCTTACTAAGGTGGTATCCACATCAAGAAGAGATTGGGATAATAAGCTGATGGCTGCCTTGTGGGCTTATCAGATGGCTGTCAGGGAAACACCCTTTAGGCTGACCTACGAGACGGAGGCCATTCTACCTCTAGAATTCTTCATCCCTAGCTTAAGAATAGCAGCGTAGGAGCATTGGGAGGGAAGAGAGGCTTGGACTAACTGCTTAGAGGAGCTAGAGCGTCTCACAGAAACTTGGCTTTTAGCCACCCATGCTCTCATCTGTGAAAAGGCACGACGAAAGCTGTGGTATGACAAGCACATCAACCAGCGCAACTTTGATCATGGGGACCTCGTACTACTCTACTCAGTGAAAGGGCACAAAAAAAGATGAAATTTTGAGGGCTGGGGCCTTTTCGGGTGCGTGAAATTAGCAGAACGGGCAATGTCGAGTTAGAGACACTCGAAGGGGAAGGAATAGGCTTCTTCAATGGCAGTCGCATGAAAAAGTACTATCCCCCTTCCCATCCGCTGCACGAACCACCGATGCGCGAACCCCCCATTACTGCCTGCATGGCCATAATCACCTAACTAACTAATCACGATGAAGACGCAGTGGCACCCGCCTACCTTCGAATCACGGTCACTGTAGAACGGACATATTCTTTTGATGCCCTGATCGACAAAGGGGCCGACCGTAATGTCTTGACACGCGACCATTGGACACACATTGGTTGGCCTAAATTACAACCCATGAATGCGAAACTTAGCCCATTTGGAGGCAACACTTACCCTCTCTTAGGGAAATTCCAAGTGGCTGTCTCCGTCGAGTCTATCCCAGTCATATTTTATGTGTTACCAAACACTAAAGGGGCCGGTGATAGATCACTACTAGGGCGCACTTTCGAAAAGCAGACAAGCTGCAATGTGGACTACAACCTAGACCGCATTCACCTGACTGTGGGCAATGTGCATATAGTAACTACTTCCAGCAAGGGCCGGCTTGCGCCTTCTACAATTGCAGAACCACTGATGGAGACTCTCGTAGCCAAGCCTAAGGAGAAGGGTATGGATATCTTACCCCGTACCCCAACCACTAGAAGCAAACCCACCCAAGCCATCCACATGACGAGGGGGCCCACGCACACATGGGTGCTAAAATGGTGAGTGCCGCCTCCTGGTAGACCACAGAAACATGCTTCTAAACGCAAAAATTATCAGTCCAGCCTAAAGGTAGCTGAGGCGCCATTGACATGGACGCACCGCCACGCCACGATGGATACCGAAAGATCTCCTACGAGTGCAAGGATACTATGAGGGCAACCCCTGGATATGGGTGCCTAAGGTCAGACACCCAAAAGAGTCAACTGTGGGTAACCCCACTCCAGCTGAACAGACTGGCACAGGCAAGACATAAGTCACAGGGAACGTCAAACTAGCAACGGTGATGGTTAAGGCCACCCAAAACCTCTAGTGTCCCAAACTGGATGATCCAGCACCCTCTAGGTCAGAGGAGGTGCACACCCCCATGCTCGCTCAAATGAATTGCAGCGCGCTCCCTGTGGCACAGGAGCCCGCCACTGCATCATTTCCAAATGATCCAAAGAGCACAATCCCATTAACGACGCGTGCAAGGGAGTCACTACTATCTAGCCCAACTCCTCCATCGCCACCAACAGGTTTGAAACCTTCGTACAAAAGACGATCCTTCCTATCAACGGCCAAGGATCTCATCGAGACCTCTGGGAATGACGTAGTGACATGCATCAAGGAGTTGGACGACACCTTCACTACATTTGCTAGAAGCTACGAGAGACTTGACCTAGGACTTCTTGACGAATCCCTTGCTTCCGATGTTCGCTCGTTGCCATGCACTTGGGAGGACTACAAGTTCATGACCATCAAGTTTCCCAAAGTTGCGGCCGAGCAAATCGCTAATGGAGAGATCTCGAAGGAACAAGCTGTTCTCAGACGACTAGTCACCTCATACCGCAAGCCCACGCGCTCCACACCAGAACGTGAACTGGAGGAGGTTGTGCAGCTTGTTAGCTTTGCTTCTCCATTCAACTGTGGTATGCCTTACGACTCCAATGGGAGAAAAAAGGCCACCGGATCATGACTGATGCTGAGCAAAGGAGGGAAATCAAAACAATTGAACGCGACCCTACGTACGTGGCACCTCTTTCATTCAGAGTTCTGGCCATTACACGCAACCTACACTTAGATGATCAGGTATTGGCCCATCCATACATTGACCAATTCCTCACAGAGGAGGAGTTGCACATTGCTAGTTGCCTCAACTCGGGAGACATCTTTCATGACGTTTTAACCTACATCACTCAAGCTTCCCTGCAACTAGGAGAACTTGATCGCCATGCCCAGTTTGAATACAACCCTTACCTTTATACCTGGCTTATGGCCAAGTAACTCACCCCACACAGCCCATGCAAGCCTTCCCTCCCCTGTGCCACTTAGAAAAGAGGGGGGAAGAGCCAGTGACAACCAAGGGACTGACCAAGTGATGTAGCAAAAGTATGAAGGCTAACAATGTTCTACTAAATTCAAATAGGAAAGAAAGCAAGGAGGAAAAGATGTTGGTTGTTAATTATTTCTAAAAAGTTTCATCTCCTTAAATCTGCCCGGTAAACTAGCACACATATTTTTTTTCTTGGGATATGCTAGGAATGAATCAAATCGTAACTCTAACGTTGGCTGGGGTAATGACAGGCACATACCATGGTAGGACAGGGCAGACTCTCATTTACGGAAGTAAAGATGACGAAATATGGAATTAGCATCGAAACACGAGGATTCAGCCAATTTACTTTCAAGCATACCATGAACCTAGATGAGGCTATCTCAGAGGAGCTGGCCGTAAGAGAGCTGGTGGACAAATGCAGCCTCCAAAAGTACGTAGAGAAAGTCGAGCAGGATGTTGACTACAGCATGTGCACAAAGTTCTTGAGAAATTTCAAAGAAGGATGAAGCTCTAGCACGGTCATGGTAAGGGAAGGTAATCAAGAAGGACGGGTATAGGTGCCCCTTAATGCCGCCACTATCAAAAGAGCCATGGGACTCATGCCCAAAAAAGAAAGATGCCCAAAAAGGGACGTGTATGCCATGCTGGGAGTCAAAAAGGAAGATGTGCATACGGTCGATGGAATTAGTCTCGTCAACATTCCAGACCCGGTGACAAGAATGCAAGCTAAGATGATCCATTCTCTCTTCTCCAGCCATAGGTACAATGCCCTCATGAATAGGATCAACGTGCCACTGCTAGAAAGGATTGCGAAAAAAGTCCTAGAGGAGGTGGATTGGAATGGTTTCGTCCAAAAGACTATAAAGAGTTCAGCCACCCTTCTAGCTCCAGCCACAACGCCAATCGGTGGGGAATCCCCAGCCTCCACCTTGTGATCCACGAGGAAAAAACCTGCCACCATCAAGGCCTCCACGATCAGGTATGGAGGTATACTTACAGCAATCATTGATGAGGCCATCAAGGGTGCTGGCATGGAGGGAGAGCAGATTGAGCACCAAGACTCACCACGTCGAGAGGAGGAAGGCTCGAGCGAAAGGATGGCTAGCGATGTAGGAGATCCTGAAGTACCACCCCCGCAAAAGGCTAGGCCTCAAAAGCAAATGAAGAACGGAAAGGGCCAAAAGAAGGCAAAGACACTGAGCAAAGGGGAGCGGGCCGAGGTGAAGAGGGCTCGAAATGAGCCACGTGGGTTGGAAGAACAACTGCAGAAGGAGGAGGAGGAAGAACTCGCAAGAGTTAAAGAGGAGTCAAAAAGGGCAGAAGAGAAATGGCTGAGCAGGGCAGAAGAGGAAGCCTACGAACTGAGCATGAAGAAACTGACCAAGTTGGCTGAGGCCACTCGCAGGTCTGTTGAAGAAAATCATAGAACAAGAGAAATCAACCCCTATGGTCCTCACCATGAAGCCAAAGCGAGTGGCAGCAAAAGGGCAGCCCTGATGATGGCAGGCAAGGGAAAGTTGCTGTTACACCCCCTGCCTCCCTCCTTCGTGTCGATGCCAACAGACACCCCGAATGCCCCACAGCCCATGCCTTCTCTGGACAACGCCCAATTGATGAGCATGATGCAGATGCTTGTCAGTAAGATGGCAGAGATTGTCCCAGAACCCTAGAGCAAAAAGACCTACCACCACTGATGCTGAATCCAAGAAAGACCCTAAACGGAAAAAACTCGAAGCATCGACCACCACAGCTCCCATCCCCCTGTCACACCGAGAGCAGACTATGACGCCTACGTGGTCGAGCTCCTAGCATAGCTGGAGGCGGCAAAGGAGGAAAAGAAGGTGGCCCTACTAGAGTTGGAAAAAGAAAGGGAAACCTCGGTGGCCCTGAAGCTTGAAGTTTCAAAGCAAGAGGCTAACCGGCGAAGGGAGGTCAAGACCTTACAAGACCAGCTAAAGGCAAAAAAGGAGGCCCAAGACAATGAAAACCGCCTACGATAGAGGCTGGAGGACGAAGAATAGAACCTGGTGGCCGAGCAATGGAGCTTAAAGTTGCTGGTGTAGCAATATGCTGACCTAGAGCAAAGAACGGCCAGACTGGAGGGGTATGGACTATTGGCAACTCAAGAAGGTGAACTGAGCGAGGGGCAGGGGGACGCCATGGCAAAGCTTCAGTATGAGCTTGAGGAGCAAAATAGGCTAGAAAGAGAGATAGAATTCCTAGCACAGGGTCGGTCCACAACCCTCGCAACAGAAGTGTAAGAACAACAACACGAGGTACAATGGCTACAAGGGGCGTTGGAAGTTGCCAAGGAAGACACTGAGGCCCTCATGGCCATGGCCTTCCTGCAACGAAGACTGCATCTTGCAGAGATCTAGAGCCACGAGCAGCTGGCACAGGAAAGATTAGAACGAATTGATGAGGCAGAGCACAAATTCAGTATTGCAACTCAAGCAAAGGAAATTGCCAAAGAACAGCTGGCTTGGAAGTCTAGAGAGTGGCACCAACTCTGGGCTTTAACAAACGAATAACAACTGGTGGTGACCACACTGGCAAGTGCAATGGAAGAGGAAAGAAAAAAGATGGATGAAAGGGCCAATGCTTGGGAAGCAAACAACTTTGACAGAATCAGGCAATTAACGGAGCGCTTGGCGGTGGCAGAGTGTGAGAGAGTGCTTGCCAAATCTAGAGCTGAAGCAGCCAATGTATGCATGCACACACAAAGGCAAGCCTTTCTCAGCACCGTGCTACATGTCACCTAAGCACAGGGTGATGATTCAGTGGAAAGGGTGAGAAGAAAACTAGAATTGACTACTCGGGCGCTAAGATACGGCCTTCAGGAACAAGAGCTGCCCACCAGCACGTGACTCACCAAGGAACAACAATTCAGCTACCTGCGTAGTGCCGGCCTCTCCACTGTTGAGCAAGGACCTAGGATTCGAAGAGCAGAAACCAGCCGCACCACCACCGCAAACAATCCTAGAACAAGATATCGAGGAAGGCCCGGATTCGGACCAAGAGGCTGGCAAAGAACTACTGAAAGCACCTAGTCCCCCTCTACCAGACCTCCCACCAGACGAGACTGAAGATGCCCACATGCTAGAGCACATTGTGGCAACCACAAGAAGGAGGCAGGAGCTGGTAGAGGATGCACAACATAGAGCCCGATCACTACCTAGACAATTCTTTGACGAGCCAGTACCACTACGAAGGGACCCCGACCCCATTGATTGGCTACAAGAATTGGTCATCTGGCGTGATTGGGAGTTTGAGACGAGGCCTTTTGAGATGTCCTTCTCCTACCCACGCTCATTGGACTGGGCATTGCTGCTCAGTATCCTATCCAATCAAGGACCTAGCCAATGACCTAGTGAACAGATGGGTGAAAGAAAGAGCCTAATTATGAGACCAGGTGGAGGCAGGACACTGCAGACTACTGGCAGGACAAGGTGAACCAGATTCCCAAATCCGTCCAAGGCTACAAAGTGCAGCCAAAGTGGTGGCATAGGATTTGGGATGCCAATTTTGATGCCTGTAATGCCTTCTACAGCTCACTCCCTGAGGAGCGAAATGACCCCTCCTACATGCCCTTCCCTCTCGCCGGCATGGAGTGGACTATGACCACGCCATTCATGGGGATTTTGATTTTTCTAAAATATATAATGTAAATGCCCAAACTCCCAAGGAATGCTTAGTTTTTAGACAATAGGATATCCTTCCACATCCATCACCCGCTTCCTCGCGGACTTCTCCTCCTGCCCGGATCCTGCCTTCCTAACCACCTGCAACTATCTTAGGTTTCTCAAATTCCTATTAGTACAGAAGCCTATCGCTGAAGAAGCTCACCTTCCCCCCCTCTTTTTTGACATCAATCTAGGCATTGATAGTAGAGCTATGACTAGATTGATGATGAGGGCATCCCTCCTTCCCTCTTTTTGCTTGGAACTCTTAGAAAACATTAATGACACCCGCTTCACAAGGTGTAACCATCCCTTTTTGTCATCCACACCTTTGAAGGCTCGAGCTGCAGTTAAAGAATATCTCCAAAGCTGTGCCTTTCTATCCCAATGCCTACGACTTCCCCGCACTTTGGCTGATAGTGATCCACACTAGCTAAACGCCTTCTATGAAAAAAAAAAACTTTGCTCACCGCACCTAGGGATCACCCCTAGCCCCATAAAATAGTTATTATGCTCAAATATATGCTTGTTAGAGCATAAATTTGTTCCTAAGACTATTCTAAGGATAAAAGAGCCCCTCTCCCCACTTCACGCTTCGGGCACATCAAGGGCAGGACTTTCAGACCTGTCACCCTAAGCTCTGCATTGCACTGCACCTCCAACAATGCACGAAATGGGTCCTCAAGTGTGAGACATTACCAAGGGCTTTTAGACCCATCTCCCAGTTCCACTGCACATGCACTTACACCTCACCATGAGATAGACACACCCCTTAGGGAGTGCACAAATTTCTCTTGAAGGCTATTCGTAACTTATTCAGGTCCCGCCATTGGCATGGATCTTGGAACCACGTGTTCTTCAACTAATTACGGAGCCTCGATTTTGACAGTCATCGCCGACGACAAATTCCAATTATGTAACCAAGGCCGAGCATCTTCATGCAGATCAAAGAAGGCCGAAATCTATCCAAATCATCAGGAATCAACACCCCATCATCTCTCATTCACAGCACCACCTTTTCGATAGTGGTCATCTACCCACCAATTCCACTTAGCACTAACCCCAACTACCCTACTGCTCCCTATCCTAGTGCCATGGTACTGGCACTCTGCTAGGAGGGGGGTAATGTTTACCACAACATAAAGGAACAAAAAATGGAGCAGAAGTGTGGGAAAAATGGAAGAAGGAGACAACCAAGAAGGCACAGGACAAAGGAAGGAGAAGGCATCCTGGATCGAGGTTAGACTCTGAAAATCTGAATGACGGTGTCACCTCGAGAAAAGAAAAGAGTAAAAGCACGCCATTAAATATGAAGGCGCTCCCGAATCCTTGTAAAAAGAGCACCGGGCTCACTCCTATGCAAATTGTATGCATTAGTGGGAACGGGATAAGTTAGAATGGTGGGAAATAGGAAAAGAGGGCCTAGGCTAATGGCCGGCCATGTAAAAAGTGGGGATGATCGCCCAAAAATTAGGGCATGTATATAAAGTTCAAAAGTGAATGAGAAGTTCATTCTTGGGTGTGGCTAAAGCTTCTTCTTCCTCTTCTCTTACTTCTTACCTTCTTGCTTGTGCTTGAGTGAGGGATTGAGGGAGTGTGAGGGAGTGAGTGTGTGAGAGTGAGGGATCGTGGAGAAGAAGCTTCCCAACTTCTCTCTTCATCTTTCCTTCCCTTCTTCTCTTCTCTCGTCTCGCGCGGCTATGGAGGTTGGAGCTTGACGAAGAGGGCTTGAGGCTGCTTGAACTTGCCACAAGGATCGTGGAGCTACCGGAGTGTGAGGGAGAGGAGGGAACTCGATCAAGCATCAAGGTAAGCTCACTACACCTACAAGGTAGGCATTGCGTGTCGGCTATGTGAGAGGTAGCCATGGCCACTCGGCTTGAAACGCTTGATCAATAAGCAGTCCATAGGTCTCGGGATAGAGCTCCGTAGCTCCCCTACAGTAGCCAAATCATGAGATCACCTACTTCCATAAGACTTTAGCAGTGGTCCTAGTGTCATTCTTTCTCGTAGCTCATGCTTCCACCCACTTCATGAGATAGTCTATGGCCACGATGATGTACTTAGTAGCCTGTGAATATTGTGCCATGTGGGGCTTATTGGTACAATGAAGTCAATTCCCCATTTCTCAAATGGTTGTCTTGCAACGATTGGGGTGAGCTCCATTTAATCCTTGCAAATTGGAACCTTGGTTCATTGACACTCGTCACAGTGCTTTACAAATTGTGTTGAATCTCAAAAGAGAGCAGGCCACCATAGTTGAGACTGTAGCACCTTGCGAGCTATTATGTCTGAAGTGTCCTCCTACGATTCTGGCATGTGCTTCAGTAAGCACATCATGCATTTCATGTTCGCACACACATCGGCATAGCAATCCGTCTTGCCCTAGCCGGTAGAGTTGGCTTGTTATATTAGCTTATATTGTTGGATTTTCAGAACGAGTTGCCAAAGTCGGGCCTTTTCTATTGCTCATTCAAGGAGTCCATGCTCAAGCACTTGGATTATGCCATCTACCCAATATGGCGTCAAATAAGCTTTACAGGGATAATCACCCAAAATTGGCACTTTACAGGGTTCAACAAGAGACGATATAGTCAACACCGTTCAAAGACAACTCTAGAACTTAGTGAACCTCTTTGGTAGGTCTTGTGATTTTCTTAGCTCTTTTGCTTGAGTGTCCCTAGGCTATTTCCTCCTTTAACCTTCAGTGCCTCAAGTGAACAGGTAGGTTCCCTTTGGTGCGTCTAGTCTTAGTAGAGTGAGGAATCTCTGGATCACTGTTTGAACTCACTTCCGACTTGAAGTCAAACTCTCCATCTTTGCTAGAAGAGGGACTTTCCCTTGGTGGTCGCAGCTCAGAAGGTGAACCTGCCCTATATATATATGGACGTAGCACTTGGTTGGATTAGTCCTGCTTAATCATAGTCCATTGCACCTACGTGTTCTAGCCAAGTGCGATCACAATCCAGGCACATGACTCCTTTATCGACTCTAAAGCCATTTCCCTTGTGTGGTCTGGAGTCTGCTTGTATTTGCTCAATTATGCATCCCTCAGTATCGTATTCTATCATATTCATCTCCCCTTCATTGAAGGAGTATCAATCCTTGTAGTCCTCATCAAAATCACACCCATCTGACTACCCATCACCTTCTAGTCCTAATATGCAGGCTTCTTCTCCTCTTGTAGTGGTTGCCCCTAGATCATCAATGAATACTTTCAACTCCTCTAGGGAGATGTCACTAAAGGTCTTGTCGGCTGTTCTTTGCCATGAACCAGGTGCATTACATAAACCAAATGCCATCACATGGCATGCAAAGGTACTAAAGACAGTAATAAATGTCGTTTTAAGCTTGTCTTGTGTTGGGGGTAAAGGCACCTCCGCCTAGCCACCCGTGTATTACTACACTGACAGTCACCGCCACTGCACATTGCAAGTGGTGGATGCCTATCATCGTCACTTTATTCTTTATTCTTTTAGTGACAGTTTGAATAAAGGCGGTCACACATTGTGACTGTTGGAGTTCCCATTTCTTGTCTCTCTCTTTCTTGCTCTTGCTCTCCCGCCATAGCTCTCAAGTGCAAGCTTCAATACTTCTCATCTTTCAACTGGTATCAGAGCACGGCTTCCAACTCTTGAGCTTGGCTCATGGCATTCTTAGCTTCCCATCGACTCCCCACTCCCATTGGGTCTCCTTCCCGGTAGCCATAGCTCATTCTCTTGAGCTCCCGTCACTCCCCGACTTCCCGAGCTTCTTTGTGGCCTATTGAGGCACCATCAAGGAATTGACATTGAGGTATTGCTTCATTATTTTAGAGATTTATCTCAGTCCATAGGTCTAGGTAAACAGGGTTTTCACAGGTTGTGGGTAGCCATAGCTCACACCTCTTGGAGCTTCCTTCACCTGGATCTTACTTCCAGCCTATCAAGGCTTGCTAAGGCTTGGTGTAGGCCTTCTTTGGACCCCATTTGTGCCCCCTTTGGGCCCCATTGTTGACACGTGGGACAGCAAACCCCCCAGCTAGCTCACGTTTTTTTTTGCGCTTGTTTCAAAATCTGGCAAAAAAATCACTCTTTATGTCATATCTCGGGCATTCGGAACCCGATTCAGGCAAGGTAAGAGTCTAAGTTGGGGTTTTGGCACTCTCCAAACGCGATGGTGATGTTGGATTTGCCAAATTTTGATGACAAAATATTCTGCAAGAGATTTCAGTTCTGAGATAGCATGTATTTGTATACCTATGACTTATGTGATGCTTCTATTGATGTCTATTGATACCAGATCACTTGTGGATGTTATGCCTCTTATGTGAGATACATTTGGAGCTGATTTAGCTCAGCCATTGACTGTTTTGAAAAATCCTAGATCTGTCCAAAATAAGACAGCCACCTGTTACTTCAATTTTATGCTTACAGGTCTTGGTATTTGATGCACGATTATGCCCTCTATACATACGGGAATGTATACCTATGGATTTGAGCTTGGATTGAAAATTGATTTGCTCAGTTTATAGAGGTCATATGCTGTTGGAAACTTCAAGGCTGAAGCTATTTATGCTGCAGTTGGGTTATGCCTATTGGTCACGGGGTGCTCCCGGCTACTTGGTATGATGTCATGATGTATTTGGACTATGCCACATGTCTTGTTTATGCTCCGGAATGATTTTGAGCTAAGATTAGAGCTCGATTTGGGTTTGACTGTCACTTCTTTGCAGCTGGAATTTTATCTATGACATGGTTTATGCCTAGGCTACCTAGTAGAGGCTATGATGTCTTGGCGAATGCTTTATGCTTTGGCTGTGGATGGCAGTTGTTTGAGCTCTTCGATATTCATTTGAGTATTCCCTTGAGTAGTTGGACATTGACTTGGATTTTTCCATTACGACTTGGATTTTTCTATTACGACCTTGGATGCTATTGAGGCATTGTCTTGGTTACCTATCTTTGGTACTTTGACTTGGTTTGCTTGAGCTGTTGAGCTCGTTTATCCGCCTTTTGAGCTAGTGGGAGCAACTTATATGCTTGACCGACATTGAGCAGGAGGTTTATGCTATTTGAGCATTTTGCAGATACTTGAGACTTTGGGATCTCTTACACTTACATGTTGCATGGTTCATGCACTGATATCTTGGAATTGCTTTTGACCTGAGCTTGGGCTTTGCACTTTAGTGAGCATACACCTACTGGTGTTAGGTCTTACCAGTGTTATGTATACTTTGCCCTAATGTCCAGGGGGTATGCCTACTCACACTGACGGATGCTTTGGTGACATGTTTGGGTGTTTGCTCAGGGTCTTGATGACTGTTTGGTGCTGATTTATGCTCGTTTATGATTGGTCATGTCTTGGCTGTCATTTCTTGACTTGGTGTAATGATTTGGTCAGCAATTGACTTGGTGTAATGATTTGGTGTAATGATTTGGCTGTCATTTATTGCAGCAAGCATATAACTCCAGAATGACATGGATTTTTCATGTTGAAATATTCTAAAATGATTTACTTTTACTAGTACTTGGTGGGCAGTAGCTTTGGTTACACTTTTCTCGCCATTTTCTCTCGATTTTGGTGATTTTTTGGTCATTTCCTGCAGTAAACAACAAGCAGTTTTGAATTGTCTATAGTCTTTCAGCTTGCATTATGGAGAGTTCGTCCATTGAGCATGTTATTTTCAACATCACTAAGCTTGATGGTACGAATTACTCTTATTGAAAGAGCCAAATTTGGCAGGTGTTGGTGCATAAATCACAGATCAAACCATTGAGGTTGAGCAGGCATCCGCCTGCAACTATGCTAGATGAGGAATGGCTTGAGCTTGATGAGTTATGCAAGTCCACTATTATATTATCTCTCACAGAATAGGTTCATTACAATGCATTTGAGGAAAAACAGAGTGCATGGCAGTTGTGGGATAAAATCAAGAATCTCTATGACAAGAAAAGTCCAGTGAGTCGGATGTATTGGCTGAAGTAGCTTATGGATCTGCGCATGAAGGAGAATGTGACTATGTCTACTCACTTGAGCCAGTTCCATGATACACTCAAGAAATTGACTTCGCAAGACATCACTTTTGCAGAGGATGTCACTCCTCTTTTCTTGCTTGGTACTCTTAATGAGTCATGGGATGTATTCCGCATTGCATTATGTGCCTCTACTGCTACCTTGAAATTATCTGACGTTGAGAGTGCTCTTCTGCAGGAAGAGGTTAATTGTAAGAATTTGGATGCCTCTTGTGTGTCGCATGCTATGAGAGTTAGAGGCAGGAATGATGGGTATGGAAAGCATGGCAGTGGCAGTGGCCATGGATGGGATTCTCAAAAATCTCGGTCCAAGTCTCGTGGGAAGTCACATAGCAAATCTCGTGGCAGGAATGTAGATGTTACTTGTCACCATTATGGGAAAAAGGGCCATATTAGGAAGAAGAGCTTTGAGATGAAAGATCTGGGATAGGCCTCTCACATACTTGGTATGCACATTAGACACGAGAGGCATTAGGGACTCCTCTACTAGTCACAAAGGGAGTACATTTATAAAGTCCTTGAGCGCTTTCGCATACATGATGTAAAGCCTATTGGCTGTCCATTGCTTGCTTATGTAAAGGTATCATAGGCTGCTTGTCTGCAGACAGATGAGCAGAGGTCCCAGATGGCCAAGATTCCCTATGCATCCGTAGTGGGCAGTCTTATGTATGCCATGATCGCCACTCTTCCAGATATTGCCTTTGAAGTTGGTGTTGTGGCACGCTATATGGCTACACCTGGAAAGAAGCATTAGGATGCCATTGAAGGGTATCATGAGGTACCTGAAGGGCACTGTAGATATGTGCATATGCTATGGCAGCCAGGATACAAGAGTCGTGGGGTACACTGACTCTGATTATGCAGGACATGCAAATATTAGAAAGTCCACTTTCGGCTATGTATTCACTTATGCTGGAGATTGATGGGACCTAAAATGGGCCAGCACTGGCTCATGCACTAGCCGCGGACTTCTATCATGTGCTCAACAACCCCATGGCCTCGCGGCCAGGAGCATGGATGACACATACATCATCTTCCTAAACATTTTGCGTTTTTATCACGTCTTGTAGTCCAACTCTAACCCAATTAACACTCCTCAGAGGGAGTCCCTAGCACATTGCCAAATAGCACGAAGTACAAACATAGGAGGTCCTCCCACGGCTGATTACCGCTACCTCATTGCGACTCTCTTACACCTTGGGGATTGGCCCCTCGATGTGTCGCTGAACATATATAACACATTATTGCACACATTTCCACTCAAGGTACCAATTGATCGTATCCAGGAATGTACCATACCTCATTTTCTTTCCTCTAAACCCAACGCTTAGCCTACAGCTTGGGATAACCTTACTCACTCAATGTTGGTTATGTTTCTCTGGAAAGAAATTGCCATGCATCCAGGAGGTATTGTCTGATACTTTTAAATTTTATGCTTTATGCAGATTGTGAATGTCCACGTGCTCAAACAATTAAGAAAATCAGCATTTGTGCACATATGGAAAATATTTCTTTCAATGAATTTGACTATCGCTTGTATGCGGCGTTGCATGAATCTAGCACCGAGAGACCCTTGTGCTACTAGATCCTTAAGTTTTAATTATCGATCAACCTAAATGGTATGCATAAAAACCAGCAAGCTTTTCATCATTTCATTCAGCATTTAAACACCTTTTATACACCCTACCCCCTCACCCGTTTAGATTGTGCATGGTACATAGGTTTAGGGTTTATTTTTCACATTTTTATTGTATAAAAAGCCATAAAAACTCACTAGAATATAAAGGTAGGACTGAACTAAGGCTTAACCTCATACTTCAGGCCCCCCATACATCCACAACATGAATATTATTTTTCCTTAATTTTCGGCACTCACAATCCATTTTTTCCCTATTTTTACCATTTTTTCCTATTTTTCTTGTATTTTTTGCAATATTTAATGACCAAAAATACCAAGTGAGTTATGGGCTATGGCCCTTAGGTTCATTTGCAGCAAAAAGATAAATTTAGTTGGTGCATCTTATTACATTTTCCATTTATATCTCAAAAACACCCAATTTTCCCATATTTTGCATATTTACGGGTTTTACACTATTAATTTCATCCACAACACTTATGGTTTTCTGATTTTCTGATTTCAAACAGTTGAAAGACATCGCAAACAACATCATAATGCATAATCATCTCATGGGAACAAATATTCATGAAGCAAATTGCATAAAAACACCATTTTCCTTTGTAAAAATGAGATTACCGTTCTTTGGGGGTTGCAGGTTTTTATTTTCCATATCTCGGGACTGATTTCCAGTAGCCATTAATGCTCATGACAGTCCACAATCAACAATCTTCATTCCTCTTGAACGAGGAGCAATCCGGTTTTCATTGGACAAGCATCCGTCATCCATTCTTCTTCTTCTTCTTCACCACATGAATCTGCCTCTAGGGGAGAGAGAGGGAGGAGAGAGAAAGACTAGAATCAAAATTCTTCACAGAGACCACCATTTGACGGGTGAGAGGTAGCAATATGATCAGCAGGGAGAAGGAAGACAAGGCCAATGATTAGTTGGGTGGGTTGCTTGCAGCCCACCATCACCCATCCTCCCACATGGCGCAAATTTCGGGCGCAACCTGTCTCTCCCTTTCATCACGTTTTTTTTCTCTTCTTTTTGATGCCACGATTTGTTGTGGCATAAAATGCCCCCCAAGACCCCAAAGGTCACTTACCATTTGGCCCAACTCATGTCCACCTCTTCGCATCTTGACCGGTTTCTTGGCCATTTCCTCGTCCGGACTGGGAATTGAGCTCTGAAAAATCCTGGCCGTCCAGCTTGGCATCCCGCATTGGCGAGTAGCTCTTGTCAACCCGCATGACTATTTGAAAAATTATGAAAAATCAACAAGTGTCGCTCGGGCGCCTTTAAAGCACTTTGGTGCTTAAGATCAAGCCGCTGCCTTCGACGTTGAATTTTTTTCCCTTGATATTCATAAATTTTAGCTATTTTTAAGCACTTCTCGGCACCAAAATTTCGCTCTCATTGGTGACCACGGGATAGGGCAACTCAGCCCGTCGAACCCACAAACATATCTACATATAAACAACCAAGGAAGTATCAAGCTGACACAAAATAGATACATAGTAAACACAGCACAATGCTCACCCTACCCCCTGACAAAACCAAGGCATGACATCCACAAGGAGTAGGCCTAGTATAATCTGATAGAAGATCCGAAGCTAGTCACTGACCAACTGCTCCAACACAGCCAAACTAAAAAGAACTGTCAAAGAGGTTGCCCTAAGTGGTGGTCTGAATTGCCTACCTAACTAAGGACAACACAACTAGGAACTCCTACTAGGCGAGGACTCCTATAGCCTAATCAAGAAGTGTTTGCTTTGAGCACATTTCTTCTTTTAGGGTTTTATTTTATTGACATACTCGGGCATGTAAAAAGGAGGGATCGGAGCGTAGTGACCCAAGGAGAACAGGGCATCGGCCTAGGTCCTGTCTCGGTACCCAAGATTCTACCAAGCCCTTGCAAGGCGACACTTAATCCTTTTCTAATGCTCACTTTTATTTTCGCTCCAACCTTCGTTATTTTTTTTTCAGCAAGATGCCACTCCTAGGAAGAGAAGGCATCGGCCCCGGGTCTGACTCGTCCCCAGGAACCTATCAGGCCTTTGCAAGGCAATGATCAACTGCTTATAAAGTTTCCTTTCTTTTCTTTTCTTTGCTAGGGGTTAGAACCCCTTTTTACACACCTTTGTATTTATATTTATTATCTTGTCAGATATTCAGGGTTTTTCCCCTTTATCATCTTTTGTTTTCTTTGGCAGGCTTCTCTAACTACCTCACAACTAACAAGAACTCCTAGAATGGCTGCCTAGCAGGCTAGCAGAATAGGGTCACTAGGACTCCCTACTGAAACAGGTCTTTCAATGCCTGACAATGTCTTCACAGGAGGCAACGACTACTCAGACCTCCCTCAAACATACTAAATCGAAACCTCGGGACTTCATGCCTTGGACACCGGTCCCCAACAAGAAATGAAAAACCCCTTTAACAAGTACACAAACACATATATCATAAAAACCACAGTACTCATAAAGGATAGATATCACCTGGATAGGGCCACGAGAAGCGTCGATGCTGTGACAAAGGCTCCCTCTAGCTCCACGGAATCTGTCAAGCACAGAACTCAAACAAGAAACCATTAACCGCACCTGCACTAAACAGACAACTGGCCCTCTTGGCCTAATGAAATAAAACACTTCACTACAAAACTGAATTGGCCCTCTTGGCCTAACAAAATAAAGCATTCAAAACCTTGCAACACTGGCCTTCTTGGCCTAATGAGATCAAATAGAATATCACCTACACATCCTTCCCTGGAAGAATCCAGATATACAATAATAGGTTCCCTCCCAAGAAGGAAAAACAGGCTCGTAGCCCTAAACTAAGTGCATAAGGTTATGACCCATCCCTCCTGCATAGATAGCAAGGAGCGTACGCATAATATGTTGTCTAATCAACCTATGGGTCCCAAATAATAACGGTAGATTGGTCTCGGCTACTCTTTGCATCACCCATATCAACCATTGTCTTCCATACATTGCATGTTCTGATAACATACCCCACAAGCGACCGGGTCCTGTTTCATCATTGATCACAATATCCAGACTGGGACCACAATTAAAGAAGAGGTCTTCCTCATAAGCAAGATTTGCTATGAATCCGCAAACTAATTCCAGTAACGTGGAATCAGCTGAAAAGACATTCTCTCAAACTCCTCTAGTAGGGTCATCGCAGTCTGATGATACATACAAAGAATGGGATTCCGCACTGTGTATGTCCCATCTAGCTGATTCAGGATCAACTGGGAGTCCCCATTCACTAACAATCGACGAATACCACCTTGCTTGGCAATATGCAGTCCCATAATCAAGGCTTTATACTCCGCCATATTGTTAGTGAATCCTACCCCGAGATAAGCAGCTAACTTCATCGTAACTCTACGTCGAGGATCTCAGATTACTACTCCAACACTTCCTTTTCTATTAGGGCCCCTGGACGCTCCATCAAAATATAATGTATACATCCACAATGGGTTTACACAGCTAGCCATCACAAACCCCTCTATTCGTAATTATGGTAATCAAAGCTTAGCATGTTGAGAGGATGAACTGACGGCTCCATCCCACCTTCTTCATTGAAGTCAACAGGGATACTCGTCAACAGTCGTAAGCATTGATGGAATAAGACTTTGATTTCCCACACAAAGGTTCCGTCCTCTTGCTCAATCACTTTATATCCTTTGCTCCACCAGATGAGTTTTCCCTGATGGTATCTCTGCTCTCCAGATATGGGTGCTCCAAATAAGGGATTAACTGACCCATCAACCATCTTTTAAACTCTTCCGCAGGTCTCAGTTCATTCCTAGCATGGACATGCACTGCATTTTCTTTGTATTAGCATACTCAGAAGTAATAAGGTTTAATCTTATTAAGATTAACCTTATTCTTAAACTCTACTCCCTATAGATCAGCTAATAGGGCTGTAGACCTATTCTTCCCTAACCTAACGATTTAGTAGGGCCCATCCCATTTAGGCTCCAATTTTTCGGGGAACAGCTCCCTACGCGCATCATAATATAAAACCAGTTGTCCTTTCTTAAAGGTGTACTTCTTTGCTTTTAGGTCATGAAACTGTTTCATGTGACGTTTAGCCACCTCTTGATGTAGCAGGCTTTGCAACTTAATTTCATCTAGGTGTGCTAAGGTCGTAAATCGCTCTAATAGGGCGTCTTCACTACCCAAAGAATGGTTTATTGCAAATCTAATGGTCGGTAACTCAATTTCTAAGGGTAAAACACACTCCTCACCATAAACTAGTTTGAACGGCGTGTGGCCAGTGGCTCGCTTGAACGTGGTATTATATGCCCATACTACCACATATAGCTTCTTATCCTAGTCGCGTTTCTTTTCAGATACGACTTTTGATAGGATACCCACAAGTTGTTTGTTGGTACTTTCGACTTGCCCATTTGCTTGCGGATTATAAGGAATCGTTTTATTGTGCTTGATTTGCCAAGCCTCTGTCAAGCTTTTGATCCAAGCTTTTGATCACCTTATTCAAGAAATGGGTTCCACGGTCCGACACTAATTCTTTCGGTGGACCAAAACGGCATATTATCTTCTCTAAAAGGAAACTAGCAGTTTCTTTAGCATCATCTTTCCTTGTTGCACGTGCTTCTGACCACTTTGTGAAGTAGTCAGTTGCTACAATAATATACCTCTATTGCGTAGTTGACGACGGAGTAATAGGGCCCACAAAGTCTATTCTCCACTTCTCAAATGGAAGTATCGCCATAATAGGGGTGAGTGGTCTTTTCCTATTCTCTCGACTATCATGTCGTTGACAAATATCGCATCTCTTAACATACGCAAACGCATCCTGGAAGATGGCAGGCCACCAATAACCTGCTCTTAAAGCCTTTTGTGCTGTAAGGTGTCCAGCAAAATGGCCTCCGCAAGTGAAATCATGGCACTCTTCCAAAATGAATGGCACCTCATCAGGCATCACACAGGCGATAGATGTCATCAACCCTGTTGAGGCAAATGCACCAATAGTTGGGACTTTGGATAGACTTCTATTCTTTCAGAAGCTGCAACTCACGTTGGCGACAATCTCTCACCTTGTCTCTCACGCTCCACCAAGCATTCTCCTCTCCAACCCAAGGAAGCAAGAACACAAGACTAGCTCGAGTTGTAGTGAACTCACCTAACTTACCTTTCAAAGGCTCGAAGATAGTTCCACGACCACGATCAACACGATCCGATGCCGTCGCTCCTTCGCATCCACCACCAAGCACACCAACGAGTCGAAGAGCTAGTAGAGACGACGAGAAAAGCAAAAAGATGATGAAGAGCTTCACCTTCCCTCAATCCCTCGCTCAACACACCTCTCACTCTCTCCCTCTCAATCACTCTCAACACAATGGAAGCAAGATGATAGAATAGAAAGATTGAATGGTTGCACTAGCAGAGCTTCCGTAGGATGAATGTGCCAAAGGGGGTGAATACAACTGAGACCTCCCACCCTTATATAGACATAGAATTAGGGTTAGGGTTTGCGCCCCTTTTGCATTTAGGGTTAGGGTTAGGGTTTGCGCCCCTTTTATGTTTAGGGTTAGGGTTAGGGTTTACGCCCCTTTTGCGTTTAGGGTTTCCACAATTGTGAATTAGGGTTTGCACCCTCTTTGGGCATCCTACCCACATAGTGGGCTTTAGGCTGGTCAATCCTTGAAACATGCTTGAACCTTAGCCTAAATAGACCAAGCCTACACTATTCTAATCACAATTACATGTGCGCAACCCACGCAACACATGCGGGTGCGACAAATACAACTATGGGTGATAAATACAATGTGCATGGGAGTGAGCCCGACTCTCACAAAATAATACAACCATGATAGTCTGATGATGTCCATGAGTAAAAAGTAATACACAAGTGCCCAAAGTAATACAATGAAGCTCCACAAAATAGTAATCCACCAAAAAATAGTATCCAGCACTTGCGCTTTCTGCAGTCTTCTCAAAATACCATTAACATTATTTCCCCCCTAGATGAGTGCCAGTCCCAGGGCACTCACGTCGTAGGAAGCATGCTGTAGCTTGCACCGAAGACGCGAAATGCTGGGAACAGTCCTGATCAAGTAGTAGTCCTGATGGAGAAGAAATGGATGTGGCTGATGAAGAACGCTGGTTGTTGAAGATGAGGATGTTGCCTGTTGCGGGTGGTACAAATGATGTTGCTCAAATTGTGGTAGATGGTGAGACTGATGGTGTTGCTGGTGACAAATCTTGTAAAAGTTGGCTATGCTGAAGATACACTTGACTGTTGATCCTTCTGATGAATAGAACTTGAATGGTCATTGGAAAATGGAATAGAGGTCATAGAAAATGGGAGATGCAATGTTGATGTAGAAGTGATGTGCATGATTCTCCACAACTCGAATACCTGCAAAGTAAAACCTCACGTGTAGTCACTCCCTAAGGGAAAAGTGCTAGTCTTCTGATCGTGCACAGGACATATGATGATGTTGGTTTGGGAGATGGGTCGAACTCCAGGCAAGCCTGAAGTGTTGTCCCACACTTGAGGACCCAAAACCGTGAATAGGTTATGGTGCAAATACTATAGTGTGTGCACGTGCATACATAGTCTAATACATAGGTAGAAGACTTCTCCATGGGTGCTTCTGCTGATGATGATGCTCGATGATGAGGAAGCAAGGGAGCTTGATCTGATGAAGATGGAAAGAATGGTAGGTACTGAGAAAAAAAAGGTTGTTGTTGAAGATGCAAGGGAGACACCTAAGTGGAATAGATAAAGGAATTCTTGACGCGCATGGTTCTCCACAGGATCAACCACATGTGGTAGGTGACCTGAGGTGATGTCGTGTTACTGAGATAAAAAAGTGCATGTGACTCAGGGAGACAGGTCTAACCTAGGCGAGCCGAGACTCCCTAGGTATGTCCTGACCTTGATGTGCTCTAAGCAAATGTGTGGGGAAATGGAAAAAGGGCTAGGGGGTTAGAGACGGAGCCAGCTGACCAAAGCCACTGGACGCATCCAACTTGAGGACCCCTAGGTGCAATGCAGTGCATGTGAGTGCATATATATATATATATATTCTTTTTTTTGCTTTTTTTTTTTCCCATCATGTGATGCACAAGGGAGTCACTCCTCAGGAAGTGGCTACAAGGTAAGTGAAAGACACCCTTTGCTCAAAAGATATGGCTTAAGAAAGGTTCGGAGATAAATGGGTGATTCTGGATAAAAAGGATGGGTACACCGAGCAAATATGCTATCCACCATATCCTCAAGCAAGGCTACGCAGTAAGAGGGGAATAATACAGCTCGAAGAAGAAGTCTTGCCATGGCAATGCGGTCAATCCCTGTGTTGATGTTGAAGAATAAGGGTGGCAGGCCATCCTCATAGGGAGTCGGTGGTTGCTGTAAGAGCTTGACTATGAGGTGGAGATAATTGCAAGTGACTATGATGGCAGGATCGGGGCAATTTGAGTAGAGTTTAAGGAAACTGTCAAAAGAGGGTAGCAGATCACGCAACTGGAAGTGATAGATATCACTCTCATGCGGAGCATTGATATTGGGAATTTTGGGAAAGTTATGCCTGCCATGCTTCTCAGCATCATAGTTTCTACCATACCTTCTCGGATAGGGGCAATGGAGTACATCTGTCTTCCGATTTGAGTAGAAAAAGGCAAAATGGGCCATTTCATCCGCTTCAAGGATAGGATATCGCCATTCTGGTTGAAGCTTCCACACCTCTCGTGGCTTCTCGGTGAGATACTCCCTCTTGTTCTTCTCCTTGGGAATCTTACAAGCTCCTTTCAAAGCCGACCTATCCTATTTCTTCAACCACTTCTTAGCAATCTTCTCTCCCACTTTAATAAGCTTTTGCACTGTACTGACTGGTAAGGGTGTTTTGAATTTGGCATCTCCATAGACATTGAAATAAAAAATGATGGTCTCCTCCCTCGTCTGCTTCTCATGATAGGTCTTGATGGGCTCATCTAGATCCTCTCTCTGTGCCTCGATGCCTTGCATGTCAATGGAATACTCTGGCACATCCTGAGGGGTAGCCCTAAGAACTTGAACCATCCTATCAAAGCGCTCTTGGACCTCAAGTTCCTTGTCCGACACTGTTGGGGGTACCTGTATTTCCTCAGTAGCTCCATCTTCTTGCTCATCAAAATCTTGAGGATCCATATAATCCTCAGAAGGAACCATATCTTCAAAAGGATCTACTGCAATAGGGTCTTCAACAAGTGTCTCATATTGTAAGTCACATGGCTCAGTAGATGTTGGCTGCATCATTCCTACATCCCTCAATTCTTGATCATTATAGCCCATGTCATGCAAATGATCAATCATCTGACTGCTAGTTGGGTCTGAGGTCAACAACATGAGCTCCTTACCCTGGTCAAAAGCGGCTAAGGCACCGGTAGCAATTCCCAACTGAGCTTTGAGTTCCTCCACATCATCGGTGCTTTTGGATGATAAAGTGCAAATGGCCTGATGATAAAGCCCGTGTTGTAATGATAGTGCATGTTGATAGGCAGTTGCATGAAGCTTAAACTGGCGTTCCTTGTGAAGGGAATGAGCTAAGTCTGTGAGTAGCTGTTGTAACATCTCCTCGTAAGCTCTCTTAGCTTTTTCCTCAACTTGATTGACAACAGGATTTAGACTCATTGAAATTGTATCTAGCAACCCTGTAAAGGCTATCTTCATCTGCATCTGAGTCCGATGTGCTTCTGACAACTCTCTGGTGAGAGTTGATGTCCTTGCCTTTTCCTCCTTTAACTGAACCACAAGATCTGCAACCTGAGCATAGAGGATTTCTTCCCTTTTCCTCAGGACCTCAACTTCTTGCAACTGTTCCCTTAGCCCCTCCATCTCCTTATTGTTCTCCACAATCTGAGTTTGTAAGTCGTGTAACTGCTGGGCTGAGTGTTTCAAAAATTCTTGATGAGATGATCTCTCTGCCTCATACTTCTTTTGTAATTCCAATTTTTCCAGAATTGCTTGATCCTTGTCCTGTTTCAACTCTTCGCGTAAGAGCTCTAATGTGGTAAGACCATCCAAATTCGCTGATGTCCTTGTGCAAACTTTTGAACTAGTGGTAGTCTCATCTGGTTGCAGCTTCTCTACACTAGAAGTGATTGTAATTTCTTCATTCTGTCTACCATGTTCCAACATGTTTATCTGGGCTTGCATGGTTTGTAAAGTGGTCATGAGAATCTAAAAATCTCCTGGACCAATCACCGATTGTTTTCCTTGAGTCTTTCCCTTTCCTTTGTCAGAATCTCCAAGTTTCCTAGCAACATCTTCTTCAACTTCCTGTGGAGCGGAGGCTTCCTTCCCTCTCATGTCCTTAATGGATGATTCCTGTATGGTTGTGGCTTGATTCTCCTTTTCCTTGTGGAGAGCTTCCCCTAAGTGTTGTGCATTCTCTAGCGACTCCTCGATCACTACGTGGTGCTCTGTCTTAAATTTTCCTTTCTTACTATTTTTTGACCCATCTTCTTTAGTGAACTCTCAACACTTGGCTCTTGTTCCTCCCTTGGTCATTTGTCCTTCACTTGACCCATCTCAACAACTGCGGGTGTCACCTGAAAGGGCTCGGAGAGTCCCAAGGCTGTGGTGATGACCTTACTGAGTGCACCACCGTAATTTATCATGCATATCTTGGCCACAATAGTGGTGAGTCTCCCTTCAGGAGTTTTAGGAAGAGTCTCATGTGCCTTGGCAAGGGATTCACAAATTTGATCCATCCAAAACCTTTTTAAATCCTCATCAAGTATCCTGTATGATAAGATGTCTTCCATGAAGCCCTTGGGTATTCTCCCTACACAAGTGTTGGTTTTGTTGTAGGTAAACAAATGGTGAAACACCTGTGCAGTGGCTCTAAGATCCAACTCCTCAATGGCAGAGAACAATAGACCACCAGTAGTAACATTAGGCTTACCCTCCCACCTTTGATCCACTAGATGAGTTTTACTAGCTTTACCATGCCCTCTTGACCCTTGACAAAGACCTAAGGCTTGTTCTATCAGCTTAGAAGTAAGTGCTACCTCCCCAACTTTTTGCTCTTTTTCATCCCAGTAGCTCATCCTACTTGTTTTAGTCTTAGGATTGTAGTTTTGAACAAAGTTGTAGCAATTGGCAAAGTGAATAGGTCCAATGGTTGCTCTAATATAGTCAGTTAGCCCATATTTAGCCACCAACTCCCCAATTTTAGGATACCTGTTGACAATATTCTCCAAGTTGGTAAGTTGACGAAACTTCAAGGCCCCAAAACTCCATATGCTAGTCTCTAGACTAAACTCCTTGCATTGCTCCATAGTGAATACTCCCCTATCCTCATAATGATGATCCTTGACAGCCACCAATGTCGACATTGTAGACATTTCAAATTGTGAACCTGTCATCTGCTTAATCAAAAGATAAGACCACATCTTGAGAAATTTCTAGCTAACCATCACACAAAATATAAAAGTCAAACTATACCTTTGCCTTTTTATAAAAATAATGCCAAAATGGATTGCCAATTGCCCTCCTGCAACAAAAAGACCTAGCAAGCTTCCTAGCTTGTAGGGGTAAGCGACAAAGGACGGAAAAGATGAGATGGCAACAAAAAAAGGAAAAAGAAAAAGAAGATGAAGTATGGACAAAGAAAATGGAAAGACAACTAGGTGGACGGGGAAAATGAAGGAAGGATGGACATCCACCAAGCGTAAAAGTTGGGGTTATACTCCAAGCAAATGTATCAAGGTCAAATGGGCGCATAGCCAAACCACACAAATAAGTGGTAATATCTGTGTGGAGACATGGACCAACAAAGCGACTAGCCACATGTAGTTCTTCCGCCGTTAGAATTTTATTAAACAGGGGATGGTGTTGCAAATTGGAAGGCACTTCTAGGTCACGAGCCAAAATGATGGCATGGAGTGAAACAGGAGAATGATATGTAGGATCAGACCGAAGGTTACTAACGCCATTGCTCGGCAATGGTCATCAGACGACTGCCAGCCTGAGCAATCTCAAGTCGATGGTTATACCAGAGGCGTAAGAAAAGACTAGAAGTGGTTTGTTTGGTGGTAAGAGCTGCAAGCTCGGCGGAATCAACACATTTGGTCACTGGAGCATAAGAAGAGATTAATCGGGAGGAATGGAGACGCTTCTGAGGAAGAGTCTTGACGTACTCAACCTGCACCAAGAGACTTTTGCGGAAAAGATGTTCATGCTCCTCCCACGTGGGATTCCATCGAGTAGCAAGTTCAAGTGCCTCATTGTCGGCAAGGCCGAGGTCAATCATAGCAAACAATTTCGCAAAGGTGGTAAACAGAGAATCGAATTGGAGTAACCAACTAGCGTCGCAGGAGTTGTCCTTCGTGGCCAAGTCCGCAGCCATGCCACTAAGAGAGCGGCAAATGAGCAGAGGTTTTATACCAGAAGGGGGATCAGGAGCGGTGGAACTAATCTGAAGATGAGGTGGAACTGGGTCCCTGCGTTCATGTTGGAGTTTAGCTTGGGCTGCCTGATCCAACTGGTGGACTGGCCGAGAGAGATTGGAAGAGGAGGATGCCTCAGAGGAAGCTGAGGGCCCAAGGGAAGGTGTGAGAAGAGGGTCAGGAGGGGGTTCCGGAGCGAAAGATGGAGATGAGGAGACCGAGGAAGGTAGTGGAAATGACTTCTTATTAGGAGGTGGTTGGTTAAGGGAAGTGGAATGGGGCGTAGACTCTGACTCGTCATGAGATGGGGTGACTGGAGGTAGGAAAAAATGAGAAACCGGCAGATAAGACATTCGGCGCTTCGAGCAACCTGGAGGAATGGTGGACGAAGCCCAAGAAAAAGGGATAGATGAGAAGTTAGATCGTTTGGGAATCCAAATGTAGGTGTTACCCTAGTAATAGCCCTGAGCCTCCAAGAGAGCACGTGCCACCCAACACAAGGAAATTGTGGGCTTTGGAGGAGTTTGATGACGTCGACTCGGTTGCCAATGCAACGGCTTTGAGGGTGGTGAAGGTGGAAATGGAGGTGGTGAGGGGAGGCGAGGTCGCCACTGGAAGTGAGGAAACTTCATAGGCGTGGGTTTTGAGGCGCAACTAACAGGAGTATCATGGTGATGTTGGGCTTGCAGTAACTGATGAAATAAGGAACTACCGGACTGAGAAGGGGTGGGAAGAGGAATTGGCGTTGGCCCCGTAGAAAGATCCCCTTTACTGAAAGCAGAAACTACATGGGCACTTGGAAATTGCAATGTAATGCACTGATCAACATAGTTGATAGTGCATGGAACCTGATACTTGAAAGGTCGACCCAAGAGAAGTTCCTTGCCCACATCTTCGCGGTTCAGAAGAACATAAAAAAGAAGAGGGATGCTCTCAATTGCAATAGTAAGCAAAAGCTTACATTTACCCAAGAGCGAGTAAGGTTGGCCACCATAGGGGTTAAGCTTAGTGTGAGTGGGTGTCAAGGTGGGTTGGCCCAAATCCATCCAGAGGTTATATGGAAGGGTGTTGAAGTCAGAACCTTCATCAATGAGAGCGTTAGTAGTGACCTGCTGGCAGCAGTCAACTGGATTCGCAGGAAAGCCGGGGGAATGACAAGGTCATCCTCAGGGTCAAGTAAAGAAATGGAAACAACTCGTACGTTAAAAAATGAAGAGGAATTCTGTGTGGTGCTAGATGAAGCCAACTTATGAGCATCTACCTTCTGCTCAAGTTGCTCATACCAGGTTTGTTCAGCCACCATGACCGCACTGACAGGAACATCAGGAGGGTGCATGGGGATAAGCAATTCCGCCAAGTATCACAACTAGGTCATGATGACAATATGGCAAGTAAGGACGGCACTTGATACCAATACGTAAAGCAAGATGTTCAAATTTAGAATGTGAGTAAAACAAGTAGGAGTGAAGCTTAAGGCATAGGTTAAGAGACTATGGGTGGGAATGTCAGTGATGGTTAAGAGAGGATGAGTGAGTAGGGATGCGTGAGAGATGAGTGTGGAGAAGTAAGTGGGGGATTAGTGAGAGAGGAGTATGAGTGAGGGGTGATTGGTGCAAGTGATAATTAGATTTGTGAGGGATTAGGGTTGGGGTGGTACTAGTGAGTGATAAGAGGTGGTGCGAGTGAATAAGGTGCTAGGTGGGTGCGAATGAGGTGGTGCGAATGAGTATGACCTAGGTGGTGTGAATGAGGTGGTGCGAATGAGTGTGACCTAGGTGGTGTGAATGAGGTGGTGCGAATGCAAATGAGGTGGTGCAAATGAGTGTGACCTAGGTGGTGTGAATGAGGTGGTGTGAATGCAAATGAGGTGGTGTGAATGAGTATGACCTAGGTGGTGCGAATGAGGTGGTGCAAATGAGTATGACCTAGGTGGTGCGAATGAGGTGGTGCGAATGCGAATGAGGTGGTGCGAATGAGTGTGACCTAGGTGGTGTGAATGAGTATGACCTAGTGCAAATGAGGTGGTGCGAGTTGTAAGATTGTGCAAATCCTAGGCGGTTCAAGGATGGTGGTGCAAGTAAGTGAGGTGGTGCGAGTTGATGTGTTAGAGCAAGGGTGAGAAAAAAGAGAGAATATATATATATATATATATATATATATATATATATATATATATATATATATATATATATATATATATGTATGTATATATATATATCTCTTTCCTATTCCCCTACCGACCCTTCTGGCCAACTTCCCTACTTATTCTCGTTAATCCGCTTCTCCTTCTCAATTGCTTCCACTTCCCTTCTCTCCTAGTCTTTTTCCTCAACTTCTCATATTCTCCTATGCTTCCTCTTCTTCGTACTCTTATCTTCTTCTATCCCCTTCTTCTTATTCTTCTTATTCACCTTCTTCTTCTTACTCTTGGAACACTTCTCTTCTTCTATCCCCTTCACCTTCTACTTACACCTCTTTTTCCCTTCATCTACCTCACCTTCTTCCCCTCTTTCTTCCACTTCTCTTATTCTTCTTCCTCACTCCTTACTTTCTTCTTCTCTTGTTTTTCTATCCTCCTCTTCTTCTTCTTCTTCTTCTATCGTTCTTCTATCTCAATCCTTGCATCTTCTTCTTCTTCTTCTTCTTCTTCTTCTTGTATTCTTCTTCTCTTCTTCTTACTCTTCTTCTTCTAGCTCTCTTCCTCACTACCTCTTGCCCTTCCTTTTTCTCTATTTCACCCTTTTTTTCATCTATCTCTTCTTCTTCCCAACCATCTTCTATCTACTTCTTCTTGGCCTTCTTTGCTTTCTCCTTCCTCTACCTCACAAGCCAAGAACTTTAGAAGACGAGTACAAAGGAAAGCAGTATATTTGGTTAGATCTCAACCATAAACATGTATGTAACCAAAGACAAAAGCAAGAACAATGAACCCTCATCTCCCAATGTTCCCACACAAGATGTCCAACAACAAGAAGAGCGCTTTGAGTTTTGAGTTTTGAGTTTTGAGTTTTGTGTTTTCTTGTGTTTTTGTGTTTTTGAGTTTATGGTTTGTGTTTTCTTCTATTCTACCCTATTCCAATCTCAATCCAACAAACCGGTTCCTTCCGATTTGGCCCTTCCTAACCTAGCCGCACGGGTTTCGGAAGCTAGCCACAAATGCGGACGATCGGAACCACATTGATCCTATCCACGCCCATGCACAAGCCTCCTATTCCACCACACGGTGGGAGTGTGAGAACCTTGGCGGTTGCACCATCCTAGGTCTCGGCAACGGAACCAAAATGTTGAGGCAAATGCACCAACAGTCGGGACTTTGGACGGACTTCTATTCTTTTAGAAGCTGCAACTCACGTTGGCAACAATATCTCACCTTGTCTCTCATGCTCCACTCTAACTAACCAAGCATTCTCCTCTCCAACCCAAGGAAGCAAGAACACAAGACTAGCTTGAGTTGTAGTGAACTCACCTAACTTACCTTTCAAAGGCTTGAAGATAGTTCCACGACCACGATCAACACGATCCGATGCCGTCGCTCCTTCGCATCCACCACCAAGCACACCAACGAGTCGAAGAGCTAGTAGAGACGATAAGAAAAGCAAGAAGACGACGAAGAGCTTCACCTTCCCTCAGTCCCTCGCTCAACACACCTCTCACTCTCTCCCTCTCACTCACTCTCAACACAATGGAAGCAAGATGATAGAATAGAAAGATTGAATGGTTGCACTAACAGAGCTTCCCCAGCATGAATGTGCCAAAGGGGGTGAATACAATTGAGACCTCCCACCCTTATATAGACATAGAATTAGGGTTAGGGTTTGTGCCCCTTTTGCATTTAGGGTTAGGGTTAGGGTTTGCGCCCCTTTTACGTTTAGGGTTAGGGTTAGGGTTACGCCCCTTTTGCGTTTAGGGTTTCCACAACTGTGAATTAGGGTTTGCACCCTCTTTGGGCATCCTACCCACATAGTGGGCTTTAGGCCGGTCAATCCTTGAAAGATGCTTGAACCTTAGCCTAAATAGACCAAGCCTACACTATTCTAATCACAATTACATGTGCGCAACCCACACAACACATGCGGGTATGACAAATATGACTATGGGTTATAAATACAATGTGCACGGGAGTGAGCCCGTGCACGGCTCTCACAAAATAATACAACCATGATAGTCTGATGATGTCCATGAGTAAAAAGTAATACACAAGTGCCCAAATTAATACAATGAAGCTTCACAAAATAGTAATCCACCAAAAAATAGTATCTAGCACTTGCGGTTTCTGCAGCCTTCTCAAAATACCGTTAACAAACCCCTTGCCGATATAGTGTACCTGCAATCAAGGCAAACTTTAATGACTGCTGCTTAATTTTCCTTCTCTCAACTTTAGATAGTTCGGATCTAGTCTCTCCTGTCGATAAATAATGCGTTATTGTAGCATACCAGGAGGGAATAGACACCGTGTCTATTTTAAATAACAACTCCATGTCACTACCTTCAGCCCACAGATTCTTTCGGCTCCCCAAAGTCCACAAGACATTCCACAATACCCTGTAACCTTGGTGGCTTACTCTTGATCTCATAATTAAACTCCTGCAAAGTGATTAACCACTTCGCTAAACAATCAGGCGGTTGCAACTTATTCATCAATAATCAAAGCCCCTCCGCCTTCGTATAAAGCACAACTTTCTCATAGAGAATATAATGCCTGAATTTCTTGGTCCCAAAGACCATCGCAAGACACAACTTCTCCATGTAGGTATAATTGATCTCTGAAATGCCCAATTTCTGACTAGCAAAGGCTATCGGATGATACCACTTTTCCTCCCAAAGTTGGGCTAAACAGCAGGGCTGATATTATGCATGGTGGCTACTGAAAATATATAAAATACCTCACCTCTTTTAGGTGCTTTTAGAACAGGTGCTTTTACTAGCTCCTGCTTCACATCCTCGAAAGCTATCTTACAAGGGTCGCTTCATACAAAAATAGCTAAAGGACAATAGATTTGTAAGCGGCAACGTTCTTTCTGCCAAGGCGTTTATGAATCTACGGTAATAACCAACTGAAGACAGAAAGCTATGAACTTCTTTCGGAGTGCATGGTGGACCCATGGCAACTATGACTTTGACCTTCTCGGGATCCGTCACAATTCCTACCGAACTGACCACATGGCCCAACAATAGCCCATAAGGTACACCGAAAACACACTTCCGTGGGTTTAGAGCGATGCAAAATTGTATGCAGCGCTCAAAGCATTTCCTTAAAATGATCAACTGCCTTTCTCTCACGGTGGCGGCCCCTAAGTCATCAATAAACACCTTCAACTCTTCAAGGGATATGTCACCGAATGTCTTATCTGCTGTTCGTTGCCACGAACCAGGCGCATTGCATAAACCAAAGGCCATCACATGGTATGCAAAAGTACCAAAGACAGTAATAAAAGTCATTTTCAACTTATCCTCTTCTGCAATTGCCATCTGGTTGTATCCTGCAAAGCAATCCATAAACGAATATATCTCCCTACCCGCTAATTGATCCAAAATCTGGTCAATAAATGGCAACGGGTAGTAGTCCTTAACCGTCTACTTATTCAGCTCTCTAAAATCCACACATAATCGGATTTGATTATTTTTCTTCTTCTTGATAACAACGGGTGAACACCATTTTGTATGTTGAACAAGAACAATCAAACCCGCTTTCCTTAGCTTCTGTAATTCTTCAAACAGCCCGTCCCTGATTTCAAAAGGCATACGCCTTACTTTCTGATGTACAGGATGACTACCCTCTTTCACAGGAATAGTATGAACAACCAGGCTGGGAGGGATGCCTCTCAACTCATCATAACTCCAGGCAAAGATATCACGGAATTCTTAAATCAAGGACACATAGTCCTCCCTTTCTGCTGAGCTGAGCATAGAACCTAATTTGATTGGTCGTGAATCATTTGGCGTGCCAAGGTCTAGCTCGATAACATCTGCATCTCTTATACGATCTTGGGCCTCTATTGGCTCATTCAAAGTGATCTGATAGATGTCTTCCGTGGTGGATCCCTCTTTGGACTCATCACTCGATGATGTCTCACTGGCAGATAAATCCTCTAATGTCTCCAATTCTATAGAAGATAGAGGAGCTCTCTCACTTTGCGGGGACTCAGGATAGGCATCAATCACCACACGCTAAGCACCTCTGCTGAATATCAGCCGACCAGTGGGTATATCCACTTGGCAGTCCGCTTGCAAGATCCAAGGTCGTCCAAGTAATACTTGGTAACTTGGACGCCCTGCAAAACGAATCACCCTAAAGTCCAACAGGCATTCTACATTTGCAACAGTGACATGGACCTTAGTAATGCAGCCTTCTGGCTGTCTCAAACTATCATCCGCCATTCTGAGAATTGTGGAGGTATCTTTCTGGATCGCAAGACCCAACCTTTCCATTAGTTCAGAACTCATAATGTTAACAGATGATCCCGTGTTGACAATGGCATAATCTACTAATATCCCATTGACATAGACTGCGACCCTTGGGCAATGCTTCTCAACATGCTCGAACCAGTCATCACCAACTCGTGTAATACCCAAAGGTTTTACGATATACCCGGTACGCAGGGTCTTTCTAAATTCCTGGGGAAAGCTTAATAAGCTGTAAAAGGTTCACATCCGGCTTGACTTCACAAAGAGAGCTCGCTAAATCAAATTCATGATAGTTCGGTAGAGTTCACTTTTCACGCCAAACCATCTGCTCTTTAGGTCGCTGGACTGGCTTTATTGCCTCTTTTTTAACTTTCACCTTCTTCCTCGGTGGTTCCTTATCCTTCTTAACATCGGCTTTACTCTCCATGGTCTTCAGAGGTCCCCCTTTCATGGCAAGATCCAGAACTTGCGTTCCTTTGTCGCCCTGTTTAGGATTTTGGTCGACAGGCTTATCCTTATCGGCCTCTCTACCCTTTTGACCTCTTGTAAGGACCACTTGAAGATTAGAGGTTTCAGCGTCATTCATGTGCACAGCCTCAATCAAACTAACCCCACTACCACTAGGCAGCTCCTTCACTGTAGTCTTTGGTCATTGGAGTATTTGTTTAGGTTCGTCTTCTCGCTGGGAATGATTTTGTTGCGCACGATGATTAACAGGCCCTGGTTGCCGACTATCTTGCTAGAGGGGACTAATCTTACTCCAGCAAGTGGCTGCTAAATGGCCAGATTTTCTCTCGTTGGAGTATTTGTTTAGGTTCGTCTTCTCGCTGGGAATGATTTCGTTGCGCACGATGATTAACAGGCCCTGGTTGCCGACTATCTCGCTAGAGGGGACTAATCTTACTCCAGCAAGTGGTTGCTAAATGGCCAGATTTTCCACAGATGTCGCACTTGACATTTGGGCAATTTCGTGGATAATGCTGCCCACCACACCATTTGCAGCTAAACCTCGAAGGTGCACCCTCATACGGGTATCTACTTCCTATCAAATTTTGTTGTTTTTAAAGGAAGTTAACATCAACGGAAATTGGTCGGTACTGCTCCGTAATCATGTCGATATAATGCTTCATCATGTCCTTAACCTCGCCAAGAACATTGGAAGCGCTCGACTCATAGCCTTGATCATTACCCTGTCGTTCCATCGGCCTAACAATTCGATTAGGCACTGGTTGTTGAATTGCAGGCATGGTATTAGGATTAACCACTTGGCTTCCATGATTTGGAGCCATTTGACTACTCGTAGGCATTGACATGCTAGGGGGAGCTGGTAATAAAGGCACATTTTGCATCATGTTCCCTCTCCCATTAGGATTAGCCATCGCTATCCCTTGGCTACTACTGCCATTGGCCATCGCCATATTGTTTCCCATTGCTAGACCCATATTCGAATTGCCTCGAGAGGCATAGGCTGCTTGTAGTCGGGATTCCACTTCTTGTGCTCGTGTAATGGCAGTATCTATACCCCCCAAAGGGACATACTCAACTACAACTGGATATTAAAGTCCAAACCATGTAGAAAATATTGCAATTGGACAGCTGCGGGATAGGAATAGAGGTGTCCAACTTACGAAAAACCTCTTTTATTTTCTTCGCATAAGCACGAATATCCTCATGTGGTTCTTGGCGGGTCACATTGAGTACACGCAACCAATATTGCCCACCCCTTTCAGGGGCAAACTCCCTTCGAAAAGCTCTGTAAAATGCATCAATATTCAATATGGTTCCGGCTTCTAAACCATGATACCATATGGCAGCTCTTCCTTTGAAAGTCATATTGAAGAACATCATTAAATGTCATTCTTCTTGGATGCGACAGTTAAACATCAGCTTTTGAAACTCCTTGATGTGGAGTTCCGCATCTTCCTCAACTAGCCCATTAAAAATGGGTAGTGGGTAGCCTAGAGCCGGCAAATCCGTCGTTCTTGCAGGAATTGCAATAGGCTGCGCCATGATGGAAATTGGATTTGCACTAGAAATAGGGGACGGTGGGGTTACACCTCCCACACTTGATGTACACTGGCTTATGGAAGGAAGGGGAGGACTAGAGCTTCCGCCTTCTCCTAACTTATTGCTTGTGGCACCAAGACCACTAGATCCACTCCCCCGTAAGGGTTCAACACCGCTACGCTTAGGGGAATACCTCCTAAAAATTTCAGCACGTCGCCTAGCTGTTTCGTCTCTTTCTTGCTTTTGAATTTCTGCTAGACGATGTTTATCAATGAATAACGTATCAATCTCCGTATCCTTTGGCATAAACTGCTAATTGGTCCCTAGAGAACCAAGATTCGAGGACCGCCACTTCTAAGCGGCTCCCGACAGACGCACCACTGATGGGACCTAAAACGGGCCGGCACTGGCTCATGCACTAGCCGAACCTCTATCATGCGCTCAACAACCCCACGGCCAGGAGCGTGGATGACACATACATCATCTTCCTAAACATTTTGCATTTGTATCACGTCTTGTAGTCCAACTCTAACCCAATTAACACTCCTCAGAGGGAGTCCCTAGCACATTGCCAAATAGCACGAAGTACAAACATATGAGGTCCTCCCACGGCTGACTGCCGCTACCTCACTGCGACTCTCCTACACCTTGGGGATTGGCCCCTCGATGCGTCGCTAAACATATATAACACATTATCTCACACATTTCCACTCAAGGTACCAATTGATCGTATCCAGGAATGTACCATACCTCACTTTCTTTCCTCTAAACCCAACGCTTAGCCTACAGCTTGGGATAACCTTACTCACTCAACGTTGGTCATGTTCCTCTGGAAAGCAATTGCCATGCATCGAGAAGGTATTGTCTGATACTTTTCAATTTCATGCTTCATGCAGATTGTGAATGTCCACGTGCTCAAACAATTAAGAAAATCAGCATTTGTGCACATATGGAAAACATTTCTTTCAATGAATTTGACTATCGCTCGTATACGGCGTTGCATGAACCTAGCACCGAGAGACCCTCGTGCTACTAGATCCTTAAGTTTTAATTATCGACCAACCTAAATGGTATGCATAAAAACCAGCAAGCTTTTCATCATTTCATTCAGCATTTAAACACCTTTTATACACCCTACCCCCTCACCCGTTTAGATTGTGCATAGCGCATAGGTTTAGGGTTCATTTTTCACATTTTTATTGTATAAAAATCCATAAGAACTCACTAGAACATAAAGGTAGGGCTGAACTAATGCTAAACCTCATACTTCAGACCCCCCGTACATCCACAAACATGAATCTTATTTTTCCTTAATTTTCGGCACTCACAATCCATTCTTTCCATATTTTTACCCATTTTTTCCTATTTTTCTTGTATTTTTTGTAATATTTAATGACCAAAAATACCAAGTGAGTTATGGGCTGTGGCCCTTAGGTTCATTTGCAGCAAAAAGACAAATTTAGTTGGTGCATCTTATTACATTTTCCATTTATATCTCAAAAACACCCAAAATTTCCATATTTTGCATATTTAAGGGTTTTACGCTATTAATTTCATCCACAACACTTATGGTTTTCTGATTTTCTGATTTTAAACAGTTGAAAGACATCATAAACAACATCATAATGCATAATCATCTCATGGAAACAAGTATTCATGAAGCAAATTGTATAAAAACACATTTTTCCTTTGTAAAAATGAGATTACAGTTCTTTGCGGGTTGCGGGTTTTTTTTTGCCATATCTCGGGACTGATTTCCAGCAGCCATTAATGCTCATGACAGTCCACAATCAGCAATCTTCATTCCTCTTGAACCACGGAGCAATCCGGTCTTCATTGGACAAGCATCCGTCATCCATTCTTCTTCTTCTTCTTCTTCTTCACCACATGAATCTGCCTTTAGGGGAGAGAGAGGGAGGAGAGAGAAAGACTAGAATCAGAATTCTTCACAGAGACCACCATTTGACAGGCGAGAGGTTGCGATATGATCAGCAGGGAGAAGGAAGACAAGGCCAATGATCAGTTGGGTGGGTTGCTTGCAGCCCACCATCACCCATCCTCCCACATGGCGCAAATTTCGGGCGCAACCTGTCTCTCCCTTTCATCACGTTTTTTTTCTCTTCTTTTTGATAGCTTGTTGTGGCATAAAATGCCCCCCAAGACCCCAAAGGTCACTTACCATTTGGCCCAACTCATGTCCACCTCTTCGCATCTTGACCGGTTTCTTGGCCATTTCCTCGTCCGGACTGGGAATTGAGCTCTGAAAAATCCTGGCTGTTTAGCTTGGCATCCTGCATTGGCGAGTAGCTCTTGTTAACCCGCATGAATGTCTGAAAAATTATGAAAAATCAAAAAGTGTTGCTCGTGCACCTTTAAAGCACTTTGGCACTTAAAATCGTCCTAGATCGAGCCGCCGCCTTCGACGTTGAATATTTTTCCCTTGATATTCGTAATTTTTAGCTATTTTTAAGCACTTCTCGGCTTCAAAATTCCGCTCTCAGAGATGCTATTTCTTAGATGTCTAGGGTGCAAAAATGCACGGCCCTTTCTACTACAGAGGCCGAGTATGTTGCAGCCAGTGAGGCTTACAAGAAGGCCATTTGGTTGGGTCATTTGGTTGCTGACCTTTGTATTGATGCTATCCCTACACTGCATTCGGATTCTATGAGTGCTATTCAATTAGCCAAGAATGCCAAGAATCCGGTCTTCCATGTGAAGACGAAGCACATTGAATTGAGGTATCACTTCATACATGGGGTCGTTGAGGGCAAGTCTATTGACCTTGTCAAGATCTCGACTGACCAGAATCTTGTAGATCTGCTCACAAAAGCCTCTCTACAGAGCACTTTGCCTTCCTCAAGAGGTCGATGGGCGTGGGATGAGATGATGTCTTTCCTCATCCTATTGTACATGTGTACATGTTGTACTGTCTTTTTCTTTTTTCTTTTCACTCCTCACTAGGAAAGATTTGCCTTTAAGTGGGAGGTTGTTGGGGGTAAAGGCACCTCCGCCTAGCTTTCCATGTATTACTACACTGACAGTCACCGCCACTGCACACTGCAGGTGGAAGGCGCCCGTCACCGTCACTTTATTCTTTATTCTTTTAGTGACAGTTTGAATAAAGGAAGGCCCGGTCACACATTGTGACTGTTGGAGTTCCCATTTCTTGTCTCTCTCTTTCATGCTCTTGCTCTCCCGCCATAGCTCTCTTTCTTGTCTCTCTCTTTCTTGCTCTTGCTCTCCCGCCATAGCTCTTGAGTGCAAGCTTCGATCCTTCTCACCTTTCATCTTGCTTAGCAATTTCCATTTGATTGTATCCCGCAAAGCAATCCATGAACGAATATACTTCCCTACCCACTAGTTGATCCAAAATTTGGTCAATAAAGTGCAACGGGTAGTAGTCCTTGACTGTTTACTTATTTAGGTCTCTAAAATCTACAAAAATCTGGATTTGATTGTTCTTCTTCTTTCTAATCACAACTGGCAAACACCATTCAGTATGCTGAATAGGGAAGATCAAACCCGCTTTCTACAACTTTTGTAGCTCTTCAAACAACCCATCCCTTAGTTCAAAAGGCGTATGCCTTACTTTTTGACATACAGGATGGGTTCCTTCCTTTACATGAATAGTATGCATAGCCACTGGGGGGAATGCCCTCAAGTTCCAAGTGAAGATATCACTGAACTCCTGAATTAGGGACACATAGTCCTCTCTCTGTTCCGAATTGAGCATGGCACCTAATTTTATTGGCCACGAATCATTAGGCATACCAAGGTCCAACTCAATTATGTTCGCGTCTCTTATTCGATCTTGAGGCTCTATCCGCTCATTCAATGTTATATGATAAATGTCCTTTTAAGTGGACCTTTCTTTATATCCATCACTCGATGACGTCTCACTGCTAGATGGATCTTCTACTATTTCTAGTTTGGTAGAGGATAAAGGAGCCCTCACACTCATTAGGCGACTCAAGGTAAGCATCCACTATTACACAATTGGCACCTCTACCTAGAATCACTTGAGTAGCAGGTATATCGACTTGGCAGTCTATTCGTAAGATCCATGGCCGACCTAGCAAAACTCGATAGCTAGGACGTCCTACAAACCTTATCACCCTAAAGTACAGATAGCATTCCACACTCGCAATTGTAACGTGGACTTTAGTGATGCAACCTTCTGGTTGTCTTAGACTATCATCTGCCATCCTAAGAAGTGTAGAGCTGTCTTTTTGAATTTTGAGACCTAGCCTCTCCATCAAGTCTGAACTCATGATATTGATGGATGATCGAGTGTCCATGATAGCATGCTCTACTAATATTCCATCCACGTATGCTGGAATCCTAGGGTAATGATTTTCAACATGATCGAACCAATTCTCTCCCACTCATGTTATGCCCAAAGGTTCTACAATATACCCAATACGTAGGATTTTCTTGAATTTCTTGCATACTCTTGGAGAAAATTTAATTAGTTGCAAGAGGTTCATATCTGGTTTAACTTTGCAAAGAGAACTTGCTAGGTCAAAGTCGTGGTAGTTAGCCAAAGTTCTCTTCTCACGCCAAACCATTCTCTCCTTTGGTCTTTGGACCAGATTTAGTGCCTCTTTTTTAACTTTTTCCTTCTTTCTCGGCAATCCCTTATCCTTCTCAGGATCAACTTTACTATCAACAGACCTTAAAGGTCCACCTTCCATATCAGGATTCAGAACTTGCTTTTCCCTAGCCTCTTGCTTAGGGTTTCCCTCGACAGGTTTTACAGTTCCTTTGTCACCCTTTTTAATCTTTTGACCTCTTGTTACAGCTTGCAGATTAGAAGTTTCAGTGTCATTGATACATACGGTCTCAATAAGGCTGACTCCATTGCCATGATGCAACTCCTCTACAATAGCCTTTCCTCATTGCAATATTTGTCTTGGTCTTTCATCTTGCTGGAGATTATTTCCTTGTGTGCGATGGTTAACTAGACTTGGCAATTTACTCCCTTGTTGGAGAGAACTGATCTTACTCCAACAGGTAGTAGCTAAGTGGCTAGACTTTCCACAAATATCGCATTTGACATTCGGGCAATTCCTAGTGAAATGTTGGCCACCACACCACTTATAAATGAATCTTGAGGGGGTACCCTCTTTAGTGCATCGACTCCCTATCAAATTCTACTACTTCTTAAGAAAATTGACATCCACAGCTATTTGTCTATATTGTTCAGAAATCATATCAGTGTAGTGCTTCATCATGTCCTTAACTCCACCAAGGACATTAGAGGCACTTGACTCATAGCTGCAATCGTCTATCTGCCATCCCATCGGCCTAACCACTTGATTAGGAATTGGCCACACAGACCTATTGGGACAACATGAGGATTTGTTATTTGGACTCCACCATTTAGTGGGCCCGTCTAACTAGCCATAGGCATAGTCATGCTATTGGGAGGAGCTGGTAACATAGGCAAATTCGGCATGATACTCCCTTTGCCATTCACATTTGACATGGGGTCCCCTTGACTCTCGTTGGTCAAGGCCAAATTATTACCATTCCAATTTATCCTTGCTACATAAGCCATTTGCAAGTGTGACTCCACTCCTTCGGCTTGGGTAATAGTAGTGTCAATGTCAGCCAAAGCTGCTACACTACTAAGCTGCACCTGGATATTGAAATCTAATCCATGTAGGAAATATTACAATTGTGCAGCCGATGCAATGGGGATATTATAAGTATTTAGTTTGCAAAGAACTTGCTTTAGATTCTTGGCATATGCATGGATATTCTCATTTGTTTCTTGGCATGTTACATTCAAGACACGCAACCAATACTGTCCACCTCTCTCAGGAGGAAACTCTCTACGGAAGGACGTAAAGAATTGGTCAGTGCTAGTTATGGTTTCGGCCTCTAGACCGTGATACCATACTACTGCCCTTCCTTTTAACGTCATATTGAAGAACATCATTAAGTTTCCTTCGTCTTGGATTTGATAATTGAATATGAGCGTTTGAAACTCCTTAATATGGAGCTCTCCATCTTCTTCTACTAACGCATGGAAGATGGGCAAAGGTGCTCCTAATGCTGGTAAATCTGGTGTCCCTGCTAGAATTGTGATGGGTTCTGCAATGGCTACAATCGAATTGGCAACAGGAGTTTGTGTAGGTAAAACTACACCCCTAGTTTGAGTGGGTTGATTGATTGGAAGTGGGAAAGTGCTAAGACTTCCACTTGCACTCAAAGGACTACTTACGACACTTGGTTATTAGAACCACTATTGCTTATGCATAGTGGACTACTTCTTTGATGAGAATAACACCTTACAATCTCCAACTGCTGTCTAGCCCTCTTAGCATGTTCTGCTTTTTTAATTTCTGCTTGATGGTTTTTGTTAGATGTAAACCAACTATTTGGTCCCTAGAAACCCTAGATTCGGAACCACCACTTGTTGTCGGCTTCCAAAAAATGCACCATTGATGGTACCTAAAATGGGTCGGCACTGCTAGCTATGGCACTAGCCGGTGGATCTCATGCACACAACACACAACCTCACCACACAACCTCGCGGGCTAGGAGTGCCTGTAATACACCGATGTACACTAGATAGACTCAATTATGCATTTGTAGCTGATATGTAGTCTGACGTTTACTTTCCCTTCTTCTCAGAGGGAGATCCCATAACATATAGGCATAGTGCCTTGCAACACAAACATAAGGAAACTCCCCTCTGCTGATTGCCACATCTCCACTACGACTCTCCTACACCTCAAGGATTGGCCCCAAGGTGTGTTGCTCCAACATATAAGAAATAATGCACGAACTCCACTTTTTTCTTGTTTTGCACGATCCAGGAATATATAAATCCTCACCAAACAATCCCAAGGGAAGCATACAACTGACCTACAACAAAGGCTCCTTTCCACTTAGCGTATAAGTCATGTCCTAGGAAGACATTTGCTATGCAATCCAGAACTTATACCATGCCATGCGTCATGCATAGTGCATATGATCCTAGTGCATAAACAATATTTACCAAATTAGCATTTTGTGATATGGAAAAAATATCCCTTTCATGATTTTCACTAAACGTATGCTTCGATGTATGGAGACTAGAACCAATTTCTCATGCTATTAGGCCCTTAAATTAAATCATTGCTATTCTAAATGGAAAGCACATCAAATGTTTCAAAAATTCAAACCCTCTCAGACCTCTTAATCTCCTAACCTCACCCTTTTCCTCTAATGTTTAGGTTATGCTGCGTTGCATAGGTGTAAGGGTATTAATTTGTATGTATTTTTTGCAAATTAATTTGTATGTATTAATTTGAATTAATTTGTATGTATTAATTTTCTATATTTTTATAACACGAAAATCTTAATTTTCTCCATAGTTATTTTTCTCTATTTATTTGTGCATAAAAATATATTATTTTATGATTTATGATTAGTGACTGATCATGAAAGCTGAAAGATATTTTTTCTCAGAATTTTATCCCATGTGCATCTCTTTTTCCCACCCGAAACTAATAAGATCTTTCGTTTTTACACTAAAAAGACACTTTTTGAGCCATAATTTAATTATTACGACTATTTATCATTACAGATCTACAATTTTTTAATGCATAGCCCTCAATCATAATGAAAACAAGATCCAATTTTTTTTTTGTTCCATATGAATTTCATTTAGACATCAAACATAAAAAAAAGCAAACTTCCTTTGTAAAAATGAGGCATACCGCTTATTTGTGTGTTGCGGGTTTTGTAATTAAATTTTTTGGATTGCCAATGGACCAACCAGTAGCAAATATTCAATGCTAAACATCTCCCCTCAGCCTCCTATTGATCTTAGAGCAATCCGGTTCATGGTGAGCAAGCATCCTTCAATCGGTCTTCATTCTTCTTCATGGGCATGAACTGCCGCTTAAGGGGAGAGAGAGGGAGGAGAGAGAAATGCTGAATTTGTATCTTCCTGTCTAGGCAGCCAATTTCAAAGGCAAGGGTGGCGCCTGCTCACTCTGAACTCACCTGTGACAGGGTTATAACAACGATACCCTTTCTGCTCTAGAGAGTATCCAATAAAAATACATTTTTTAGTCTTTGGATCAAGCTTCTTCCGTAGCTCATCTGGCATATGAACATGTGCAACACATCCAAATACCTTCGAGTGTGATACATCAGGCTTCTTGCCAGTAAAGCATTCTTCATGAGTCATCCCATGAACTGCAACTGTGGGGGTTCTGTTCATAATATAGACAACATTATGGATAGCTTCAGACTAAAAATGTTTTGACATATTCTTTTCAGCCATTAATGCCCGTGCGACTTCTGCAATATGCCTATTTTTTCTTTCTGCAACACCATTTTGCTGTGGGGTATACCTACAAGTAAATTGCCTCTTTATCCCATGAGTCCTCAAGAAGCCACTAAACTCATTAGAGAGGTACTCTCCCCCTCCATCTAATCTCAAGCACTTCACTTTTAAGCTTGTTTCTATTTCAACAACTACCTTGAAAGATTTGAAGTGCTCAAACGCATCACTCTTTTCCTTCATGAAATATATCCATACCTTCCTTGAACATTCATCAATAAATTTGACAAAGTATTTGCTACCACTAAGAGATACATTCTGTGTAGGCCCTCAAACATCTGTATGCACTACATCAAGTATTTTTGTGCTCACTTCTCTGTCATGCGAGAAGGGTTGTCTTGCCTGCTTACCAAATTGGCATGCTTCACAGACTTTATGAAATTCTATAACTCTAAAGGAAGGCAACCTTGTAATCAATCCTCTAGATTGCATTAATTTCAACCTTTGCACATTTGCATGTCCAATATGTTTATGCCACATTTCAATGTCTACAACCACTCCTTTTCCTTTAGCATACATAGCAGCATCCATTGCAGAAATTCCAGCATCTAAAGTGAACATGCGGCCAACTCTACTTCCTTTTGTGACCAACCTACACTTATCATTAAAGTCTTCTACAAAGCAACCTTTTGCATTGAATCAGACCTGCAACCCTTGCTCTACCATTTGGCCCAATGGAGGACCCGAATCTCTCTTCTTGGGCCATTTCAGCTCATACTTTCTTTTGGACGAATCTTCCCTGATTCAGAGCGCTCCTCCTTGTCATCTTAGAGCTTGACATTGTCACCTATTAACCCTAGCATTACGCCTGCAATGAATCACTGGTCAAATCTATGCCTCTGTCATTCATACTGCTCAGTCTGCTTGCATATGCTATGATGGTGACGAACATTATATGGCTTTGATAGCCTATCTCTTAAGCTTCATTTCCATAAATAAAGTTTTGAAAATGATAAACTATTCAGTTCTAGGAGTTGAAAAATGAGGCTGCCCCCAGAAACCCTCATGTAGACTCCATAACCATTAATCTCAAAGATCAAATTTTTCTTCATTTTCCTACTTCCTTTGGCTCAGTAATGTCACTGACTCTCTGATTTACTACAACGCTAATTTCCTAGCTAAGTTACCACTTTGAATCAGCAAGAATAAGATTCAACATCAAGTGCCAACTACATTGTATCTCTTAATACTAGTGTTGATTAACACTAATCCTTTTGTGTCCTTTTACACACTCAAATTCAACACTTTAGCTAGACTACTCTCAGTTTTTTTTTTTGCAACTGCAACATTAAAACAAGGAGGGGAAGACTCAAACTTGCAATATCTTGAAGATTCCAAGTTCAAGGGCATAATAGTCACCAAATCACATAGTATCTCTTAATACTAATCACCTAGTGCTGCTTGGCACTTGTACTCAACTGAAATTTGAATTTTTTGGAGCTGATTTGCTACTGATCTTGCAATCTCAAAATGGGCAAGGACTCACTGACATCTTGATTCAATGGTGTTGGATTTCATACATGGCAAACTAAGATCAAACTGATCCTAATGAAGAAAGGCTTGTGGTCAATCACAAGTGGTCAAGAGAAGAAACCAAGGGAAGCTGCACTTTTAGTTTTATGGGATAAAAATGATGATAAGGCTCAAGCTATTATCAAGCTCAAACTTGAATCACAGCTACATTCATCATGTTGATGATTGTGAAACCTCTTACGCGACGTGGGATTGATTAAAAACCCTATTTGGAGCTCATTCAAAATCCTCAAAATATGGTTTACTGATTGAAATTTTTAGGCTTGACATGCAAAGTAATATCTCACTTGCAACTCATTTGAATTATATAGAAAGCTTGTAGACACAACTTGCAGGAATCAACTTGAAGATGGATGAAGACATTTGCATTGGAGTGCTTCTCAAGAGTCTTCCACCTGAGTTTGATAATGTGTCTACCACATTAATCAACATGCCAAAGTCGAAACTTGTGGACACCAAATCCTCTCTCCTAGAAGAGGAACAGAAGATCAAGAACAAGGGAGAAACAAGCATCCCAAGAGGAGATCAATTACTCCTCTATGTGAAAGGGAATAAGAGCGTAGTATGCGACATTTGTAAGAAAACTGGGCATATTGAGAAATTTTGCTATGCTAAGAAAAGATCTCAAAGAACATATCTTGCTACAATCAAAGAATATGAGGATAACATTGAAGAAGAAGGAGAAAAAAAACCCTAATAACAAAAGGATAGGACTCACCAGTCTCTTTTTGTAGCTCATTTTCAGATATAAAATTTTAAGTTGGACTTGCCTTTAAATGTTCCCACCATAAGCTCCTATACTCCTCATGTAACCTCAGCACACTACAGCCTCTACACACTCAGTGAGGCCTTGTAATAGCCTTTAGCTTTGTATGGTTGGTTTTTTTCCATGTCTACACTTAGCAAGGTTCTACTCATGACAGCCTCTGTATACTCAGTGTGTTTTCTAGTTGTGATTGAGGAGGGGTGTTGAGAAATGTGCAATCACATCCACCATAGCCTCTTTGTTTGGAACAAACAAGGCAAAGAAACAGACTGCAAATAAAGCCTTAGATTAGGTCATGTATGCATGGTTTATTAAAACCACAGTTGGTGATTACCATGGTCCCTTTTCACTTTTTTCCACCTACCAATACCACCTACTGTAAGCCTATAAAAGGCACTCATCCCCACACTCATTCCATCAGTCATTATCATTTAGTTGTACTTGCATTATGCTTGGATAATATTAGTTGTTGTTCTTTGTCAATGCTTTTGCCTCATTATGATTGTTTATTTTCTCATCAGTGATCCTCCATAGCATGCATTCTCAATATTCTAACATTGTCCAAGCATGTTTTAGCAGTCCATCGAGAAATGAATCTAAGTGTAGCTGCCTGACACTCGCATGGAATGTTCCAGGTTTGTCGCCTAGTGTTTCCTGAGTCCGCCTCGTAATGAAACGTTTGCAGCCAAAACCCACTAGGATCAACTTGAAATCTGGGTTTCTAGGGGTCAAGGTCTCTTGACAGCATTCTTAGCGCCGGGTTTTGGACATCCTACTTTACAAAGAGATACCCAATCCGAAGCAAATCCATGCTGCACTTGGTTCAAAGAGAATGGGAAATGAGAGGGATGCGCCACTCAACCTCTCTACCTGTAGGGCATAGTCCCATTCTGGTTCCCTAAAATGGCATGAATGGGGTTTTAACCTAACAATACCTAAGGGTCCAACATTGGTACAACCTTGTGAGAAGCCTCCCAGTTCTTTGGGACCACCCTGTCGTAGGATCGACAAACCCATCGGTGGTTGTGCCCACCCACTCCCCTTGATAGATTTAGTTTTCTAATTAGGTCCTATCACATTATGGGTGACTTTCAAAATCGGCTTCCTTAATTAGGCCTTTTTAGGAAGCATGGTTTGTTCACATAATTTATAGCACAAACATGAATACAGAGCAAGAAATCCTTTGACAAATAAGTTCAAACAAATCCCTTAACTTATCTCCACGTTAATCTTTGTCTCTTGCCCATACAGGAGAAATTATGTATCCCTTCTGTTAAACAGAAGTACACGGTCCAAATCACATGGCACCATACCTTCCATCCAATATCTAGAATAGGATCTTCAATGTCCTAGACGTTGGGCTCATGGCAATCTACAACTCCATTCTGGACTTGACAAAGGGTTTCCAGAGCTCCACTGACCCCAAGCGACCTAGGAGTGAGACACAACATCCTTGGTTGGCCTTTTTACCACTCAACCTTCGGCCTGTGAATTGAGCAGTTCCCTCGCGGGTTGAAACACGATGTGACCTTGGAGATGATCCACCTGTGCAAAATATCCTTTCTTAATTAAAGTAATTAAGAATCAAGCCTAATATCGTCTTTCAAGAAAACATTCCTTTATTCCCATGGTGACTAGTCATCATAGACCCCTGCCATGCATTTACCATCAAACACAAGCACTTGGAATAATAATCTAAATCACATCCCACAATCCGTTGAATGAAAAAGCCATTTAAGACAATGTTAAATTAGTCAACAAAACAATGATACCATTTTCCAACATTGCAGGAATAGTTGCGATAACCTTCCATCACATATTCGCTCTCCCCCTTGGGATCATGAGCGGTTCTACATAAGAATTACTTTAACACACCTTTCTTTCGACTAAGGCATATGTTAAGGTTTCAAACACTATACAAGACATAAGTTCTATTAAACACTTACATTGATTGATAACCCAACCTTCTTCCCAACAAGTACATTGATTGATAACTTAATACTTTAGAAATATTATATGCCACTTATGATATGCATGGATTTGTCACATAGGAACTAGGGAAATTAACTTCCCTTGATAAAAGCACTTCACAAAATTCATCCTCGAATATTTGAGATGGACTTTATCCTTTCAGTTGACCTATTCTCTCGTGGCATAGTATGGCCTAATGCACCTCATGCGAAAATCAAAGCAAGTAGTCCTTTAATTTGGAAATATATTACTTACGACCAGTAGTACTACAATTGGATTGGCAATGATGCCCTCGCTCGAGGCTTTGTTGTGCTGAATGTGAGATTTCTAGTCACACTTGACACTATTTGCCTGGGGGCCATTCTTGATCTTCCTCGCTAGAATGCGATTTCTGCAAGAATTTCAGCAACCTCTTGAGAAAAAGAGGGGGGGGGGGGGGAGTTAGGGAAACTTGCTTGTGGGATAAAGAAATAAACACAGGGAAGAAGGAAGAGGAAACACGTGTGTGGCCACCCTCTAAGGAGGGGAAGAGGAGGAGCTCCTTTAGAGAGTCTCTTTCTCCCTCTCTCTCTTTCTCTCTCTCCTTCTCTCTTCCTCCTCCTCTTCTTCTTCTTCTTCTTCTTCTTCTTCTCCCTCTCTCTCTCTTTCTCTCTACTCACCTCTCACTCACTCACTCACTCTCTCACTCACACACACACTCTCTCTCACCACTTCCTCTTCCAACATTCAGGCTGTTAAGCCTTCTCCCTAAGGCCTCCTATTCCACCTTTGGTGATTGGGGGGTGGAGAGGATGTGGAGTGGTGGTGACTCCCCCCCCCCCCCACCCACCACTTGTTAGGCTATATGGTGGAGAGAGTAGGCTTGTGGCTTCCACCTCCATTCGTATCATTGTCATCGTCATTATCAGCCTCTTCATTGTCTTCATTGTCGGCTTCCTCGTCATCCATGTTGCCTGCTTTCCACATCATCTTCCAGATTATCATCAACCTTATCCTTCCCCCCCGCTACCTGTCGGCGATGACAGGTAATGGAATAGCAGTGTTCGTACTCATCATTAGAATCCTCATACTCACACTGTGCATTGTTTTTAGGATTCCTCTCCTCAAGTTCTTTCTCACTTGTAATTAGAGCCTAGTTGTATACCATGTTTAAGTCATGCACCTTAGTCCATCACCACTCCTATGTAATAAAACATAAGTCACCTCAGTTTAGAGTAGGCTAAGGTTAAGTATAAAATGTGGAGATGTAACATGTGTAGCATCTTTTTGCCATTTTACAAACATTTCTTGTTTGAGGTCTCAACCTCCCACCATCTAAGAGGGTGAATACTCTTGGCCACCATAGCTTGGGGTGCATACCTTGCTGCAGCCTCTCATCATTTGATTTTCAACCAATATTGGTAATACCATTTCTTGCCAAGCCATCTTGGCTATGGCTTCCTAGCATTTTATGTCTATTTCTTGTATTTTCAGTTTAAAAGCTTGCTGTGGAATTTAGCAAAGGTCGAAACCACAGAGCATGTTACATCACCCAGAACTTGATGAACAAACTTAATTGTCTTTCAATTATTGGTATGGAACTAACACAAGTCTGAGTGGGTAGGAAAATTCAATTCTTGGTTCTCCCCTTTTGTAAAGAAGGTTGAAGGAGGACATTATGATACATGTAACAAAATGGAAATGGATCCAAAACCTTTTGCATTTGATTTGCTGTTGTTCATGCTATACGTGTGATCAAAATTAGCATGCCCATGATTCTCTTAACATACTCCATAATCAATCTTTGACAGCCTGCATTTCACAACCATGGTACAGATAATCCATGAAATGTGATCATGACTTAGTACAAGGCCTTTCATTGGCGGTTTCTACAAGCAAGCTTGCTTCAACCTCGTTGAATTTAGACTAGATCTGTCAGCAAATGCTATTAGATTGTTGTGTTTGGGCGTGCAGTAACAATTACGTACACAAGCCTTTCATTGGCAACTTTTATGGGCCTGCAGTAGCAGCTAAGTACAAAGAATTTTCACTAACAGCATCCACACATGAGCCTACTTCAACCTCACTGAACTTGAACCAAATCAACAACAATATGAACAAATGCAGATTCAACAATAGATGCCAGATGATTGATACCATTGTTTGGACTGCACCGAAGATTATGAAGAATATGCAAGGTTTCATGAGTACAATGAGCATTGGTATGACCAACAACATGCATATGATAGTGATGAGAACTCCATTGAATTGCAACATGCAAGTGAAAGTCATTATATTTTTGGACATCAACAACATGATCATTATGTTTATGATCAACTTCAAAAGTGAGAACACCCTTGCAGTCATTTTGGAGACACTTCCATGAATGGGAATCAAGTGGGAAGGCCACAAGGAATTGAGAAAGGTTTCAATTCTTTTGATATGCATTCAAATGGATAGTCATACATGAATGGGCAGCAACATGTATATGATCATGATTTTGGTTATGAGAAGCTACAATCAAATGCTCCTACAAAAATTCAACCTTATGCAGTAAACCATGGACATCAAGCTCATGGTTATGGTTATCATTTGATAGATGGGAAAAATGTCCATCAATTTTGTTTCATGGTGTACATGGCATCTACTTGTCAAGTCATATCTTGGATAGCATAACTTCCAAGGGCCTATGTTATAAATGCAAGGAGAAGAACACTCTTGGGCATGACAATGTATGCAAGGCAAAGCATATTAACGTATCAGTTGTTCTTGAGTTCCATACTCTTCATGGCATTGGAAGAGAGCTTATTCCTCATCAATGATTGATGGAAATGCAAAGGCAGCTGATTTGCTACAAGTGTAATGAGCATTGGTTACCTCTTCATGAGGGTTATTGCAAGAATAAACATTTTGCTACAGCCCTTGACTTGGAAGACCCAATGGAAGATGTATATGTTGGGCAAGGAGATAACAATCATGGGCAGCAAGAAGATGTATATGCTAGGCAAGGACATAATAGTCATGGGCAGTAAGAAGATGATGCCTATGCTAAAAATTAGGCTGAAGATTTGATAGCAGGCCAGCAAGGGAAAATTGCTCTAAATGCCATACATGTAACACATGTAGTTGATGAGCAATCATGTATAGAAGAACAAGAAGAAGAGAATGTTTTTAGTGACCAAGATGAAGAACCAAGAGATGCAGCTGTAAATGAAGAACAAGAGCATGTATATGTCACTGTGGATCAAGAGGACAATTTAGTCAACCAAGATGATGCACATGACAATGAATCTAATGTTGAAGATGAAAGGGCTGAAGAAGATTCAATTGACCAAACAAGCATTGAGGATATGAAATCATTACATGATGATTTTCAGTAGCTCATACCTCATGTAGATGATGACTTTCAGCAGCCTATTGATTATGATAATGATTCAGTAGGCTTTCTTCATGATTATGGGGATGATACCTTGGATGTTGGAGTTTTTGATGATAATGCTGGTGATTTTTCATTCCCATATGATCTAGGGAATTACATGAATGCATCTATGGATTATGGACGGGATTTATCATATCCTTTTGACCCTAGAGGTGATAATAACTTTTATGCAGAATACCTCACTTATGAAATATTTGATGATGGTTTATCATTTTATTTGGGTGAGGCTAGCAATGCTTTGATGGATGACAACCTTTTTTGGGGACTCCTTATGATCTAGGTTGATTTTGGGATGATTTCATGTGTCTTGGAACAAGAGACAACTTGATGTATAGAAATTCTATGATGAATTAAATTGCCCCGATGCAATCAAAATATGGGTTTGAGGGTATAAGTTGATGCCTTGGGTTACGTATTTTGTATCTACACCTCAAACACTGAATTTGGACAACTCAACTAGAAGTTATGGCCATTTTTACTTCAGCTACCCTATTTAGCCCTGCTCTCTATTTCATGACAGTTACTCCTATCCTATGAAGACCATTATTGAAGATCCGATTTTGGAGTTTATCATGGATTATGCAGCTTCTACTCTACCTTCTTACATGTTTCCATCCTTGTATTCAATGTAATTTCAGCTTTGAGGACAAAGCTCTTTTAGGCTTGGATGGCTTGTACTAAAGCACAAGTCACCTTAGTCTAGAGTAGGCTAAGGTTAAGTATAAAAGGTGGAGATGTAACATGTGTAGCATCCTTTTTCCATTTTACAAACATTTCTTGTTTGAGGTCTCAACCTCCCACCATCTAAGAGGGTGAATACTCTTGGTCACCATAGCTTGGGATGCATACCTTGTTGCAGCCTCTCATCATTTGATTCTCAACTAATATTGGTAATACCATTTCTTGCCAAGCCATCTTGGCTATGGCTTCCTGGAATTTTTTGTATATTTCTTGAGTTTAAAAGCTTGATGTGGAATTTAGCTTTATTACATCCTGATTCTCCATGAGATCCTTGAGGGGCTTAGGTTTGTAGTTGGGTTGCCAACTAGCTCACTTGATAGGTACTCGAGGATTCTATGGAGTTCCAATTTGTTAGTTTGGACATGATAGGTGATTGGTGTCGGGGTCAACTGATGGAACTCTTGGTTATCATGCATAGGGGCATTGTGGGTGGGTTAGAAATTATGGTTTTGTTGGGCTTTCTAATTGAGTCTATAGCTTGCCTATATTCATCCTCATCATTCAAGAATGGCAGATCAATGGTTGCCAACACATGCATTCAGTCACACTCATCCTCAAGACAAGTAATGTACTTAGTTAGAGGTCCATAGTCGCTTCTGGCATTTGAGCCACCCTTCACCATGGCAAAGATGGCATCTAGGTTCATAGGTGGGGTTTTCCAAGTGTCCATCTCTACTTGGATTTCTTCTGTTCTATTACCTAAGAATATCAGGCAATACCCCAATCCTCTATCACTCGAGCATTCCTTATCCAAGGTCTGCCTATAGAAGAATATCATAATCCATTTCCTATATGACTATGAAGCTCACAAAGAATTGAACTCCTACTATATTTAAAGGCCAATCCTTTGAGACTTTGAAGGGTCTAACCTTCATCCTATTCACTAGAGTGACATTGAACTGTGTAGTTTCTATCGGTGGATTTTCCCAAGCTTGCAAGATTGCATGGAAAAGTATACTAACTCTAGCTCCTATATCTACTATCCCCTTTTGCGTTGTATCTCCTAGGGCAATGACAAGTAAGACTAAATACATCTCAGTTTCTTCCCAAAAGGCATTCACTTGTGTGGAGACTTAAACATTGGGTTCAACATTAGGCTTAGTATATGTATCACAGTGTCCTGGTCAAGAAAGTCTTGCCCAGAAGGAAATCAAACACAATGGAAGAAGCAGGAAGGGAGACACTCATAAAGCGCAAGGGCGGTCTCAAAAACCAAGTCAAAGGAAAAAGCGCATTTGTAAATTTAAGGTGCCCCTGAAACTTTTGTAAAAGATAGCAGGCTTCCTCCTATGAAAGTTGTAAGGGTAGATAGGTGTTAGAAAGGAAGCTAAGAGGATAGGAGGACAATGGGAAAGAGGGCCTAGGCACGGCCGGCCATGTTAACAAGGGATGACCACCCAAAAGGAATTAGGGTTTTGTATATAAACTCAAAAAGTAAACAAGAAGCCCATTCTTTGGTGTGTGGCAAAGTGAACTCATCTTCTTCTCTTCTTCCCTTCTTCTTCTTGCTTACTTATGTGTGCTTGAGAGAGGGAAGGTGAGAGTGTGAGGGTGAGGGTTCTTGGAGGTGAAGCTCTCCATCATCTCCTCTCTTCTTCTCTTCTCTTCTCTTATCTCGCACACAGCTATGGAGAATGGAGCTTGGAGGTGGAGGCTTGAGGATGCTTGAGCTCGCATCTCGAATCATGGAGCTACTAATGTGCTTGAGGGAGGAGACAACTCATTTGGGCATCAAGGTAAGGTCACTACACCCTAGTAGGATCGAAGGTGCATTGGTTAGGTGAGAGATAGCCATAGGTGTTTGCTTGAAACACTTGAACAATAAGTGGTCCATGGGTCTTGGCAGTTGAGTGTGAGCTCGCCTCTACATTTTGGTTCAATTGTCAGGACCAACGTATTTAAGCTTGAGCACTTGCATACCTCACATTAAGCTTGAGATAGGTTTCATCACCAAACTGGAGCTTTAGATATGTAGGAGGTTTTAGGTTTTTAATATCTGCAACAAGTAAGCATTTTAGTTTTTTGATGATTAGGCAAGTAGGAGAAATCATTTTAGTATATTACTTTTGATTTTTGTTGCATTTAGAGTAGGATAGGACCTAGAAATTGAAGTGAAAAGCTTTAGGGTTGCTGTTGTGAAACATGCCCAAATAGGGCACAAATAGGGAAAAAATGGGAAAAAAGAGTGCTTAGAGGTGTTAGAATCACACGCAAAGTGATTGGGGAGATTAAGATTGAGTTTAGCAAACAGTTTAAGACCTTGGGAAGCAAAGGGAGACCTCATTTTCACTTGTGGCATAAAGAGAGAGAGAGAGAGAGAGAGAGAGAGAGAGAGAGAGAGAGAGAGAGAGAGAGAGAGAGAGAGAGAGAGAGAGAGAGAGAGAGAGAGAGAGAGAGAGAGAGAGAGAGAGAGAGAGAGAGAGAGAGAGAGAGAGAGAGAGAGAGAGAGAGAGAGAGAGAGAGAGAGAGAGAGAGAGAGAGAGAGAGAGAGAGAGAGAGAGAGAGAGAGAGAGAGAGAATTGGACCACCTTACTAGTGTCCAATTCCAGAATTAGATGTGTGATTTTGGAAATTGGACGCTCAGACACCCTACACCCATCCGATTTTGAGATCGGATGGCCAACAATCAGATGACTACCACATGTTCAATCCTGAGGATTGGACACTCGGGCCTGTGACCTCGTCCGATTTTGAAAATCGGACTCTTGGACCACCTTGTCCGATTTTGGAAATCAGTCACACTCAAATTGGACCAACCCATCATGTCCAATCGGACATACCCTTTTAGATTTCAACAATCAAACATCCATAATTGGAGACAAAAATCAGACCATTTAGAATCGAAAGATAAAATTAGATATTGTAGAATCAAACTCTATAGAATCAGACTAGATTTTGATACATCAAAATTGGAAAATTTAGCACATCCGAGATGACGGAGTACAACCCACAATAGGAGAATTCACCGAAAGGCTTACAGGAATATCTAACCCTAGAAATTGTAGCCAAATGACTAGGAACGATGCTGACACTTGAATATTTGATATGCTTAGAGTTGTAGGCTAACTAGCAATTTGACCTTGAATGAAATGATGCAACACAAACCCTAATCACCAGCAAGAATGGCCAAGAATCGAGCATAGAGTCCCATCAGGCCAAGTACGTAGACGAGAGTGCAAGAGATGCAACTGTCACTTTGTAGTCTCACCCACATTGTTTTCTAGCACTTGAAGCACACTTAAGAAAAGCTGAAAGATTAATTTCGCACGGTGGATGAAAGAGAGCATGCACATACACTGAATGAGTGTAAGTTGAAGTCTGTTTCTAAATAATAATGAACTCACTCAAACGTAACAATTAAAAAAAACCCATCAGTAGGGGGGAAGACCCTAAAATGTAGTTGGGTGATCGAGAACCCTGAGTATAGGACTAAGTAAGGATGTGACACATGAGTCAATGTAGTAAGGACTGACACCATTGGAGGAGTGGATCTACCCGACTTGATCAATCTCATCGACAACCTGGTGGAACATGAGACTGTAGATATGGTAGATTCAAGCACTAACCATAGACATAGTGAAGAGCTTGACCTAGATAATTTCTCAACAGAAATCCGACAACAGCTAGTCACCAATTATGATCTGCAAACCTGGACGGACCACCATGATAGGCCATCCAAGGATATCATAGCGGACCTTGAAGAGGAGAGGAGACTAGTGCAGGAAGCTTTGCAGGGCATTGTGACTTGCAGTCAGGAATATTAAGCTGGAAGCTTGCGATAGAACATAGAAATGTGGGAGATCTAGCAAGTGTTAGCCTTAGCAAATAGAAATCGATCAGGACCTGATAGAGAGAGAGAGCCTAAAAGAAGACCTTACGTAAGAAAGTTTCTTATGGAGTGACTGTTGGACAACACTGTCGCAGAGTATATCGCAACAACACTTGCAATCTTTTTTCTCTCAGGGCTAGGAGTAAACTAGGGCTGGAAGAACCAATAAAAATTCCCTGCCATTGCTAAGCAGTTGTGGACAAGTACCAACCAAATGATGATCCCTATAGCTTCATAGAGTAGTTCAAGCAGTAGGTGTGTGAGGCCAATGGCCTCATCAATCTCACCCAGCACTTGCAGGCCTTTGGTCTATGCTTAGGCGATAAGGAAAGGACTTGATACACCAGTTTAGATGCCATAGAATGTAACAATTTCAACCATCTCAAGAACCTCTTCATTAAGAGATTCTCTGAGCTCGGGTACTTGGAAAACCTGATTGTATGGCTCATGAACATGAAGTAGAGATATAAGGAGGATATCAAGGATTATGTGACCCATGTGAGGAGTCTCTTTAAGAGAATCCTAATAGAAAAATGACCCATGGAAAGAGCTGTGTCCACGGTCTTCATCAATGGACTACTAAGTGAGGAACTCTACAAGGCCTTGGCAGGCAACTCAAGCTTGTAGCAAGATGTGCTAACTAGGGTCTTTGAGGCCATTTGAGTAGATGACCAACTCAAGGAGAGGAGCTCCAGGGGCTCAAACCAAGATGAGGATAGCTCTAGAACCTCAGAAAGGGAAACCGCATCCAACAAAGGTCCCAAATAGCTAGATAAGGGAAAGAGCACTAATCAAAACCAGGAGCTAGTGGAGATGAAGATGGAGGTAGTAAGGCTACAAGAAATAGTGAGGAGGCCAATGCGGCCACATGTCTAGTGCATGTATTGCAGTGGAAACCACTTGCCAGTAGAGTGTTAGGACCCTAAGTCCTGACCTTGTGCCAAATGCGGTAGGCTCAATCACAGTGCCATGCATTGCAGACTATCGAGACGAATCCCATATTTGTAACCTTACAACCAGCCTCACCTAGGGAATAGGTCACCAAACGTTTTTGGGAGGGGAGACCCATTCGCTCTCCCAGCATTGAATGATGCTAAACCAACCATTCCTAGGATGGAAATAAATCCCATGGTCATCCCTCGGCCACTTGGACCTTTCATAACCCATCCAGTACAAGCGACGCTCTAGTCTACTATGTGGAGGAGCCGAATGACAACAAACCCTATGTGAACCCTTACGTCTCATATGACGAAGAGGGAAATCCAATCCTCATGGATTATTGACCAGTGTTGGTCATGGTGCTAGGTAGAGGTAGACGCTTAGGGGGCCAGACCCAATAACCAATTTCTTGTTGGAATCAAGAAAAGGCCAATCTTAGATGGCCAGAGTGGGAATCACTCACTTGTTTGCCAAATTCCCTAGATAGAAACCACCCTATAGTGTGGAAAATGAGCCATCAATACCATTGGGACTTTTTGGAGTTGAGACATTTAACGGAGAGGACACAACTATCTCATCACATGTCATGACTCGGGCACAGGTGAAGTAGGCCAGCATATCACTGCGTGGACCCAACAATCTAGATGTAGCCTCAATTGGAAAAAAGAGCATTATAGATAAAGGAAGAAGAGGAAAAAGACCAAGGTCACGCTTAAAATGGAGGGTGCTACGACATTGCCCATAGGAAATAAAGTCACCGATGCAAAGGTAGAGACATCCACTCCAAGGACTGTTGAGAAGGGGAGTGCTAGGGTGAGGGAGTACCCCAACCTAAAATGCCAGCTCGAAGCCATAGAGAAGGTCAAGGAGTGGGTGAAAGAGGCCCAAGAGCACCTCATGGATATTGAGCCCATCTTGGAGGATGAGATCAATGATCTCTCAAGCATAAGTACATCAGTTTCACCTCCATGACCAAAGTCAAAAGACGTGTTTGTACCACAAGCAGTGTCGCTTAGATGGAGTTTAAATGCTATGGGCTAGCAAACCAATCAAGGCCATTGGAAAAGGAATGCTAGACTAGAAGAAGAGGAAGTAGTTAGCAATCTTCTTACAATGCTAGTGACCACCCTAGTGACTCTAAACTTAGGAGATTTTCTTAGGCAACATCCAATACTACGGCAAGAACTGAAGCAGTGGGTTGAAGGACCAATGGAGTAAGGGGCAGCTGATCTACATGATCATGATGTGATAACTCAGATACCCAGCTTGACACTGCACTCAATGCCCAAGTCCTTATACGTTAATGCTTTTTGAGAAGGCACAAAGATGGGTGTAGTCCTACCAGTCCTAGCATTATGAGATGCCACATGAAAAGGGATTGTGGACATAGGGGTAGAAGTCAATGTGCTTAGCCATCTAGTACTCCAGGTTTAGTGTAACCCACCTGTCAAGAATGCTAAGTTTGATAATGGAATGAAATTTAGGCCATTTGGAGTGTTGAAGAATTGGCCATTGAAGATCGTAGGTGTCTAGTTTTCTATGAACTTCATTGTCATGAATGAAGGGAGTGGATTATGACATCTTGTTAGGCCGACCCTGGATGCACAATGCACGAGTCAGAAGATTAGGGTAATAGTCTGATCCTCCTAGACAACCAAAAGGAAGCGGTAAGGGTAGAGATGGATACTTGGAAGACTATGCCAGTCAACTTAGATGCCATCTTCACCATGCTAAAGGATGATGTGCAAGTTAGAAAAGTGTACGGGACACTCACCAAGTATATCCCTTGTCCTGAAGATGAGCGAGATTGGATGCATGTGCTATTCACAACTGATCTACCATTCTCAAATATAGTGAGGAGTACGAGCAAGACACTAAAGCAATTGGTAAGCCTAGTGACACACCCCCAGTACCAATCTACATGATGGCAAGGAGCATGTGTAGACAACCCAACCCTATCAAGGTATGAGTGGCCACCATCATGGAAATTGAAGATGAAGATGAAGATAAGGAAGTGGTGGCACCTTCCTACCTATGCATATAAATGAATTTCCAAAAGACACATGTCTTTGACGAACTCATTGACAAGGGAGATGACTGTAATATCCTTACGCACAATCATTGGGCCCTCATTCATCAGCCCCAACTCTAGCTACCAACACTAAACTTAATCCATTTGGAGGACAGTCCTACTCACTGCCAAGAAAGTTCAAAAGCACTCTCTATTGAGATTGAAAGCCTACATGAGATATTCTATGTGATGCATAATACTAACACTGTTAGTAAGGAATTGCTGCTAGGATGTGCATTCATTAGGAAAAAAATGAACTCACAAATGGGCCCTTAAAAATAATATAGTTTAAGACATGGGCCTTTTGGATTGTCCAATAGGAAGGCTAGATATTGATATCCATGAAGGGTGAATCTTCTCTCTCCAAATCTTGGGTTTTTTATTAAAAAAGGGGGTAGTGGGGGATTTAAAAAAATGGAAAATGAATAGTACACAAAATTTGAGTTTCTTTCACCTCATATTTCCCTCCTTTTTTTGGAGAATTTTCAATTTTGGTTTTTTTCCCTCTCAAGAAATCAGTTTGACCCAAAAGTTGAGCAATAGAACACTTTCCCTCTCTTCTCTATACTCGTGAATTTTTGTCTCCATTGAAGCTCCCTGCTCTCAGAGTAATTAGGGTTTTGAACAATTTTCTTACCTATGCACTTCCTTCTCCATGCAGCTCCAAATTTTGGGAAAAACATAGATGGCCATCTCTCTTTGCATTTTCTCTTGTTTGCTATTTTTTCAATAGGGTCTGATGTCGGTTGTTACTATTATTATTGTTTTATTACAGAGGTTGTTTGGGCAGGAGGCAGAGTGTCAAGAATCGCGTGGTGGAGGGGGTTACTCAAGATGTTGCACCGAACACACACAGAATGCACAAGGAGAAGCTCACTCAAGAGACAAGAAGAGAGATGGAGACCAAAACGTTTTCTTGCTGATTTCTTCTTCTTCTTCCACACTCTTTACAATGTACACAAAGTATAGATAAGATACAACATAAAAGGAAAGTGGCCTACTAAGTCAAACAATGCATAACCGACTACACTAGTCGACTGGCGCTATAACTATGCCAGCTGTAAATAGGTGTAACGACCTGAATATAATAATTAATGAGTTAGTGGCCATGTGAGATGCATAATGACCACCGACGTGCTAGGTGTAGACGTGTGGACCCATCTAACCATGCGGTTCATCATCAATGTCCGCATGTGTTGAGCTTGCCATCGCAACACTCCCCCTCAAGCTCAACTGCATCTCTGCAACTCCAAGTAAGCTTCGAAACTTTTGAAGCTTCTTTGTACCCAATGCCTTCGTGAAGATGTCAGCTATCTGATCCTGTGTGCTGACATACACCAAGTCAATCTGACCTGCTAGTACCTTCTCTCTCACAAAGTGGTAGTGTAACTCAATATGTTTTGTCCTGGCATGGAACACAGGGTTCCTAGCCAATTGTATACTGCTCATGTTGTCACAATAAATGACAACTGGACCTTCCACCTGCACATCCAAATCAACCAATAGCTTTTGCAGCCATACTACCTCACATGCTGCAACAGCAACACCTCTATACTCAGCCTCTGTACTTGACAAAGCAACTGTAGATTGCTTTTTGCTGCTCCATGCAGCTGCTGCACTACCAAGAGAGAACATGTATCCGCTGGTAGATCTTCTATCAGACATACTACCAGCCCAATCTGCATCTGTGTATCCAAACACCTGTACATCTGTACCTGCCTCATAGAAAAGTCCGTAATGTAATGTGGACTTCACATATCTCAATATGCGTTTGACTGCATCCAAATGTGGCTTTCTAGGTACTTGCATAAACTGACTCACAAGACCAACAACGTAGCTCAAGTCTGGCCTTGTAATGGTCATGTAGATCAAACTCCCCACTATCCTCCTGAACATAGTAGGGTCTTCTATCTCATCTCCAACATCAGCACTCAACTTTACATTCTGCTCCAACGGGACTGAAAGTGGTTTGCATGCAGTCATACCATACTTGGACAACATATCCAAGCCATACTGTCTTTGGGACATCCATATACCATCATCACATCTAATCACCTCAATGCCAAGGAAGTACCTTAGCTCACCTAAATCCTTCATCTCAAACTTCATCTTCAAACAGCCCTTGACTTCAGCAATCCCACTATCACTATCACCTGTAATAATCAAGTCATCCACATAGATGACTATGATGACCAAACCTGCTTCTCCCTTTCTCATATAAAGTGAGTGATCAGCATCAGAAACATAAAAGCCAATATTGACAAGATACTCTCTGATCTTGTCAGACCATGCTCTAGGTGCTTGCTTGAGCCCATAGAGTGCCTTCTTCAACCTGCACACATACGTGGGATGCTCTAAATCTTCATAACCTGCTGGCTGATCCATATACACTTCTTCCTGCAAATCACCATGCAAGAAGGCATTCTTTACATCCATTTGCTGCAACCTCCAACCTTTGGCTGCTGCCAAAGCAATCACACATCTGACAGTTGCCATCCTAGCAACTGGACTGAAGGTTTCATCATAATCTATGCCATATGTATGGGCATAGCCTTTTGCAACCAGCCTAGCTTTGTACATGCTAATAGAACCATCTACATTGTGCTTAATCTTATAAACCCACTTACATCCAATAGCTTTCTTTCCCTTCAGCAATGATACTAGATCCCAAGTCTTATTGGCCTCTAATGCAGCCATCTCCTCATCCATTGCTGCATCCCAATGAGCATGACCAATAGCCTCCTCAAAACATGTGGGCTCAACATCCTCAACTAGTTTCACCATATAAGCATAATGGTGAGCTGCATAACCTTCAAAACAAAATCTTTTAACAGGGTATCTCACCCTGCTAGACCTGCGTATCACTGGATCACTCAATGGAGTCTTTGCATTAACGCGTGCTCTCTGCACACCTGGAGTCCTCACTGAAGGAATGCCAAGCTCATCATCTAAGCTCTCTGAGCCACTAGAGTCTCCATCAAGAACTGCATCAATGCCTTCTGACACTTTATTCTTTCCTTTGTCTTTACTTATAGTGCTACTAGATGCACCTGAAGATGTAGAGGTACTCCTTAGTCTCCCAGACCAAGGACTACTAGAGGATGTCTCTGGTCCACTAAGAGTCTGTGATTCTTGCTTTTCAGCCTGCACATGAGTATCATGATCATCATCAACATCCAATGCATCACCACTAGATGCATACCAACTGCTCATTTCATCAAAGATGACATCCCTGCTCACTCTGAACTTACATGTGACAGGGTTGTAACAGCGATACCCTTTCTGCTCTAAAGAGTATCCAATAAAGATACACTTTTCAGCCTTTGGATCTAGTTTTCTCCGCAACTCATCTAGCACATGAACATACGCAATGCAACCAAACACTTTCAAGTGTGAAACATCAGGGTTCTTACCTGTAAAACATTCTTCGGGGGTCATACCATGAACTGCAGCTCTGGGAGTTCTGTTCATAATATAAACAGCAGTATGAACAGCCTCAGACCAAAAATGCTTAGGCATATTCTTTTCAGCCATCAAGGCGCGTGCAACTTCTGCAATATGCCTGTTTTTCCTTTCTGCAACCCCATTTTGCTGTGGGGTATACCTGCATGTGAACTGTCTCTTTATCCCATGAGACCTCAGAAAATCACTGAACTCATTTGAGAGGTACTCTTCCCCTCCATCTAACCTCAAGCACTTTACTTTCAAGCATGTTTCTCTTTCAACTGCAGCCTTGAAAGTTCTAAAGTGCTCAAATGCTTCACTCTTTTCCTTCATAAAATATACCCACAGCTTTCTAGAACAATCATCAATGAATGTGATAAAGTATGAACTCCCTCCAAGAGATACATTTTGTGTAGGCCCCCAAATGTCTATATGCACAACATCAAGGATATTTCTGCTTACATCTCTATCATGTGAAAAAGGTTGTCTTGCCTGCTTACCAAACTGACATGCTTCACATACCTTCTGAAATTCTGCAACTCTAAATGTAGGCAAACCTGTAACCAACCCTTTGAACTGCATTAATTTTAGCCTTTGTACATTTGCATGTCCAATGTGTTTGTGCCAAATTTCAATGTCTGCAACAACACCTTTTCCTTTGGCATACATAGCAGCATTCATAGTAGGAATTCCAGCGTCCAGAGTAAACATACGTCCAACTCTACTTCCCTTTGCTACCAACCTGCACTTGTCATTGAAATCTTCTACAAAGCAGCCCTTTGCATTAAATCTGACTTGCAGCCCTTGCTCTACCATTTGACCGACTGACACCAAGTTCTTTGTAATAGATGGCACATGTAATACATCTGAAAGACTCTTTGTCTTACCATCATGCAAGGACAAGGGAACTTTTCCAATGTGTGAAATTGGGTGGCATGAGTCATCGCCCGTCTGCACATAACCTGCATTCTACAAATTCTGCATCTCTCCAAACCATTCTATATGGCTGGTCATATGATTGGATGCACCTGAATCAACATACCAAACATCATCATGTGCTCCCTTTCCTGTAACAGCATTCAGCATATGCTGCATAACAAACAGACGTTCATTTTTGTCTTCATTCTGTCGTGAAGACGATGCATAGTTTCCTTGCTGCAACTTACCATTGCGGATATCATCTCTCTTAGCATAACATTGGGCTGCAATATGACCTGTTTTGCCACAGTAGTGGCACACAATACCAGAGTTGTTAGAACCTCTGTTCTGCCATCCACCTCTTCCTCAAAAGCTCCCCGTGCCTCTAAATTACCACGACCTCCTGAAACCTGCATATCGCCAAATTGCTGATTCAATCTATTTTGCTGGTTGTCACTACCACGTCCTGTACCACGGCCTCTTGAAGAGAACCTGCCACGTTCCCTTCCTGAACTGGAGTAGAAAGCTTGGACCTGTTCATCGCTTCTTTCAGATGTCTCACTCAGCATGTTGATCTCTTCAGTGATCATAAGGGAGACCAACTCATCGAAATCTGGAAATGGCTTTCTAACATATACGGAAGTTACAAAAGACTTCGAAGCCTTTTCATTATTAAGTCCACCCAAGGTAGACGACACCAAATCATCATCATCAGGCATTTCATCAATTGCTGCCAAGGCATCTGCAATGCTCCTTACCTTCAATGCATACTCATTGATAGACATCTTCCCTTTCTTCAATGTATTCAACTCTTGCTTGAGTTGAATCTTTCGTGCCTTTGTATTTACAGAAAACATACTTTCAAGTATGGTCCAAGCTGCATATGCATTCTCTGCATTTCTAATGTGTCCCAACATATTATTGTCAATTATTGCAGACAACCAATACATGACCTTCTTGTCTTTTGCATTCCATTCCTTTCGTGCCTTTGTCTCTTCTGCAGTTGGAGGATCACTCACCTCTGGCTCCTTTTCTTCACCTGAAACGAACTCGTAGAGGCCTTTTCCAATAAGAAAGTTCGTGACACGGAACTTCCATGAAGGGTAGTTGTTCTTGTCGAGCTTCTCAATGATGGGGCTTCCACTATTCTCTGCCATTATCACAAGAATAATACCAAACAACAAGCAAATCTTCTGCAACCCTCGACCTGTAGTGCATAGCAATACACCAGACAACCTTTTTCACTGTCTGCTCAATAATACATGCAATCTGCAACCAGGTTACAGATAAACCTTGTGTTTACTCACTGCTAAACACCTTTGATCTTACATATCTGAAATCTGTAACTTGCGCACCCACTTTCGATCGATACAGCCGAAGTCACAACGTACCCTGAAACTGCTGTCCGCAACCTTGCGGCTCTAAAACGGGCCCTAAAACAGCCTCAAATGCCAAAATAACTACGGGCAAGCCTTAAAGGGCTTATCTGCAGAATATACAGCGCTCTTCGCGCACACCAAATCTCATTGCAATTTGAGATTTTTGCTCCGGTGCCTCCACAGGCACTATCCAAGAGAAAGAGTGGAAGGATGGGAGAGCTTCTTACCCATGGCTTGCTTGCTCGAACCTTGCTTCTTCTCCCTTGCTTCAACCTTCGAAATCAGCCTCTCTCAGTGGTGCGACTCTGATACCATGTCAAGAATCGCGTGGTGGAGGGGGTTACTCAAGATGTTGCGCCGAACACACACAGAATGCACAAGGAGAAGCTCACTCAAGAGACAAGAAGAGAGATGGAGACCAAAACGTTTTCTTGCTGATTTCTTCTTCTTCTTCCACACTCTTTACAATGTACACAAAGTATAGATAAGATACAACATAAAAGGAAAGTGGCCTACTAAGTCAAACAATGCATAACCGACTACACTAGTCGACTGGCGCTATAACTATGCCAGCTGTAAATAGGTGTAATGACCTGAATATAATAATTAATGAGTTAGTGGCCATGTGAGATGCATAATGACCACCGACGTGCTAGGTGTAGACGTGTGGACCCATCTAACCAGGTGGTCCATCATCAATGTCCGCATGTGTTGAGCTTGTCATCTCAACACAGAGGTGCTCATCTCACTCTCTCTCTCTCTCTCTCCCCTTTCTTTCCCCCCTCTCTCTATGTGTTCTTTCTCTTTTATGTTGTATTTTCAATGGAATTTTATATTGGTTCTAATCGTTATTTTCTTGTACGATTTATTTGGAGCAAGAGACAAAGGTGTTAATCTCTTTCTTTGTTTGGTTTTTTTTGTTGCTATCTTTTCAACAAAACATGATGTTAGTTCTAACCCTTGTTGTTTTATTGCAGAGATCATTTTGGGTGACATTGCATAAGTTCTCATCTCTCTCTTCGTCTCTATTTCTCTCTCTATATTTCCTCGTTTCTACTGTCACCCTGCCTGCTTGGAGGTCTTGGATCTAGCCAAAGAAGAGGAGATAGCTCATGCCTTGAACTAGGAAAATCTTCTCCTGCTTAGGGTGCCTCCAGCCAGCACATCAAACCACGACATTGGCCTCACCCCTGCTCGGGATTACAAATTTTCCAACTCGCTATCCAAAATGCACCGTCTATTGGTCGTATAGCTCCCACCATATATACTCATCGCATTTGACCCTACGACCTTAGGGCTTTTGAAGCCTACCCCTTAAGTTTCTTCCTCACTGAATTTTTTGTCAAATGATTGCTTCCACAAGCTACTACATCATAAAAACTAGTCAAGTACAGAAACCATTAAGTGGATAGCCATAGCCATTAACCTTCAATCTCATAAAACTCTACATTCTCTCACTTTCCTGGCTCAACCAAGTCACTGCCACTCTAGAACTATTGCATCACTCTATTCCAGCAAAGTCATCAGTAGATTCAAGATAAAGATCAAGCATAAAAATCTCAATAGTATCTTTTGATACTATATAGTGTTATCTGACATTCCCATTACTTTTGTCATTTGACACAATTTCTTTCAACTCTTTTGCTTGTCAAAACTCAGAGATTTGAGGCTAATCCTTGTTGGAATGCATGGATTAGAGAATGAATATGGTGGCTCAAAGAGCTTGACTAGAGACTTGAAGATAGTAACATGATAAAGACCAAGAAACTTGACTCAAGAGCAAATGACAATCATCAAGTACACTATACTGAGGAACAACATGACAATGACATTACATTCATCTCAAGCAAGTACAATGTTAAATAGAGCTGTCCTGTAGAAGTACAAAGTGTGTAGATACTTTAGTGAAAGCAACACCTACAAAGTGTGGGCACACCATAAACATGGCAAAATACCAAAGGCTATTGCAAAAAAGTCTAACTGTGAGTACCACAAACATGGTGGACATCCAAATGCTATAACAAGGGCCTCACAAAGTGTACATAGGTTGTAGTACAAGGCTACATGAGGAGTTTACAAGCTTATGATAAAGGCATTTGGGCTTTAGACATTACAAGGCTAAAACAATCGATCAAAGTAGGCATATAAGGACTGATGAGGCTTGTCCTTCTCCTGGTCTTCTTCTTCTTCTTCTTCTTCTTCTTCTTCTTCTTCTTCTTCTTCTTCCTTTGCTCCATGGTCTTCTTCTTCTTCTTTAACTACAATAAGATAGGCCTTTTGGAACCTTTTTTGGCATGGCAGAACTTCTTGGTGTGTCCAGTCCTTTATCACAGAAAAGCTCGTCCTTCTTGCCCTTTTACCTGTTGCCAACATATAACACTTGTTCTCATCTCTGTAGGTCCTTGGTTCTTCCTTAGTTTTAAGCTTATTTTCCTCCTCTAAAAGTGATGCCTAGATATCAACAAGCTTAGGGTTTGGCATATTGATTAAGGTTGTGTCAAGGAGTGTGCTGGACTTCATATCAAGCCTAGAAAATTCAATCAAGAGACCATACTTTGATGACTTAGACTGTGCACCAAACAAGGTGTCCAATCTCTTCCATGTATCATGTGAGGTCACACAGTTATCCACATGGTGGATGTAGCTATCACCTAGCTCCAGTTTGATAATGGTATGAGCCTTATCATCAAAATTTTTCCAAGTGATTGCAAGATCCACCTCACGAGGCTTCTTTTCTTTGCCACTTGTGATGGCCCAGAGACCCTTCTTCATTAGGATAAGCTTGATGTGGTTCTGCCAGGTATGAAACCCAACCCCCTTAAAGTGAAATGTCAATGAGTCCTTGCCCATGATGGAGTTGTAGGATCAACAACAAATCAGCTCACAAATTCTTAGATTTCAGCACAGCAGAAGAGTTGAGCACAAGTGTGCTAACAAGCACAAGTGCCAAGAAGCACTAGGTGGTAGTATCAAGAGATACTTGTGGAGCCAAATGCTTGGAAAATTCTTTAATAGGTCTTCAAGAACTTCAGGAATATACTCCAAAAATTGCTCCAAATCTTCTAAATCCCCTCCTTGATTTGGTGTTGACAGCAAAA